>NW_012118710.1:10994805-11170535 GCF_000951035.1 Colobus angolensis palliatus | reverse complement strand
AAAAATATATATATATATATATACTCTAACATTCATTGTAATTTTTCTTTTATCCAGGGGTTATTTAAAAAGTGTGTTGCTTAAATTCAAATTATTTGAAGATTATGTAGTTATTTTTCTGTATTTGAGTTCTAGCTTAATTCTACAGTGGTCAGAACATATGGATTGTATGATTTTGGTGCTTTAAAATGGACTTGTTTTATTGCTTATCATATGATCCAATTTTGTTAAACATTCAATTTGCCCTGGAGAGTAACATGCATTTTGCTTATTTTAAATGCGGTACATTATAAATGCAAAATAAGGCATTTATATATAATGACTTATATATATAATAACATATGTATATACTGACATGTATATTGACTGGCAATATCCCTACTGATATTTGCTTTTGACTTGTTTCATCAGTACTGGGAGAGGTATGTCACAATCTCAAACTTTGGTTGTGAATGTACTATTCTTTATATAATTTAAAACTATATTGTTAGGTCTATAAACATTAAGAATGTTTGTATATTTTTGGTGTAATGACCCTTTTATCAATATGGTTTTTTCATATTTATCTCTAGAAGTGCTTTGAAGCCTAATTTGTTATTAGCATATGAATAATTGTAATATTTAAACCATCCACTAGGTCCCTTTCTGCTGACTTTTCTCCTGGTTTTCAGTCATTTGATTTTGTGTGTATGTATGCTTGGTAATTTTGGATTGGGTATCAGAAATTGTGTATGAATAACATGTGAAGGTTCTGGATGATGATCTGTTATCTCAGAGAGGAATGTCTTTTCTTCAGGAAGGAATTTAAGTACAGATAGACCAGCTTGATGCAGTTAGGAAGTGAGATGATTCAAGGTTTTATTCTCTTCATTCTGACAGCTTGTTATTTTCAGTTTCCCCTTTGTCCTAGGGTACAGCCCTTCAAAGGTCTCAAATGAAGGACTGGGCCTTTTTCCTTTATAAGTCCTAAACTCCAGTTTTTGTCTTTCAGTTACATGGAACTATGGAAAGCTCTGAGTTGCTGTTTTCCGGTCAGCCTGTCTGCCCTATCCTGTTTGTGAATAGGCAGTTGCCTCAGGTGAACTAATTTCCCTTCTTTCTGGATCTTGGTCTGTCAAGTTCTCACTGTCTTAATCATTCCTCAGTACCTTCAAACAACATTTCCCCTGCATTTATAGTTGTTATAAGTACTAGTATGATCTAAGCTATTCTGTTATAGCTAGAAGCAGAAATGCTACCATTGAAGGAGATTAGGCTTTGGAATAATGTGATCCTATTTGCATTTTTAAAAGAGTTTTCTGAACACCAGTATCCTCATATTTGCAATGAAACATTTTGATAAAAATTGTTCTCTCAGGGCCTTTTCAGCTCCAATATTCTACAAGTCTTGAGAGTACTAATAGCGTGTCATACCATGATTTTGAGCTGTCAAAGCCCCAGGGCTTTTAGTTTTAGTTAGAAAAGCGTAGACTCTGGGGCAAATGGCCAAGAAGAAGACTGTCATCTTTGGTGTCTTCCCATGTGACTTCCTCACTCTACTTCTTGCTAACTTTCAGCAACATCCTCTCTTTTCTGGGTCTTGGTATCTGGGCACCTAGACTATTTTTCTGGTGACTTGACCACTCTCTCCTCACTTGGTGGTGCCCCATTCCACACCCTCTTCTAAAATGTTTTGTACTTTAGATTTAAGCTTCACCCTCTACCCTGCATCTTTCTGATAGATTAAAAAACAAACAACAAAACCTTGTTCTCTCAGTATGTTTTCATTATGCAATTTTCCTCTAAATAATGAAAGCTCCTTTTTAATGTTATATTATGATAGCAAAAGGTGTGTAGAGTTAGCAGGATATGGTTGTGTGACAAAAAGCCAAATGGCATTTTAGGCTCCAATGAAGAGGAATATCTGTGAAGGGGGTCTTTCCTGGTATTTTTAAAGTTCCACTTGAAAGTGCTGTTGGCCATCACTAATCATCAGGGAAATGCAAATTAAAATCACAATGAGATACCACCTTACCCTAGCCAGAATGGCAATTAGTGAAAAGTCGAAAAACAGTAGATGTTGGCATGGATGTGGTAAAAAAAAAAAAAAAAATGCTTATACACTGCTGGTGGGAATGTAAATTAGTACAATCTCTATGGAAAACAATATGGGGATTTCTCAAAGAACTAAAGGCAGATCAACCATTCTATGCGACAATCCCACTACGTAGTATCTACCCAAAGGGAAAGAAGTTGCTATATCAGAAAGACACCTGAATGTGTATAGAATCATCTTAAGTGCCCATCTACGGATGAGTGGATAAAGAAAACATGGTGCATGCATGTGTGTGTGTGTGTGTGTGTGTGTACACCATGAAATACTATATATACGCATACATATATATACATGTATATATACATATACACACATACATACATATACACACACAGACACACACCATGAAATACTATTCAGCCGTTAAAAAAGAATGAAATAATATCTTTTGCAGCAACTTGGATAGAACTGGAGGCCATTATTCTAAATAAAGTATCTCAGGAATCAAAAATCATATACCACATGTTCTTACTTGTGAATGAGAGCTATAGGTATTTAAAGTCATCCAGGGTGATATAATGGACATTGGAGACTAAGAAGCAGGGAGGGTGAGAGTGAGGGTGAGAGAGAAATAACTATGTATTGGGTACAATGTACACTACTTGGGTAATACGTACACTAAAATCCTAAACTTCACCACCATACAATTCATCTCTGTAACCAGAAGCCATTTGTATCCCTAAAGCTACTGAAATAAAAAAAAATCACGAAGTGCTCTTGCCTACTCCGCAGGCATTTAAGTTTGATTCTGGGTCCGAGACAAGCTATGATCACATTGTTGTGGAGAACTTAGGTCCTTGGAAAATAAATAAAAACACAGGTTCCCAATCAGAAGTTAATTTTATTCCTCTGTTAAAATGGAACTACGACTTTTCTTATTTGCAAGAACTGTCCTTCCTTTTTAAGGTTAAAACATGTTATTATGATGCAGATAATATTTATCATAAAAAAACAGAAAAATAAGAGGCAGATTTGGTTCTAGCTCTTAATAAACCTGGCTAAACTGTTACAAATTTCATCGGATCATTTATATACTTTTCTGTGTGATTGGACTTATTTATAATATGGATTTTTGAATAGCGCTCTAGCATTTTTTACTTAAATTATAGACATTTTGTAGATTATCTCTTGATAAGCATTATTTTAATGGTATATATATATATGTATAAATAATATATATTCTTACATAATACACACACATGTCTATGTAATGACATATATATAACATTTTGCAGTGGTGCATGTGCGCTTGTTCCTTTAAGTTGGATATTTATTTAACTGTTTTCTTATTGTTGGATTATTATTTTGTTTCCTAAATAACATTCTATGCTGAAAATATTTTTAATTGCTATAAATTGCCCAACTAAGACATATAACTTCCTGTTATCCTGTCACTAACTTTGATAACACACTAAATTTTTCTTTACTATATTTCATTCCTTCTTAATCTCATTTCTAAAAACTGTATTTATGTCTTACAATATATATATAATTCCTTCGGTACTCCTACCTGTTGATCTTCTCATTATTATTTATTGACTTGTCAGGTCTTAGAAGATAGGTTTCTCATGCAACCCAAGCCTCTCTTTTGACCAGACTATAAATATTTTATTGTTTACATCTTCCCCTGCAAAGCATTCCTCTAGGATATGCCCTTTTCTTTTTCTCCAGGCAATATGCCTTGGACATTCTGTAGCTGGTTGGGACTGATTCCTTGCCAGGTCAGTAGGACAGATGTGTAGAATAAGAAATTAACTAGTGAGTTCAAGTGGAGATTCCTGGCTTGTTGGTGCCCCTGAACAGGATTCTTTTGAGTATGATTAGTGACATGAGGGTCCTGACTAGTATCCTACGCAGAGGAAGTGACATTACAACTCACAGTGTAAGAAGTAGCTTGAGTTAACTGGTGAAAGAGCTAAAAGTCAATGAAAAGTATTGAACTTTAAAAATGTATTCTCTATTGAAAAGTTTAAAAGATCCACTTCATTGATTAGCCAACATTAAGGAAATTCCTTTGACTTTAGTAGCTGTAAGCTCTAATGGGGGCTAGAAACTCTAGCAAGTGGTAATTTCTAGAACCTAGCAGATAACTTTTCGTTGACTAGAATTCGATGTGTGATACAATGATTTGGCAAAGTAATTCACAGGAATTATATATGTTCATTGTTTTCTCCTTTGTTTACCTTGACTAACCATCTTTGGTGATTGTTTCGTAATTGTGGCTTTCTAAACGTCTTTACTGAGGAGTTACAAATGTCTAGCTCTTCTCAACCCTTTAGTTGGTGTCTGGAATCAGTGGATGTTAGTGGAGGGGAAAAGGTTATTTTGATAATTTAAGACAGAACAATTTAGAAATCAGTATTGTTTTGAAGCCAACTTGCTATGTAACCTTTTAGAGTTCCCTGACTTTTTCTGAAATTGACGTTTTCTTTAGTGTATAGCAATGATAGCATGAAACCACCACTGATTTTTTTAGGGCATCTTGCTGGCTAATTTTATAAAATTCGAACTACACTATATGAATGAAGAATCATCTGTAGCAATTGCTCTTTTCCAAATGTTCTTTTGCTTCGAATGCCATATCTGAATATTAGATTGTTTCTCCAGATGTTACAGGCTCATGTTTCCTTCTGCTGAATTCAATTGTTGGT
Source organism: Colobus angolensis palliatus (assembly GCF_000951035.1). Taxonomy (NCBI): domain Eukaryota; kingdom Metazoa; phylum Chordata; class Mammalia; order Primates; family Cercopithecidae; genus Colobus; species Colobus angolensis. The sequence goes on along the minus strand of NW_012118710.1, from coordinate 11,165,789 downwards.
TCCTGCCTATGTTTCTCAGGATTTGCACCATTTCTCTGTCTTAAGTAAGGTTTTTATAAATGCTCATCAATGTTGTAGAGTTTGGATTAAATTCAGATAGAGGATATTTCCACTGGACTTTTGCTCATCTACTTCCTCCCTGGAGAATGGTGAAAAACAGTTAGTCCTTTTTTTCCTCCTCTGATAGGGTGATGGGCTACTATTGCTTTTTCTCTCCTAATATATTGAGTATTCCGACCTCTCACCAAAACCTCAGGTCAAAGTGAGTAGAGGTGATTGTTTTTAATTGGATGATTGCTACCATATGCTTCTCTTTTGGTGGGATCCCAAAAAAGATTAAATGACACTCCCCGCCAAAAATAAGAGGAACTAAAAAAAAAAAAAAAGGCTGAGAAAGCATGCCATGAAAGTCCAGGCTTGGACAACAAGCATACCATGATGTGACTTTTAGCCCCATCACCTACTAACTGTGTGACCTTGGGCAGGCTGTTGAAATCATCAGGGCCTCAATTTCCTAACCTGTAAAATTATTGTGATCATTATTATAATTACAACTAAGAATAAGTACCTTATCATTTTGCTGCAATACATACTTGATAATTGTCCTAAAATGCTTAGCATGGTGTCTAGAACATATTATGTACTTAATAATTATTGTCCGAAAAAATAAACACATAAATAAAATACCATATTGTCAAAGAATATAAGATTGTGCCCCAATCTGTGAAAGATTAAACTTCTTGTGTCTCCAGGATTTCTAATAACTTATCCCAGAAAGTCAGTGCAGAGGAGAGGTGGGCTCTCTTCCTACCGCAGACTCAGGGACTGTTCTGATGGTGAGGTCCAAAGGCAGCCTTGCTTCTGCCATTTGCTCAGTTGATCTTGTGAACAGCTGCGATTCTTGCTGTAACTACTTTCTCACTCTCAGTGACTCCATACTGTAAATGTTTCATGTGAAGAAGCACTGCTCTAAAACAAAGCTGGAAAACAGGGAGGCAATTGCCAGATCTGTCATTGTGCTGAGTCAGGGAAGGCTTCAGCAATCATCCAAAGAGATGTGGCATTTACACCTGCAGCTGGATGGGTTATGAACCCAAATAGGTCCTTGAAAAGGAAGGCTCATCTCCCTTCCCCCCAACACCTTCTACCCACTCAATTTTTACCTACTTTAAGGGAAGGCTTTTGGTAACTAATTTTTCATCTGCTCGTTAAAGCTTACCAGTTACAGCATGTATTACAAATTACAGCTTCCAGGACTTTGAGTGAAATGTGCTTTGTAAATAATGGCATATTTTGCTGTGAGCAGTCCTTGATTTTGGACCCTTGCATTACCTTTCACCTCACAAATTTTCCTTATAGGAAGACCTGGATGTACAAATTTCAGGCAAGTATCTCATGTATCTTATAGAACCAGCTAGCCAACAATATTGTCAAAAAGAGAAGCAATACTTTCAGATGATGTAAGCATAGAATCAAGCAAGGAGTTGGTTGCATCCTTCTTGTGCTTTTCCTTTGAGATCACCTTATTCCAGAATCCTAGGAGGATTGCAACATTCCTACTTTGATATATTCCTCTGGAGATCACTTGTTAAAAGTCATCATAAGTGACATTTACTAGTCTTGTATTTTCTCTAGTCTTAACTTGAAAAGTTCTGCTCATCAAAAATGAGTATGTTGAGATAGTATTTTCTATAGAACTTTTGTGTTTTACCCCCTTAAAATCCTCACTTTTCACATTAAAGTGTGTGCTCAGATAAAATAAGACTCATGGAGAGCATATGGCTGAGATCATTCTAGGCTCTCATTGCTAGGCTGAGATTTGCATTTTTCTGAAAGTCAGAGTCCTGAATTTTCTTAGCTTTGAAGTAGCGAATGGGACAGTATGTGTGTATGTGTATGTGCCCACTTGCATATAATTCCAAATTACTTGTTTATGTGTCGTATAGGATTCTATGACAAAGAGCTGTCTTTAATGCAAATATAAGGCATTCATGAGCACCTCATGTATAAGCTCACATTTTGAACTTTGTGTTTCTGATTCAAAGAATTTACAAAATCATTTTGTGGTTTGAAAAGTAATTTTGATTTCCTATAAAATGTCATATAAAATTTTAAATTTAGATTTTAGCTAGCAAGTTTTGGCTTAACTGTAGAAATAACTTCATTTTCTAGGACAATTCAATAGTCTAGCTTCTGCTTTATGACAATCCACTTGTGTTTGTTAAAGGATAGTAATATTAAAGATTTTTATAGATCTCACAATAATGCTTTATGTATATTAACTCGTTTGGTCCCCACAATGACCCTAATGGATATTATTATGATTATCCCCACTTTTTTATTTTTTTGAAACGGAGTTTCACTCTTCTTGCCTAAGTTGGAGTGCAATGGCACCATCTCGGGTCACTGCAATCTCTGCCTTCTGGGTTCAAGTGACTCTCCTGCCTCAGCCTCCCGAGTAGCTGAGATTACAGGTGTGTGCCACCACACCTGGCTAATTTTTTGTATGTTTAGTAGGAATGGGGTTTCACCATGTTATCCAGGCTGGTCTCAAACTCCTGACCTCAGGTGATCCACTCGCCTCGGCCTCCCAAGGTGCTGGGATTACAGGTGTGAGCCACTGCACCCAGCCTATTATCTTCATTTTAAATATGAGGAAATTGAGACACAGAGAGATAATATACATTAAGATCAGAAAACTAGAAAGTCTAGGAACTAAGATTCAAAACAAAATCATCCGATTCCAATCTCTGTGCTCTTAAATACTTCACTAGAATAAGTCTTATTTTTTATAATTGATATAACTGGTCTAAATATTAATAAAGTTTTAAGATTCAATTTACATATAGTTTCTATCTCTGTAAGTTACCAGTTATTACTATCTAAAATACACTTGGAGTCAGTAGTAACGTTATATATTCTTAGATTTTATTTTTTAATACCAACATCAGAGTAGCAGGCCTCAAAATACCTGTGATGGAAAAAATGCAGTGCCTGGGTGCATGCAGCTAAGCCTGGTCACTAGAATATATTTCCTGTATATTTTGTAAGATACCAAACACTTCAGAACTACAGAGAGAACTATAGTTGCTGCAACCAGAAACCTCGTCGCATATATGTACTTTTATAAATCATGTGTATATGTGTGTGGGTGCCTGAGTGTGTTTTCATATATAAATACATCTAAAAGCTCAGAATTAACCACCTTAGTCTGGGGCATTAGAATTTTAGTAAACTTTTTTGATGTATGTGTTGAATAAGTTGCAAAGTTGAGATGTGTTCCCTACCTCCATGTGGCTTTGTAACCTTGCTAATGAGAAAAGAGCTTATTACAAATATTCATAGATGTGATATATATGTGTGCGTGTGTGTGTATATATATGTGTATATGTATATGTGGGTGTATATATATATATATATGTATACCTCTTTCTCCCCCTACACACACATACACACACCCCTTTACTCTCTTTTGTTTTTTAAGATGGAGTCTCACTCTTGTTGCCCAGGCCAGAGTGCAATGGTGCGATCTTGGCACACTGCAACCTCCACCTCCCAGGTTCAAGCGATTCCCCTGCCTCAGCCTCCCGAGTAGCTGGGGTTACTTTCTACTATACAAATTTTACTGTCATAGACATTGGATTTTGTGCCTCCAAAGTGTTTGTTATTATTCAAGGAAAGGGTACCCACATCTTACCACTGTGGATAAATTACACATATATTGACTGATAGCTACTATTTAATGAAACTTTTTTTGTGTGTCAGGATCTGAACTCCATTTATCTTTCTACTTATCTACCTACCTACCTACCTATTTTTTCTCAATTAATTCCAGAATGTTAAAATTCATGATGGCAGATGTCATTATTAATTTTGTTCACTGACATACTAAGCACTGAAAATGGTGCCTGGCACATGTGGAGGCTCAGAATATGCTTTCAGAATTGAATGAAAATATCTTGACAAGGTAGCACAGTTTTTGCTTTTGTTTTTCTTTTACTGGAGTCAGGGTATTGCTCTGTCACCCGACCCAGGCTGGAGTGCAGTGGTATGATTACAGCTGACTGCAGCCTCGAACTCCTGGGCTCAAGCGATCCTCCTGCCTCGGTCTGCTGAGTAGCCAGTACCACAGGTGTGTGCCACCATGCCCAGCTAAGTTTTTGTTTTTTGTATATTTTTGTTTTTTGTTTTATTGAGATAGGGTCTTCCCCAGTCTTCAGGTACAGTCTCCACTCACTGCAACCTCAACCTCCTGGGCTCAAGCAATCCTCCTGCCTCAGCCTCCCAAGTAGCTAGGACCACAGGCACACACCACCACGCCCAGCTAATTTTTTAAAAATTATTTTTAGTAGAAATGAGGTCTCACTATTTTGCCCAGGCTGGTCTCAAACTCCTGTGTTCAATGGTCCTCCTGCCTCAGCCTCCCAAAGTACTGGGGTTATAAGTGTGAGCCATCACACCCAGCCTAATATTTTATTTTTATTTTTTGTAGACACAGGGTCCCCTTAAGTCACTCAGGCTGCTCTCAAACTCCTGGCCTCAAGCAACCCTCCTGACCTGGCCTCCCAAAAGGTTGGGATTACAGGTGTGACCCACTGTGTCAGCCTCTCATCATTTTCAATCTGACAGGTGAGAAACTGAACCTCAGAGAGCATGGATTACTGACCCAGTATCACAGCTGGTGCAGTGCAGAAGCAGGAGTGGAACCTCCATTTGGCTCCACTGGCCAGACTCCCTATCCATAACTCTGTCTCCAAGAAGCTCTTGGAGGCCGGACAGCAGCATCTTCTGGGGACTTTTAGGTCACCAGTGTCCCTGGTCTTTTCATGAGTACACATTTCTGACTGACTTTAGAGCTCTAGGTGTTTTTCACCTGTGTTGATCTACCCTGTAAGGCTCCATGAGAGGCTTGGACTATTGTTTCACAGTAGGTTTCCTAAGACATTTTGCTTAGCTCCTTGAAGGCTTCCATCTGCCCTTGAGCTTAGGAGGAGAATATGGCCTAGTCAAAGAGAGAAGAGCATAGTAGCACACAGGAGTAAGTGAGTAGGAAACACCGAGAAGTGGTGCAGAGGAGGAAAGAATGGCCACTAGAAGATGGAAAGGCAGCCGTCAGGGTCACGAAAAAAGGCTGCAGAAACAATCCAGGAGATGCACAAGAGGTTTGATTGCTTTTAACAAGTGTTATGCTAAAATATCTTTCTCCATAGGGAAAAGACAATGGCAAAGAACTTTTAAAATTTTCATTTGGTTACTTCTATTTAAGTATTAAGTATATAGTGATGTACAATAAATGTTTACTTAACAAAATACATAAAACTCTTTCCCAGGCTAAGCCCTGAAAGACAGTCATACATATTTCATAAGTTTTTTGTTGTAAAGTATTTGATGATTTCACAGTTAGGGGACTTCTCAGGAAGTGCTATACATAGCCAGATATAACCTTTCCATTTCATATTTCCTTTTGCAAGTGCCATGATTTATAGTAATCTTTGAGCGTCTCCTCTCTCCAATTTACTTAGAAATTTTGCATTTAAACTATTGCCCTTGTTTAGGGAGAACAAAACAACACATCCAAAAAAAATGACCAAATTTGTACAACCTGGTATTGCATTTCTGATTTACATAATTTCCACCTCAGAAAAGTTTTCTTAAATAGTCACTCATTTTATTTTAATACCCTAAAGAATAGCCCAGATAAATGGACTCCAAATTTGAGGCCTGAGTAATAATGCATTTTAGGATTAGACTAGTCATCCTTGGTATTTTCATGGTATTCGTCATGTACAGAGTACAACAAGATACTCTATTATCCATTCAGGCTGTTGGAGAAATACGGATAAGCACATATAACCAAAACAAATCACTGTATCTATGAATTGAAATGCATGTCATAAGAACTTTAATCTGGTGTAATTGCTCTTATAACCAAGTAAGTATAGTCAGCAAAGCTTACCTTTTGTGTTAAGCATTTTACAGATGACATAAGTAAGATAAATTTAAGATTTGTGTTTAAATGACTTTTAAAAGTAAAAAAGCAGTAGGAAGACTTCTCACTCAGAGGTTGTGGTCAATCATTTTCAAATAACTTTTCATTGCCAACATCTCATACGTAAGCTTGTATAAGCTTCTACAACCCCTCCCAGAGTCAGCCTTCTCTCTTCTTTCAGTAACATCCTGTGCTCCCATCTGACTGGACTGCACCATTTGTCACCAATTCCAACACATCTTGTCTACATACCTTTTCTATTGGAAGAAAAAAAGAAAATGGGCTCGAATAAAAACATGTAAATAAATGATGAGCACTTTGCTCTGTTGGTTGAATTAAATGGTGTTGAAAGGTGTTAGCTAGAGAAGATTTAATAGAAAGTGTAACATTTTAAATAATGTTTAAGGGAAAAAAGAAAAAGAAATATTTTGGGTTTCAGAATAAATAAAAGATAAAAATAAAGAATAAAATATTTAAAGTATTAGGGATGACTTGCAAAATCTCAGAGGTAACGGCAAGAAACATTAGACAGAAAATAAATTTATTTAAATTGAAAGAATGGGAGAGAATCCACAGACACTTTGAGGGAACTGGATCATCATTGCAGTCTCCCAGAGATGTTGAAAAACTGTGAGTCTGCTTGCTTTCTCAGTGTGGATGCTCATGGTATGGGGCAATTTCTCAGCCCTGGTCATATGCTGCTTGGAAATAGACTCAGTGCTGTTGGCAGGGCATGGTGGGAGATAGACCAGCCTTTAGGACTGCAGGCTGCATGGGAGTGGGGTAAGCACTATGACTGCTGGCTTTTTCCCACTTTCCTGGCATCATGTATGACTCAGCAGAGGCAGTCATAATCCCCTGGGAATATAACTTCATTAGGCTGGGAACCACATCCCCATCCCCCACAGCAGCCACAGCAAGGCCCTGACAAAAGAGAGGCTGAGGTCATACACACCTTTCCCTGCCTCCACCTACTGGTCTTTCTCTATCAGCCCTGGTAGCTGAAGACAAAGGTCATAATCTCTTGGGAGGTCTTTGGCCCTGTCTACTGCATAAGAAACCTGAATACTCAACCAGGTGTCCCTAGAGCAAGTTTGCAACCTCCCTATAGGACCACAGCTGATGCACTCTTGAAAATGATATCTTGAAAATGATACCTCCTGACTGGAGGCCAACAAACACAAAACCAGTGCACTAAACAAAAATACAACCAAGGACTCTCACAAAATCCACTTCACTCCCCTGCTACCTCTACCAGAGTAGGTACTAGTACCCACAGGTGCAAGACCTGAAGACAGATCACATCATAGGACTCTTTGCAGATACTCCCCAGTACCAGCCCAGAGCCCAGTAGCTCCACTGGGTGGCTAGGCCCAGGAGAGCAAAAACAATCCCTACAGTTCATCTCTCAGAAAGCCGCATTCCTAGCAGAGGCGGGAGAACACCACATCAAGGGGGCGCCTCATGGGACAAAAGAATCTGAACAGCAGTTCTTGAATCCCAGATCTTCCCTCTGACATAGTCTACCTGAATGAGATGGAACCGGAAAAACAATTCTGGTAATATGACAAAATAAGGTTGTTTAACACTCCACAAAAATCATGCCAGCTCACTAGCAATGAATCCAAACCAAGATGAAATCTGAATTGCCAGAAAAAAAACTTCAGAAGGTTGATTATTAAGCTAATCAAGGAGATACCAGAAAAAGGTAAAGTCCCACTTAAAGAAGTCAAAAACATGATACAGGATATGAAAGGAAAAGTCTTCAGTGAAATAGAGAGCATAAATAAAAAACAATGACAACTTCTGGAAATCAAGGACACACTTTGAGAAATGCAAAATGCACTGAAAAGTCTCAGCCATAGAATCAAACAAGCAGAAGAAAGGACTTCTGAGCTCAAAGACAAGGCGTTTGAATTAACCCAGTCCATCAAAGACACAGAGAAAATAATTTTTAAAAAATGAACAAAGCCTTCAAGAAGTTTGGGATTATGTTAAATGTCCAAACCTAAGAATAACTAGTGTTCCTGAGGTAGAAGAGAAATCTAAAAGTTTGGAAAGCATATTTGAGGGAATAATTGAGGAAGACATCCATGGCCTTGCTAGAGATCTAGACATTCAAATACAAGAAGCTCAAAGAACACCTGGGAAACTCATCACTAAAAGATCATTGGCTTGGCACACAGTCATCAGGTTATCTAAAGTCAAGATGAAAGAAAGAATCTTAAGAGCTGTGAGGCAAAAGCATCAGGTAGCCTATAAAGAAAAACCTATCATATTAACAGATTTCTCAACAGAAACCCTACAAGCTAGAAGAGATTGGGGTCCTATTCTTTGCCTCTTTAAACAAAACAATTATCAGCCAAGAATTTTGTATCCAGCAAAACTAAGCTGCATAAATGAAGGAAAGATACAGTGTCTTCTGCCCAAACAAATGCTGAGAGAATTCACCGCTACCAAGCCAGCACTACAAGAACTGCTGAAAGGAGCTCTAAATCCTGAAACCAATCCTCAAAATACACCAAAATAGAACCTCCTTGAAGCATAAATCTCACAGGACCTATATAATAATAACACAATGAAACAACAACAACAACAACAATGTATTCAGGCAACAAATAGCATGATGAATAGAATAGTACCTCACATCTCAATACTAACATTGAATGTAAATAGCCTAAATGCACCTCTTAAAAGATACAGAATGACAGAATGAATAAGCATTCACCAACCAAGTTTTCTTCTGTTTTCAGGAGACTCATTTAACACATAAGGACTCACATAAACTTAAGATAAAGGGATGGAAAAAGATATTTCATGCAAATGGATGTCAAAAGCAAGCAGGAGTATCTATTCTTATATCAGACTAAACAAAATTTAAAGCAACAGCAGTTTAAAGAGACAAATATGTTCATTATACAATGTTAAAGGGACTAGTCCAGCAGGAAAATATCACAATTCCAAATATATAAGCACCTAACACTGGAGCACCCAAAATTATAAAATAATTACTTCTAGACCTAAGAAATGAGATAGACAGCAACACAATAGTAGTTGGGGACTTTAGTACTCCCCTGATAGCACCAAACTGGTCATCAAGACAGAAAGTCAACAAAGAAACAATGGACTTAAACTCTACCCTGCAACAAATGAACTTAACAGATATTTACAGAACATTCTACCCAACAACTGCAGAGTATACATTCTACTTGTCAGCACATGGAACATTGTCCAAGATAGACCACATGATAGGCCACAAAACAAGTCTCAGTAAATTTAAGAACATTGAAATTATATCAAGTACTCTCTCAGACCACAGTGGAATAAAATTGGAAATCACCTCCACAAGGTACCCCCAAACCACACAAATACATGAAAATTAAATAACCTGCTCCTGAATAATCATTGGGTCAACAAGGAAATCAAGATGGAAATTTAAAAAATTATTTGAACTGAGTGACAGTAGTGACACAGCCTATCAAAACCCCTGAGATAGAGCAAAAAATGGTGCTAAGAGGAAAGTTCATAGCATTAAATGTCTACATCAAAAAGGCTGAAAGAGCACAAGTAGACAATCTAAGGTCACACCTCTGGAACTGGAGAAACAAGAACAAACCAAACCCCAACCCAGCAGAAGAAAAGAAATAATGAGGATCAGAGGAGAACTAAATGAAATTGAAACAAACAAAAACAATACAGAAAACAAATAAGCTGGTTTGTTGAAAATACAAATGAAATTGATATACCGTTAGTGAGATTAATCGAGAAAAGAAGAGAGAAGATCCAAATAATCTTAGTTAGAAATGAAATGGGAGATACTACAGCCAATACCACAAAAATACAAAAGATTATTCAAGGCTACTATGAACACCTTTACACACATAAACTAGAAAACCTAGAGGAGATAGGTGAATTCCTGGGGATCTACAACCCTCCTAGATTAAACCAAGAAGATGTAGAACCTCTGAACAGACCAATAACAACCTGTAAGATTGAAATGGTAATAAAAAATTGCCAACAACAACAAAAGTCCAGGACCAGATGGATTCACAGCTGATTTCTATCAGACATTCAAAGAAGAATTGGTACCAATCCTACCGAAAATCTTCCAAATGATAGAGAAAGAAGGAATACTCCCTAAATCAATCTACAAAGCCAGTATCACCCTAATGCCAAAGCCAGGGAGGGACATAATATAAAATGAAAACTATGGACCAATATCCCTGATGAACATAGATGCAAAGATCCTCAAGAAAATACTAGCAAATTGAATCCAACAGTGTATCAAAAAGATTATCCACCATGATCAAGTAGGTTTCATACTAGAGGTGCAGAGATGGTTTAACATAGGCAAGTCAATAAATGTGATACACCACGAAAACAGAATTACAACCAGAAACCACATGATCATCTCAATAGACACAGAAAAACCATTTGACAAAATCCAGCCTCCCTTTATGACCAAAAACCTCAGCAAAATCTGCATAGAAGGGACATACCTTTAGGTAATAAAAACCATCTACAGCGAGCCCACAGCCAACATTAGACTGAAGAGGGAAAAGTGGAAAGCATTTCCACTAAGAACTGGAACAAAGATGCCCACTTTCACTACTTCTATTCAACATTGTACCAGGAGTCTTAGCCAGAGCAATCAGACAAGAGAAAGAAATAAAGGGCATGCAAATTGGTAAAGAGGACATCAAACTGTCGCTGCTTGCTGATGATATGACCGTATACCTAGAAACCCTAAAGGCTTCTCCAAAAAACTCCTAGAACTGGTAAATGAATTCAGCAAAGTTTTAGGATACAAAATTAACGTATACAAATTAGTAGCTCTGCTATATACCAACAGCAACCAAGCTGAAAATCAAATCAAGAACTCAACCCCTTTCACATGTCAGCAAAAAAATAAAATTAAATACTTAGGAATATACCTAACCAAGGATGTGAAAGACCTCTACAAGGAAAACTACAAAACACTGCTGAAAGAAATCATAGACAACACAAACAAATGGAAACATATCCCATGCTCATGGATGGGTAGAATTAATATTGTGAAAATGACCACACTGCCAAAAGCAGTCTACACATTCAATGCAATTCCCTTCAAAATACCACCATCATTCTTTACAGAATTAGACAAAACAATCCTAAAATTCATATGGAACAAAAAAAGAGCCTGCATAGACAAAGCAAGACTAAACAAAAAGAACAAATCTGGAGGCATCACATTATCTAACATCAAACTATATTATAAGGCAATAGTCACCAAAACAGCATGATACTGGTATAAAATTAGGCACATAGACCAATGGAACAAAATAGAGAACCCAGAAATAAACCCAAATACTTACAGCCCACTGATATTCGACAAAGCAAACAAAAATATAAAGTGGGGAAAGGACACCCTGTTCAACAAATGGTGCTGAGATAATTGGCAAGCCACATGTGGAAGAATGAAGCTGAATCTTCGTCTCTTATCCTATGCAAAAATCAACTCAAGATGGATCAAATACTTGAATCTAAGACCTGAAAACATAAAGATTTTAGAAGATAACATCAGAAAAACCCTTCTAGATGTTGGCTTGGGCAAAGACTTAAATGACCAAGAACCCAGAAGCAAATGCAACAAAAACAAAGAGAAATAGATGGGAATTAATGAAACTACAAAGTTTCTCCACAGCAAAACTCAAAAATCAGCAGAGTTAACAGACAACCCACAGAGTGGGAGAAAATCTTCACAATCTACATCTGACAAAGGACTACTATCCAGAATCTACAAAGAACTCAAATCAGCAAGATAAAGAAAAAAAATCTCATCGAAAAGTGGGCTAAAGACATGAATAGACAATTCTCAAAACAAGATATAAAATTGGCCAACAAGCATACGGAAAAATGCTCAACATCACTAATTATCAGAACCCCAAAGTGATACCACCTTACTTCCTCAAGAATGACCATAATAAAAACAAAACAAAACAAAAACAGATGTTGGCATGGATGTGGTGAAAATGGAACACTTTTACACTGTTGGTAGGAATGTAAACTAGTACAACCATTACGGAAAACAGTGTGGAGATTCCTTAAAGTACTAAAAGTAGACCTACCATTTGATCCAGTAATCCCACTACTAGGTCTCTACCCAGAGGAAGTGGTTATACAAAAGAGATACTTGCACATGCATATGTATAGCAGCACAATTTGCTGTTGCAAAAATATGGAACCAGTACCAATGCCCATCAATCAACAAGTGGATTAAGAAAATGTGACATATATTTACATGTACACACACACACATACACACACACACCATGGAATACTACTTAGCCATAAAAAGAATAAAATAATGACATTTGCAGCAGTCTGGATGGAACTGGAGATTATTATTCTCACTGAAGTAACTCAGGAATGGAAAACTAAACATTGTATGTTCTCACTTATATGTAGGAGCTAAGCTATGAAGATCCAAAGGCATAAGAGCGATATATTGGACTTCGGAGACTTGGGGGGAAAGGTTGGGGGGAAAGATTAGAGGCTGGTGAAGGATAAGAGAATATACATTGGGTACAGTGTACACTGCTCTGGTAATGGCTACACCAAAATTTCAGAAATCACCACTAAAAACCTTATTCATGTAACCAATCACCACCTGTTCCCCAAAAACTTGTTGAAATAAATAAATGAGATGAAAGAATGAACTATAGGTATTGCATGAGGAAGCAACATAAATAAGCTTAGTGAGTGAAACAGTAAAGAAAAAGGCAATGTGATGGTGGTGATAGGAATACACGCTACCTTGTTCACCCTCTTAATACTGTGGATAAACAGAATCAGATAATTTGTTTGCTAACTGGACAACAACCCACAACACCAAGTTTGCATACTGTGCCTACCTTGTTTTTCTCACAGTTTGATTTCAAGGCTCTCACATTTCCTGAGGTGGCTGTTTATACCAATTTGTGGTCTAAGATATTCTTATGACTATTACTTGTTTATCAAAATGGTACACATTCTTCGGTTGCAGCTCCACAGGCTTTCTGGAACTACTGTAATTAACGTGGATTTCTATATCTCTTTCCTTATTTGGCACATATGATTAGCACTACATAGAATGACATTTACTTTTTCTCTTTTTACTTTTGTATGTGCTAATTCTGTCTCTTTAGCCTAGTCAGAAGCTCTGAGGTCAAAGAATAACCATGAACATAGAACTAAAGGTCTAGATAGATCTCATCTAACTGTTTGAGTTTCAAAGAAGGAAAGTTTGTAAAATGTTTTCCATAATGGTTGACCTAGTTTACAATCCCACCAACAGTGTAAAAGTGTTCCTATTTCTCCACATCCTCTCCAACACTTGTTGTTTCCTGATTTTTTAATGATGGCCATTCTAACTGGTGTGAGATGGTATCTCATTGTGGTTTTGATTTGCATTTCTCTGATGGCGAGTGATGATGAGCATTTTTTCATGTGTCTGTTGGCTGTATGAATGTCTTCTTTTGAGAAATGTCAACTACAGTGATCTTGAGTGTATACTATATGTCAGACAGCTTTAACATTTTTGTATGAATCACTCATGTTGTCATCTCAAAGATCATGTGGAATACACACTATTGTCATCATTTTACACATAAGAAGAATGGTATGCAGAGAAGTGGCTTGCTGAGGGCACACAGCTAGTAAGAGACAGTGCTGGGATTCAATTCTAGACCTTCTGGCTCCAGCTCTTAACTTTCCAAGTTAGTGCTGCAGGTAGAACAAAAACTCTTTCCCATAACTTCTTTCTCCATTTCAGGGCTCTTGCTTGTTCTAACCAACTTGTACCACCATAATTCTTATACTAGAGCATAAAAAAAGAAAAGAGATGCAAGTGTTTATTAACTTCAACCTTGTATTTGACAAATCCTAAACATGCAAACATGCACCTGATACACTCTAATCCTTTCCCAAGAGAGCAAGTAATGATGTTATACTGAGTGATTAATGAACTGATATAAGGACTCAGTAATCTGCATGCGAATCAGTGGCTTAACAAAGCAATCCATGCAGTAGGTATGTATTTTGAATAATATTCTTTCTGCAGGGAACCAGCTGTATGTAGTGTTTAATTGAATGCTTCTGGGTCAACGAGTGATTTGGAGTCAAATCATCAACCGCATTTCCCAATGTGTCAAGTAGAAAGTTAACTTAACAAAACTTCCGTAGTACTCAGTTCTCTTCCAACGTGCTCCTTGTCTTGAATTCTTTTGAAATAGTGTGCATTATAATTTACCAGGAATGATTTACATGTATTCCTCTTCAGAGACAGAGGGATGGATTAAATAACATTCCCTGAAGCCCTTTTTGCCTTCGAGTAAATGCTCTTTATCATTCTAAGCTTCTTACTGTGAGTAATATTTGAACATGACCCTGTGGATTCCCCAGAACAATTTCTGATGCTTTTTCCTTAGTTGATATGTTTGGATATTTTCCATACTATGCAGGCTGCATTCTCTTTTTAACTTACTGTGGTTTTCTTTTTCACTCTGTTGCTTTGACTTTTGCCATCATAGTTTTCTTTATTTTCAGAGTTTATCGACTGTCACTAGGCTTTCTTCTGAGTCCTTTCGCCAAGTCATCCATACTTTGCTCTTCTAATCTTCTGTTATAACAGGCTTCCTGTTACTTACATTTTTGCTGTTACACTCTGAATTTGTTCCAGATTTTCTGGTAGAGATTTCCCTACACCAAAAACAGTATTCCAGGTGCAGCCACTTGAGAATTGAGCAGAGGTAAATACGTGCACCCCTTTTTACTGTGATGTCTTGCCATCTGCAGTTTGGAGCCTGTAAGAGTTAGATTTGGGATTGAAAGTAAGACTTCCACTAGGACTGCCATTTGCAGCACAAACTCACCTGGATGGTAACTGCTGTCTAGCTTCAGCTCCCTTTCGACAGGTCCTTCTCAGAAGGCCTCTTTTCCAGGCTTTTTTCTTCCTGTGCATATCTGTGTTTTCATTCATTTTCCCCTTGTGAATAAGCTGGCCCTTTCCCAACCTGACTCTCATCTTGTTATTTGATCCCAAGATCTGTAACTCCTCTCAGACCATCTGCATTATTTCTCTGTCCTTGCTGATGTTTTGCAACATTCTCCAGCTGACTATCATCTGCAGATTTCATTAGCACACCGTTTACTATGTTCTGAAGATCATTAATAAAGATGAATAAACAGAAGAGATGACCTTCTGCAGACATCTGTGGAATTTCTCTAGTCTGCCCCCACAACTTGATCGCCATTATTTATTTTACCTTTTGGGTTTTTTGCCCAGTGTTTCATTCAGTTTCCTCCATGAGCACCCTTGTTGTCATATCTGAGTAACTGCACTCATAATGTTTGATTTTCCTGCACCACTTCATAATTGTCTAAACAATTCATCAGGTTTGTCTGACAACATTTTTCCTTTATTAAATCCCAGTTTTATTGACAGTTTTCATTATCCTCTAGATTGCAGAAGCTATATGTAACAGTGTGTGTGCCCATTCTGATTTCTCCTCAATTTATTACTGTTTTAAAACCTGTACTATAGATGATGAGAAGAGAGTACGATGAGAAGAGACAGGCTCAGAATCTCTATGGCTCTTCTTGGAAAAACACCATAATGTGTATGGAAGATCATGCATGTGCATTTTCCTGCAAGGTACTAACAGCGATCTTTCTATCCAAAAAGATAGAAAGAAGTTGTCTCTGGTTTTGAACAATGAAGATTTATATCTAACTTATTTTGGAAAATCAAACATTAGATTTTTAAAACTGAATAAGAACCATAGCTGTACTTAGAGAATATCTGTGATGTACTAGGCACTGTGATAAGATGTGATGTATATCACTCTTTATGATTACATCAACCCTTTGAAAGGTAGTTCTTTTCAGGTGTGACACTAACCTATAGGGTGCTGTCATGGCCTCCCCTCCAGGAGGATGCTGCCTGTGCCCGAGAATATAGCACAGGCTGCATCTAAGGACCCACTGACCTCCTAGGCCAGATATCTTTGTGTGTGGCAGAGCCTGCCTAAATGTACGTGGAAGTCATGATTTCTTCCTCATTTAAATGAAGAGGATAAGATACCTATAAGAGATAGATCTGAGATTGATACTAATGTGGTTCCTCCATGCCATATTGCGTCTCTGCACATAGAACAAATACAGATCTATCTCATACTTCTGTGATTGCCTACTAAATTCAAACAGTACTTTTATTTTTACTTAGAAAATAATGGATATAATTTAGTATGTAACCTTCTCTTCCTATCTTTAGCTATGCTGTTAATTTTCTTCCCAGTCTTCAGCTATATTGTTTTTGTTATTGTCATTATGATTATTATTTATTACTGAATCTAAAAAGAATCATGGAGAAGAAGCAATATTGTTCTGGGCCAGGTATTCTTTATAATATATTTAAAATACATCTGAACTCTGTTCACATATCCCTTTGTTTGCCTATTAGATCCGGTCAACATTAGGCAAGCATACACCTTCATGATATTGAATATTGATCAATTTAGTCACATGCCATGCAAACGTAGAAATACCACTTAACAGCTGGGCACAGTGGCTCATGCCTGTAATCCTAGCATTTTGGGAGGCCAAGGCAGTGGGATCGCCTGAGCTCAGGAGTTCAAGACTACCCAGGGCAATATGGTGAAACCCTGTCTCTAGTAAAAACACAAAAAAATTAACTGGGTGTGGTGGTGTGTGCCTGTAGTCCCAGCTACTTGGGAGGCTGAGGCAAGAGAATCACTTGAGCCCCAGAGGCAAAGGTTGCAGTGAGCCAAGATCAGGCCACTGCACTCCAGCTTGGGCTACAGAGTGAAACTCCATCTCAAAAAAAAAAAAAAAGAAAAGAAAAGAAAAGAAATACTTCTTAACAAGGAATGTTTTGAATACTTTAATTCTTTGACTTAAATTACTAGATATATTTATAAAGGTGTAGAAGATTTGACAACTGGAATGTGTGCGCACATGCACATATACACACATATCACATATGCACATATGTATATGTGTGTATGTATAACATATGTTTCTACAAATAAAACTTATTTACCAAAGCATTATATATTTTCATTTGCTTTTCTCTCCTTTTGTTAGCATTTTCATTTTTCTTGCGTGCTGTTTTTATTGAAATGAGCCTTGCACTTTAGCTATAGAGCTTTTCCTTGTTGAACAATATAGTTTTCTTGCTCAACAACTCTGACATCCAGGTAAATGGAAGGAAAATGGATAGGGGAGTTGTGTGTTCATAATGCCACTTTGCCACCCTGAAATCTATGTAGATAATCTACTTGGAAGGCTTTGAGCCCCAGTGGAATACAGAACCATGTAAGTATCCTGCATTGATTTACAGCACCTGCTACAGCTGCTTGGATCTTGGCAGGCATTTTCTCTCCTGCCAAATGCTGTTGCAATTGCTGGGCAGATCTAGATGGAGGTTATATTTACTGGACATGTTTATAATCTGCAGAGTGATCTAATCCATAGAGAGCTAATTTCCCAAAGATCAATGACTAAGGGAGGATTTCAGAGGTTATCCTCTTTATCCAATTTCCTGTGTCCTAATGAGATGGCTGAAACCTGTTCGGAATCTTTCTGATTAGGAACTCTTGTGAGAGTCAATAAAGAATATGACATTCATAAATCTAAATAAGAGGTGACTTGGCCACCTGTATAGTGATTCATGCCATGAGAAGCCTTTCCCCTGCCCCCAGCAGGATGTGTCATGGGTGACTGACCTGAGACAAGGTCAGACTTGAACCAAGAATCTTGAGAGGACTTGGCCTCTCCTGATTAATTCAAAGGACTCTTCTGGCTGTTAGAATGTATTGTGTACATTTTTTACCTTTCTTGATTTAATTCAATTCAATTGCCGTTCAATTCAAACAAACTGTATTTGTTAAATGATTATTATGTTTTCCAATTAAGAAGGACGACAGAAAAATTAACTCTAATGGTATATGGCAAGCGTCATTATATAGATCTAAAAAAGTGTTATCAAAGATGATGATAATCATAATAGCTAATGTATTTGAGTACTTACTATGTCAGTCAGTGTGCTAAGCACTTCACACATGTTATTTTATTTAATCCTAACAAATTCATGAATTAGGTCTTATACCTATTTTATAGATGAAGAAAGTGTGACTTAGATGCATTAATTAACTTTCAGTGTTAACAAAATCCTTGCCATATCCCATATTCCCCTCTCGCTGTCTTTTGCCCCCTCTCAGCTAAACTTCTAGGAAAAACTTGTCTGCCTTTATCATCTCTACTCCTTTACCTCCCATTTGTCTCTGAACCCATTTAGTTAGGCTTCTGCCACTGCCATCAAAATGAAAATTAAACAGGCTCGTCAATTCCTCCACAGGTCCAAATACAGTAAATTTTTTTTTTTTTTTTTTTGAGACAGAGTCTTGCTCTGTCGCCCAGGCTGGAGTGCAGTGGCCGGGTCTCAGCTCACTGCAAGCTCCGCCTCCCGGGTTCATGACATTCTCCTGCCTCAGCCTCCCGAGTAGCTGGGACTACAGGCGCCGCCACCTCACCCGGCTAATTTTTTGTATTTTTAGTAGAGACGGGGTTTCACCGTGTTAGCCAGGATGGTCTCGATCTCCTGACCTCGTGATCCGCCCGTCTCGGCCTCCCAAAGTGCTGGGATTACAGGTTTGAGCCACCGCGCCCGGCCCAAATACAGTATTTTTATTTCACTGGATTGTTCACCACCTTTTGCCACAATTAACCACTTCCTTTGGGAGACAGTATCTTCTCTTGGTTTTTTGTACCACATACGCCTGTGTTTCCTCTGGAATCATGAGCTGCTTATCTCCATTTGATAGCACCTCTTCCTCTGCCTAATTTCTCATTACTGGAGCATTTAATTTGGGTTCTGGGTCATCTGCTCTTGCCCCTAGATTCTGCCCTATGTCAGGGATTTTTTAAACATTGTTGGTACCACGTACATTTTTGGCAGTCTCATGAAGCCTGAAGACTCAAAGTGCATAAAATACCCTGGATATCTCTCAGTATCCCAGACGTAGTTCTTACAAATGGGAACTCTTGTTTCCCATCCGCAAATTTGTTTTTCCTTCAGCCTTTTCCGTTCATCATAGAAGTCATCTATGATTCCTCATTTATCCTAAAACACAAACCTGATACTATCCATTAGCATGTCTTGGCAATTTCATCTTCACACCATCCCAGATCTTCCCACTTTTTCCTTCTCTCCACTGCCACCCTGCTGTCACCTCTTGGGTGATGCTTAATACATGTTGAGTGTATGAAGAAAGGTTTGGAATGGGGAAAATAAAGCCACACACTGAATCACTAGGGGACACGTAATACTCTAGGCAAGACCCAAGATAGAGCAGGGACAGTCTGAACTGAAGATGAGAAGGATGAATTTTAAATATAAGTATCTAAGTGTGTACAATGGAAAATACATACAAAGAATTAAGAGTTACAAATGCCTATTAAGTGCAATCGGGTTGTTTGAAGCTGTCTTTTAAAAATTTCCATTTCTTTTTAAATAGACTTTTACCTCATATTCTGTGAAGTCTTTTGGAGACAGTAAATCATATTGTTTGGGAAATTTAAGGGTGGGGATGGGAATAAAACTGAAAAGAGGAATCTTTCCTAGATTAAGCTGACAATGAAACAGCTTTTTTCAGTCATTTCTCTCCAGACACTAATCAAACAAACAGGTGAGCACCAGATAGTTTGAGTAGCAGCTGGAACAGTTCAATAGGAGTCTCCCTGTAGCCTCTCCTTACTTCTGAATAAGCAAAGTTAAGCTAGAGTCAACTCGTCAACTTCTCTAATATTCTGTATTGTTCTGAGGTTTAAGGCTGGTTTTTTTTTCTTTTTTGGTTTTTTTTTTTTCCTTGGCTGCCTAGGCTCCCTGATTAACTGAGATTAATCTCTATCATCCTGTGTAAGCTAAACCCTAAATTACATAATATGTTTTCTATCCTTATGCCATATGCCTTCCACATCAGGGATGACTCCAGAGACAACAAAAGCAAGCTGTGTTTTTACTGATTTTGCAAACTTGCATTCATCAGCCTTGGGCATTTTGGCCTCCCCAGCGTCAGTATGGTGTTTTAATAGCTGAGAAAAACAACAGAAATATAAAGAGAGGATACTGTCACTTTCCAAACTGACTTGTATTGCAACTGCCTCACATCTAAGTAATGGAAAATAATAGTGATTAGGATAAGGCAGTGCATTGCATTCGGTGACAGTTAATCCTCTTATTAACTTCATGGTCATATTTCGCTCACCTGTGAGGTTGGAAGGACAGTGAGAAATTTGTAGTTCCTGTTTCTCTGTTCATTGGGAAAGTTGGGAAAATAGCTCTAAAAATAAAAGAGTTCCAGGTTGAAATGCCTTTGAGGTTGACTGTTCTCTCTGGAGATGCGTGTTTGCTTTGTGTCCTTCATTCACGCTTTGATTTTGGGTACTCACTCTTTGAGGCCTCATTCTCTTCCCTTTGGAGGATTTTCTTTTCACCTGAGCAGTCATCCGTGAGGGAAAAGTCAGTGGGCTGGTTCACCTGTGTGGTATACTGCATTGATAAATGGAGGCAGAGCCCTGCTCCAGCCCCATGATTTGGAACAACCTACAAAGCATTTCTGGTGGTGAGCCAAGGAGGTGATCCCTCCTCTAGGGGAAAAAAGTCAGTGGCTGAGATTGCAGTTCTCCATCCCCTTGCTGGGCTGATTCATACAGCAGCATTGACACTGAGGTCTCAGGAGAACTGTTCTTCTCCCAGTCCAGCTAAAAATATCCGTATTCAGATTTATAATGTCAGGAGCTGATAAATTTGCCTAGGAAATGCAAGCAGTGTCATTGCCGTGCTAGGAAATCTATTCTGATGAATTGATGAGGGCAAGAAATTCCAAACATAGCAGAGTCCCCAAGTGCCACTTCCCCTGGGATAGTGAGCAAAATGAACATATTTTCCTTGCCATTGAAGTTCCCTTTTTCAAACATAGTAAAAAGTAGAATATTCTAGATTAGAATGGAATATGGAAAGTGCCTTTTTGATCAAAAGCATGACATGACATAAAACTAAATCTTATGGCCTGTAAAATATTTTTGCTTTCTGTCAAGCAAGGGATTCCCTTTTAAAATACTCTTTCGCTAAGACAAAAATTCCACTTACATCGCCCTACATTTCCTTGGTGACTTCTGATTCAATCAGGATCTTTTAATTTTGGAACTCAGTAAGAAACCAGCTTTCTTACTTTCCTACAGCTTTTGTTTGGCCTTTCAGAATCTAAGTTGATATTGCTGTCTGCTGCTAACCCATCCTTTCCTCTCTTCAGTTGGTTAGTGGATTCTCAGGAGTAGCATAGGATTTTTCCTCCATACCAACTGGCTTGAAATGATTTGGCATGGGCTTCAACTCTAATTTATTCAGCATCCCTTTAGCACCTACTAGAAACCAAGTATCATGACTGGCACTTTTCTGAAATGATGAAGGTGCCGTGGGGATAGATGGACGTGTAATGAACTTATTGTAAATCAAATCATAAGCATAATAATTGATACTGAACAATTGCTATGAGAATTGAACAGAGGAAATGCTTCTGCTGGGAAAAGACCAGGAAGGCATCAGAGAAGAAGTAAAATTTGTGGTTGGGGTGATACAATGGGTGAGTACTAGCAGTTTCTCAGGGGAGCAGAGTATGTCTGAGAGACCAGCATGACACTAAGTTAGGAAAAGTACCACCTGCCTTAGGGACTTAAATAAGATATTTGAAGTGTTTAAATAATTTTTTTTCTCACTTGGATTTTGGCTTTTGCCAAACAACTAACAAACAACTGTCACATTTGATCTAATTATTTTAGATCATTAACTTTGAAAATTGCTGTTTGTATGATTTCCTACCTTGGCCTTGTGCCTATTATGAGCTGATATCTAATGAACAGGTGAATGGCACATTCCTGGAGCTTTGCCCTTGTCAAACACTTGACCCAGACCACGAAATGTCATGGTAGCTTTCCCTACTGAAACCTTCTGGACTTACATCTCAGTAATGATGTTCTAATGATCTAACATGCTATGCCATCATTTGTTGATTCATAAAGTCAGGAGATAAACACTAACATTATTATCACTGTCTCCTTGAATGAAAATTGAAGGCTAGACTTTTAATTTTAGGCAGTATTTTCTTGACCCAATTCTTTGCATTCAAAAATGTTTAGGTATTTCATTCTCACAGACCTACCTCTTCATATGCTTTCTTCTTAATCAGGCAATAAATTGTAGGTTCGGGCCTCAATTTCAATAGCAAGTGAGCCCCCAAACTGGTAAAAAACAAAAGGGGATTTTTTTTTTTTTCTGAGAATCAATAGGTAATACAGCATACCAACATTTCACGTAATTTGAAAAGATAATGTAGCATAGATATGCATGCTGAAGTATTTAGGGGAAGTAGAAAGATGTCTGCAATTTATTTTGAAATGCGTCAACAAATATGATGGATGGATACAGGGATAGATAAATGGGTGGATATGTTTGAAAGAAAATATAATAAAAATGTTAGTGGTACCATCTGGGTATAAAATATAGCTATTGATTCTAAAATTATTTTAACCTTGTGGAATGTTTGAAATTTTTACAATATGTTGGGAGAGAAAGATAAGGTAGCAAAGAATTAAATTGGTAGAGGTGCTTGTATAAGAATGATAAGATACTTAAAGTGAAGAGAAATTTCTCTGACTTATGAAAATGTAGACACAAATATAGTTGTGTCTGTGAGTCAAAGTACACAATCTTTCTTCTCCATTAGCTTATGAATCTGTCAGATGAGAAAAAAGATCATCCTAGGAGAAAGAGTAGTTCACTGTAAAGGCCGGAACTTTAGTCTACTTAGGAAGATATAAATAGACTTTTGGGGTTTATTTTTAGTATAAAACACTGATATTTTTCCCAAATAAGGCCACTTCTGCCTTCTCAGTCATTTCAACATACATTGAGCACTTCCTGTATTCCTGGCACGGTGCTAAGAACTGGGGCTTTAACTTCAGAACTTAATGTCAAGAATAGAGAAAGAGAACAAGAAGGTGATGTCACACAGGGAAAGAAGGACTTAAAATGTGCTGTGAGAGCCCTGAAGAGGGAGAAGTTCCTGGCTTGTTAGCTGTGATTTGGGGCAGGCTACTAAACCTTTTTGTGCCTTAGTACTTTCATCTATAAAATCTGGCCAATAATAAATGTTAAACTACTGTCTGTTAAATAGCAGGACCTTCATAAATGGTCACTAATATCTTTAACCCAGAGAGGAAGATCAAATTAGGAAACAAACAAACAAAAAAATAACACAGCCATAACATTTGTTTGACAGACATCCTTCTTTTTCCCATCCCTCCTCTATACCCCATCTTTTGTTGCCCTAGTAGAATGATGAAATCACAGCCCTGGAGCTGGAACAGACCTAGCCCTAGATTTGGGACAGATATTCCATTCCAACCCTCATTTAGAGATGAAGACACTGAAATGACTTGAGAAAAGTGACTTTTCTCGGGTCCCATAGCTAGTCAATGGCAAAGTGGTGAACATGTAGGATTATAAAGATTTTACTGGGGAGAGAGGTTGAAGAAAAGTTCTTTGGAAATACAGTTTATGCTTTCTTAGGATGTAAGAGAGAAAGTGCTCAGAAACTTTTTTTATTGTTAGAAGAGAATGTGTTTTAGTGTACCCAAACACATTACATTAGTAGGCTCTCAAGAGGCTTTTGTTGACTTGTATTGCATTAAACCTCTCCTGCTACTTGTCTGCATAGCATGGTTAACCCTTGTAATGTGGGTAACTGTTTCTTTAATTAAATTAGTTTTTAATTCTTTTAATTATAGTTTGGTGTCTATAATTGGCAGAATCTATATCTCTTAACCCCACATAGATTTATGAAGTTAAGGGTAGCGAAGATTGCTTCTCTCTTTGTGAAAATGGAATGAGTATTCTTGTAATATCTCTATATTTGTATCTTATTTGATCTGTGGGACATAGCACATTTCCTTGACAAGATAGTGATTGCCCCCCGAGACTTGTCAATTCACAACTTTGAATTAAGGTCTCTAGGTGTTTTAATTATCAGAGCCAATGACCGCCACTGGCTTTGAACTCTAATACTTTGGCTGGACAGTTCACTCAGAGCAAAGATAGAGATTCTATATACTAGAGGAGAATATTTCTTATCACAGAGGAGAGGTAGGAACACAATAAGAAAAATAGAGGGAGTGGAGGAGACAAGAGAAGCAGAAAGAGAAAGAGAGAGAATAAGTGAGATGTCACTGCAAATTGTTTTTAAATTATTTAGCTGATACTATTAGGTTGGTATAAAAACAGTTGTGCTTTTTGCCATTAAATAGTAATGGCATTATTAAAATTGGCATTATGAAAAGTAATGGCAAAACTGCAATTACTTTTGCACCAACCTACTATTAAATTTTAAAAAAATAAAAGTCATGTAAGAGACTAAGCAAAACCACAATAAAATAAATCAGTTGAAAATTAGTGAATGAAATAGGATGTCCACAAAGAATGCTGCAGAATAGTTTAGAAACACTGAAAGATATTTCTAACATGCAATACAGGTCCTTTCATGCTTCAACTGAGAAGCTGGTATAAATAGAAAAGTGAATGTACAGTCTCAAAATGTCAGACCAGAAAACATTCTAGAGCACAAGTTCTAAGACAAAAGAAAGAGAGAAGGACTCACTCACACTCTACTTGGGAATGGACTGGTTTTTGCTCCATTGAGCAGACTGCACTGCTGAGTAACAAGGTAGATCTGATGAGAAGTTGAGACAGAGGCACCACATGCTGAAGAATCTAGGCTGTCAGTGCTTTTTGGAATCTCAGAAAGAGGTCAGGGAGCCCTTCTGACTCCAGGAGGTAAATGATTCTCCCATTGTTTGCTGTTCCTTCCCAGCCTCAAAAAGTAGGAATGCAGGCAGCTGCTTCTGAGGGTGATATTTTTTTAAATTTAAAAGTTCCACCTGGGCATGATGCAGTTGCTATGGCTGTAACCTCAGCACTTTGGGAGGCTGAGGCACATGGATCCTTGAGCCCAGGAGTTCGAGACCATCCTGGGCAACATAGTGAGATC
Organism: Colobus angolensis palliatus; assembly: GCF_000951035.1. Taxonomy (NCBI): domain Eukaryota; kingdom Metazoa; phylum Chordata; class Mammalia; order Primates; family Cercopithecidae; genus Colobus; species Colobus angolensis. Next base: position 11,140,658 of record NW_012118710.1, on the reverse strand, counting down.
CTGTCTCTACTTAAAAAAAAAAGAAAAAATCAGTCTAGCATGGTAGTATGTGCCTGTAGTCCCAGATACCAGGGAGGCTCAGGTGGGAGGATCACTTTAGTCTGGGAGATAAGGCTGCAGTGAGCCATGATCATAGCAGTCCATTCCATCCAAGGTTACAGAGTGACAACCTGTCTCAAAAACAACAAAAAAACAAAAGAAAAACAAAAAACAAAAAACAAAAACCAAAACCAAACGAACAAAAACCTTGGAAAGGTCTATAGCTTCATCTTATGCATTATTATCCCATATACTGATAAAATTCAAGTCCCTTTATACAACCCAAACAGCTGATAATGTGGCCCATAATTGTGAATTCCCCAAGCCCAGCATTTGAAAAGACAGTTTAAAAAATGAGAGAGAAAGAGAGTCAGTGCTGATAAGTATGAGGTAATGTGAATGTGTAGGCACAGGGTAACTTTATAACTGGGAAGAAAAGGAGGGAGAAGCTAACTTTCGTTAAGAGTCTTCTAGGTTGGGTGCGGTGGCTCACACCTGTAATCCCAGCACTTTGGGAGGCCGAGGCAGTTGAATCACGAGGTCAGGAGATTGAGACCATCCTGGTTAACATGGCAAAACCCTGTCTCTACTAAAAATAATACGAAAAAATTAGCCAGGCATTGTGACGGTTGCCCCCGCCGTGTAGTCCCAGCAACTCAGGAGGCTGAGGCAGGAGAATGGCGTGAACCTGGGAGGCAGAGCTTGTAGTGAGCTGAGATCGCGCCACTGCACTCCAGCTGGGCAACAGAGCGAAACTCCGTCTCAAAAAAAAAAAAAAAAACAGAGTCTTCTAGTCTTCTATGAGCCAAGTATTGTACTTGATTACTTGATTTAATCCTCACAATTATTTTTCATATAACATGATGAAAAGATGGGGGTTCTTGTAAGCAGCAGAACTGGGATCTGAACCCAAATCTCTATGACATAGGTCCCCATGCATTTTCTATGACATTGGTTGTGTGCCATCTGGCTCATGACTTTCCAGCAATTTCATGGATAAAAGATGTATAATAATCTGACATTCAAACCAGTATACTTTTGCCTGTGTTGGCTGCTCTAGGTAAAACTATTGGCTAAATGAGGTTTGGAGAATAGGTGTGAATTTTCATTATTCATTCCCTTTTGAGAATCATCCAAATCATATTATTTCTACCAGGGTGAAATAGAGGGGGGAAAAAACCCCTAGGTTTCTGGAAATGTTGACTATAGGATATAAGGCACATTTAGATGTTAAAAGTGATAGTTGCCAAATTTGTCAAATGCCAAAATGTTCTTATGTATAAAAAAGTTGTAGAATTTTTGTCAGAAAATTACGAGTTTTGCACTGTCCAATTTAAATCAAAAGAGTTTTTTTTTTTTTTTCTTGTCTTTGGCAGGTTTTACAAAGGGGGGTCCCTGAGAGGAGGTGAAATGAGACCTAGAAGCAATTTTACTATAAGACACACATACCCATGCACTAACCTGCTTTCATATAGTTACCTGTACATGCTACATTTCATGATTAAAATACAGGCCAGAAAAATATGGTGCACTGGGCTATGTATGAGTCCCATTCTCTATTTTTTTTCCTAAGTGGATTTTATGTTACCTGTTTAGTCTGTAATGACCATAAGCCACTCCAGCCAACATGTTTTAAAGCTCAGAGAGAAATAGGTCACTAAACAATAGAATAATAATGTGACCACATAGTTAACTTTCTAGTACCCACATTTCCAAAACGTAATTTCAATTTCATCCAGAACTATCATTTCAACATGTCATTAATGTAAAACACTGTTAATGAGGTATTTTGAAGTTTTTAGTGGTAGGTCTTCAAAATCTGGTGTAAATTTGCACTGACAGCCCATCACAATTCAGTCAAGCCCACATTTCAAGTGCTCAGTGAACACATTTGTCTAGTGGCTCCTGTATTGGATGGCACAGGTGTAGACTAGGAAAGCATTCATTCTTGGTGTTTATTTAATATTTTCTCTGTCTTCCATCATTTCTTACATTAAGTTGTAGAGAGAGAGCACCATTTCTACCCCATCAGAGAACATGAAGGGACCCAGAGAAGAATATGTTGAGTTGACTACCTACCTCACAGAGGATCTCTTCGTGACATTTAGTTGAAGGAAACTGCCTTCTCTTTTTCCAGGAAGATTAAATCCTCTCTGCCATTCAGTTTAATACCTATGTGCAAGGCATCAATAGAGACCACATAGATAGATAGATAGATAGATAGATAGACAGATAAGTAGACAGACAGACAGAGATATTTGTGTGTGTGAGTTTGTGTGTGTGTTGTGTATCTGTTTGTATCCCTAAGTACATGAAGAATTGGCATACATCCCAGAACACAACAGACTGAAACTCCTGATTAAAGATAATAGGTAAATGAAATGAACATCCAATAAAATCCTGTTTGTGTTTTCAAACAAAATTAAAAGACTAAAATAAGAACAGAATATAAGAAAGAATAAGAAGAAAGCCTTACATGACAATGATCAATTTGGGTACCATTTTGTTACTTCCTGGCCTTCTGCAATTTAAAGGGAAAAAAAATTACCACCATCAAGCAAATGCCTTATCATAATAGGGCACAATTCTTTCCATTCTGTGGCTCTATTGGCATTTTTAAATGTGTTGTGTGTGGCTGGCTTGTGAGGTACAAGACATAGACTTGCTTAGGAAAGAAAGACTGGCATAAACTTTTGAGGATCCATCCTCTATGGAGAATGTAGTGACTATGCTATTGCTCTAAATGGAGACAGAGTCTTGCACGGCAGGAAGCTTCCTAAGGTGTCCACTTGAGTCATGAGCCTTAGAAGTCTTTGCAGAAGAAGGAAATGAGTCTTTACATTAGGAAAATATGCTTTACTATTATGTAAGTTCTGGGATCAACTGATACAAAAGTTGGAAGAAATGAAAATTTTAAGTTTTTCCTATGTGTGGACCTATGATACAATCAAGTTTTTATTCAATTTGTAACTCCTGAATTCATTCATCAGGAATCCTGTAGGAAGCTAAACAGAACTGGCAGGTCTGTCATTTGGATTTGTCACGATTGTGAGTATTTAGTTCCCTGCAATTAAAAACATCTGTGGGACAATAGGCTTTCAAGTCAGGAGATGGTTGGGTCCTTGCTTCTGCTTCTTAGCTAATCTATAACTTTGGAAGTCACTCTGAATCTTATTTTGTTTACATCTATTAAATGTAAGTTCTCTCTCATAGCATTACAATGAGGAAAAAATGAAGGCATGTATCTGAAGTATCTGCTAAAGGGCCCAGTACATACTGGTTGCTCAGTAAATACAACTTTCTTTCCCTTTTACTACTCTAAAAGTTTCTTGGTTGTATTTTCTGCTCCTAAGCTCTGTGTCTTGAAAAGTTCTGTTGGCATACACATTGGACTTGGTTGCTTACATTAAAATGATCTATTCTTGCCTCTAGTTTGTATTAATGAATACCATTAATCTGATTACAAGTATAAAACTATCAGTCAGGTTTCTAAAAAGTTATTAAAACATCTATGTATTATGTACTTCCCATATTCCAGTGCTAGGCTCTGGAGAAACAGTAATGAATAATACAGCTATTGCCCTAAAGAGCCTTCACCAATCCTGTCTATGGTTCATAGTCTACAGGCAATGTCAATTTGTCATCATCATGCTGAATGGGGAGAGGTTTAGAATAATCCCAGGAGAACGTAAGACCAACTCCTGGCCCCGACTTGATGGGTCATGGAAGAACACCAGGTACTATCCTGAATTGAAATAATTCTAGCTCATAGTTGATCTATAAAGCCTTATCCAGATAAATTGGAGATTATCTTTAAGCATTTTGAAATATTAAGCATAGCCTGCTGGCCCTAAATGACATTTTAAAGAATCCATGGATGCAGAGTTTGCAGATGGGCAGCTACGATTTTCGAGTATTCAGGAACTGGGTTTTCTGAGAAGAGCAAAGTGGAAAGGGAGAATGACTTAATTAGTTCTGTCCTTTAGAAACAGTCTGCAAAGGCAGTGTTGCAAACTAATCCAAGTGAAAAATCATGGGAGACTTCAATGAAAGCATGCCTGGGAATGAAGAAGGCAGATTTAGTAGGATTACTAATGACAGGTTGGATAGAAGATATAAAAGAGAAGAAATCTATATTGCTATGATCCATTAAGTCTCATTGTCTACTTTTAACACTTAATGGGGTGGCAGTGTTGTTATTCTAGGCTATCCTTTATGAGGTTGGGGTTCTTCTCTGACAGGTGCTGAAGCTGTGGGAACAAATGAGTTCATCTAGGGAGTGAGCAAGGAGGAAGACTAGGGATGCTCAGGGATTCTACACCATGGAGGAGGCTACAAAGGAGATCCATTTTCTTCTAAATCATTCTGATAGGCTTCTGGATGGCTTTCAGTCTCTGGCCAGCTGCTGATGGAAAGCTCTCGCCTTTGATAAAGATTAATCATCAAACCCAGGAGATAATTTTATTCTGCTCTTCTGAGTCATGTTAGATTCAAGAACAATTAACTTTATTTTCCCCAAATCTTGTATCTCTTGGGAATCTTCCAATAACTTTGGTTTCCAGTCTAGGGAGCTACTTTTGGCAGCTTGTTGTCAACGAAGTGATAATTCTTAAAGCTTAGAGTGCTAAACTCCAACTCATTTGGGAATCGAAACCTTTCCAGTGAGGGGCTCAGCCCCAGACACCTGGGACTGTTCTTTCTCCTTTCACCCTCAGGTACAGGAGTGTTACATAAAATGGCACTAATCCACTTTTACAGTTTTTGTGTTATTAAGCAATATATTAAGATTTAATAATCATAAGAAAATGGTTGTTTTCTCACTGAGCAGTTATTATTTGTTGTAGTTCTATTTCTACTCATTTACCTTAGGTTTGCTTTGGCCATTTCAATTTAGTAGGTGTCTAATGATATGCCTCTCAGTGAAAATTTAGAGATGACTTTCAGTCCTTGGAAATTTTTTTTTTTTTTTTGTAGTTTTAAGAAGCAAAACTTGAGAAGATGATTTGCGTTAAGAGGTTTGTGTGAATTGAGTGTGGGCTTAAATTAAAAGTAACTTAATTTACTCAGAGTAGTAGAATCTAGTGCATTTAAATTGGTTGAGAGGTGCAGGCTTTGCTTTGGAAGTCACTGTAAATCAATGCCAATAGAGGAAAAAGTATTCTCTGTTCTCTTGCTGTTCCTTTTTGAAGGGTTCAGAAGGTTGGAAGAGCATCCAAATCAGTATAATCAGACCTATTAGATCCTAGCAAAGAATTTTAAATACATACATCTTTTTGCATATTGATTCTGGCAATTTAACCCTCAATTTAAAAGCAGAAAGATTGTTCAAGTGAGTACAACATCTCACTCTACACAGTATTAAGAAATAGATCTGCTGAAACTAATAAAGGAATTCCATTGTTTCTCCTCCATTTAAAAAACCTCTGAAATACTTGTTAGAATTTTTATAAAAGTAGTATCTCATTGATGTACAAAATAATTTGTGTAAACTATAAGTAGACAAAGATGTAGGGTTGTATCACTTCTTTGATAAGATATTGATCTTGTATGTTCAGCCAATGCTAGGCTTAAAAAAAGGGCCTTGTAAAATTTTCTATGAAATCTGTATGCCTCCCTCCACCAGATACTTCTTTACCAACTGAGATTGGAGTATGGCAAAGAAAATGAAGCATGAAGGGAAAACTAGGAGCTGCGAGAATCTAAGATTCATAAACAATTATAACAATATTTGCTCACTTTCAATTGTGCAAATGACTAAATCTTTTAATGAAGCATAGTGACCCACCTGACACATATATAACAACACATAATAAAAAATAAAATTAAATTTGTCAAAGCAATATAGACCACCCACTACTAGTAGATTATATTTGGTTTTGGATTTTCATATATTTTATCCATATCTGTTTCCTTCCACTGGACTTTATGGAGGCATTGCTCGTGAACTTTGGCAAATCTTTTTTGGTGTGTCTGAAAGAAAATCCCAAAGCTGGTTACGAAGATGTTTGAAAGTCATATTCTTCCTCAAACCGTGTAGAAATAACTATCAGGAAATAAGTGGTTAGAATTTTTTATTTAAAACGGCATATTTAGGGAAGAGAATATATAAGTTTGAAAAACTACAGTCTCCTCTAATACATTTCTGCTCATTACTAACAGGGTCAAAATTGTCTACAGAAAACAACCTGATCTCAATTTCCTCAGACAATTCAGCTAGTAAAATGGTGTGACTGACCTAGAGTTACAGAGATAACTTCTACTGCTGATCTCTCTCAACCAGTGACCCCCTGGTTGACAAACAATCATACGTTATTTATTAAACTTCTATTTAATAATAGGAGTTATGGAGTTACCAACATTAAGTGAAGAGTCCTTGTTTTCAAACTTTGTAAATTGGTCATTAGCTAAGAAACTAGTATATTTATCAAGAGATGCTCAGTGATGGTCTGAAAAATCCCTAAAGGAGATAGGGAGAGAATTGAAGTGTAGAATAAAACGACCTACATGGGACCTTCAAACTTGGAGACTTTTTGTATTTTCGAAAAATACTTTTGCTGTCGTTTAATGTCCAAATCCAATCCCTTGTCTAGGGAACCAGTTTGGATTAAAGAAAATTTTAAAAATACATAAGCAATCAATATCTAATTCATTTAAGTCCTGTTTCTTCCCAAGTCTGCTGGGTATAAGCCTGGAGTTGCCTGCCATTTCTCTTATATTCAAGCACTTTGGGAAAGGAGCCATTTTTTTTAAGATCTATTTTCTCCCTGAAGCTGGGGAGCTATATCTATATAAAAAGAGATGACATACTAGGCCTAGCGTACTAAAACCTTTTCTAAGAGAATCAATATAGCTTTGGGAAGCCTCATTTATATTTAAAGGAGAAAAGAGACAAAAGTAGAAGTGGACATAACGTATGATGTAGACATTGAAAAATACAAGAAATGATTTAAAAGAGATTGCTTGTTCTTATATTCCCAGTGCCTTGTAATTTGACTTGGAGGGATGTTCTAGATCTCCGTTGAATGTGTTCTCTCTATACGAAATAAACAAAAAAAAAAACATTCTGAGATTTGTCTTTCTTGTATTGATTACAATCATCTATCAATGCCCTGAAAATTTTCTGTACTGATCAACAGTGACACAGCTCATGGCTGTAACTAGTACAGGCTGTGCCAATGAAACAATAGGGCTAATTAGCAGACATGAAAATGAATCACTGATTTAATTTTCCTCCTGGTCTAATCAACAAAATGCATCAGCTAAATATTTTGATCCATTATTTCAAGTGAATAGAATGTGCTTTTATATTATTTCAATTTCAATACCTTGAATATTGGAATTTTTGATTTTTGGGTAGCCTTAGAATACATCAGTGCCTAGGGGTATAAGTAACATATTAACAGTTTGTAAGCCAATGAAACTAATAATTATTGCATAATTTAAATTAACTTATGGTGTACAAAATGCCATAGTATTTCCACATGCATGGTGGCTTTCAAAATCAAAATAAGGTGAGCCAATTTCAATTTATGACAGACAATTGTGTATCTCCTCTCTTTCCTTTGCGAAAGAAGTCCTTTATTTCATCCTCACTGGTGTTATACTTGTCTCCTTTCTGCTTGGTGAAACAATCACAGTTTGTAATTTCACTTCCTGACCATCAAATGCAATAAAATGAAACAGTTTGTGCTTTTCTTGTACTTTCCGCTATCAGGGGTGACTGGTTGAAAGAGCTCAGCAGAAGGAGTTATCTCCATAACTCTAGGTCAGTCATGCCGTTTTAATAGGTGAATTGTCTGAGGAAATTGAGATCAGTCTGTTTTCTGTAGGCAAGTTCGATCCTGTTGGTAACAGGTAGAAAATGTATTGGAGGAGACTGAGATTTTTCAAACTTACATATTCTCTTCCCTAAACATGCCACTGGCTGGCTGAGATGCTACCTTATAAATATGAGGTAGATGACAGCAGTCTGTAACTCAGACTCCTGTCCTGGATAGCAGGATAACTTAGACTGAGAGTTGTCTGTCTTCCCAGCCCGCATGGCCACAGGATCAGAGTAGGTCATGGTGAAGCAGAGGAAAAACAGCTGCAAAGCAGAGAAGAAAGCCCAGTAGTGTAGGATGTGATGAATAGTGTTGTGAAACACAGCTAGTGCCAGTAAGACTCCTATATCATAGAAGTCTAGGAAGATACAAGCAAGTGCCATCATAGGCAGATAAATGAAGTAGACATTGTTTTGAGACGGAAGCAAGCTGACATTATCAGAGAAGCTTACTATAAAGAGCAAAAGGCTGAGTGCACTGACTCATGCCTGTAATTCCAGCAGTTTGGGAGGCCAAGGTGGGAAGATTACTTGAGTTCAGGAGTTCAAGAGCAGCCTGGTGAGACCTTCATCTCTACAAAAATAAAATTTAAAACTACCTGGGCATGGTGGTACAGGCCTGTAGTCCCAGCTACTTGGGAGGCTGAGGCAGGAGGATCCATTGAGCCTGGGAGGTCTAGGCTGCAGTGAGCCGTGACAGCACCACTGAGCCTTGGTGATAGAGCAAGACCCTGTATCAAAAACAACATCAAAAAACAACAAAGACCCTATTACTTCAATGGGAAAAACCGCAATTACTTTTGGGCCAGCCTAATGATAACTTGACAGAGATAATTTTATTCCCTGCAAGCTACAAGGTTGTTTTTCTTTAACAGATGAGGTAACTGAGCTACATAAAAATTAAGTTACTTGTCTAGAGACACCCAGCTGATAAGTAAGAGAGCAGACATTTCTACTCATGCAATCTGACTCCAAAGCTCATGGTGATGAAGCAGGTCATGAAAGCTCTGTTTATGACACATTTGAATAAAGCAGCATGACAATAGGACAAAAAGTACACAAGACAAAAGTTCCATTGTTAGGGCCAAAGCATAGGAGCACACTTGGGCCAGTGATGGAGCAACTTCCGCTGAGTTTTTAGCCAAGAGCTTGTTAACACCCTTCCAATTCCCAGACAGAATTAGTCCTAAGGAATTATGAACATGGTATTCCGTGGTATATATATACTACATTTTCTTTATCCTCTCGTCAACTGGTGATGGACACTGAGGTTGGTTTCATACACAAAAGCAGATGTCTTTTCTTTTCTTTTTTTTTTTGAGACAGAGTCTCACGCTGTTACCCAGGCTGAAGTGCAGTGGTGTGATCTCAGCTCACAGCAACGTCTGCCTCCTAGGTTCAAGCGATTCTCCTCCCTCAGCTTCCTGAATAGCTGGGATTACAGGTGCATGCCACCATACCCAGGTAATTTTTTTATTTTCAGTAGAGATGGAGTTTCACCATGTTGGCCAGGCTGGTCTTGAACTCCCAACCTCAGGTGATCCACTTGCCTCGGCCTCCCAAAGTGCTGGGATTTCAGGTGTGAGCCACTGTACCCAGCCAGATGTCTTTTTTAATATGACGATTTATTTTCTTTTAGGTAAATACCCAGTAGTGGTATTGCTAGGTCAGTGGTAGCTCTATTTTTAGTTCCATGAGATATCTTCATACTGTTTTCTAGACAGGTTGAACCAATCTACATTCCCAACAGTGTATAAATGTTCCCTTTTCTCCACATCAACATCTGTTGTTTTTTTGACTTTTTAATGATAGCCATTCTGACTGGTATAAGATGGTATCTCAGTGTGGCTTTAAATTGCATTTCCATGAAAAAGAATGAAATCATGTCCTTTGCAGCAACATGGATGGAGCTGGGAGCCATTATCCTACATGAACTAACTGAGAAGCAGAAAATCAAATATCTCATGTTCTCATTTATAGGTGGGAGCTAAACAATGAGCACATATGCACATAAAGATGGAAATAATAGATACTGGAAACCACAAAAATGGGGAGGGAGAGAAAGCTGAGGATTGAAAGATGATCTATTGGATAAAATCTTAATTATTTGAATGTATACAGAAAGCCCAATCTTCACCATTACACAATACACTCATGTAACAAACATGCACATGTACCCCCAAAACTAAAACTAAAGAAATAAGAATTGCGAACAGCTGGATCCCCATGAGAGGCAGATGACCATGACTAGGAAGAAAAGGAGAAAAAAAGTGCAATGTCAGGAAACATTTTTGTAACTTAGGCTGAATCTTGTGTTCCTGCAACTTACCTACCTCCCACCATATAGAAATTTAGGGATCCAAACCACAAAGATTCCGAGGGCCTATTCAGCTCTCCTAGACTTGCTTTTGCATTCTGGAGTAATAATCTGGCAAAAGCAATAAGAGTAGAGACATATTTATGATTATTCTTAAATCTGTGTGTAGAAAAATACAAGAGTATCTACTTCCAAAACCTGCATGAAGACATTTGATAGTTAGCCAAAATTCAAGAGACACCTAATCTTTGAAAGCTGCCCATTAGGCTGGTGCGTAACTACGTCCCATGATTTGAAATTGCACCTATATATATTTGAGACATTTATCCTATTATCCCTGATTACAATTTCCCCACTACAGTTCACTGCACAGTGCTGCCTTAGAGAGCTGCTTAATACATTTCAATCTTAGAAAGTCAAGATTCCCTCAGCCAATTCCAAACTGCATTTTCCCATTGAATAGAAGTGGCACGTTCTGGATCTAGTGAGACTAACCTATGTATATTACTTTGAAGTAATACAGGGTGGGCCATTATAGCAGAAAGAAGTTGAGTAAATGTTGATATTGAAGAAGGTTCATAAAATATTTGAACACAACTGCAACCCATACCCAATTCTCAGTGGTTGTTTTTATAGAACATGAAATCATAGCTAAAGTCAACTTCGGTTCTGCCCTAATGGAGAGCCACAAATAACCCTAAACCATAGATAACTCAAATGCGTTTTTACTTGGCTTTTGAATGCTTTTTATGATAATTTTCACAGCACATTGCTCTTCTAATTATGTTTTGTTTGGGATCATATTAAAATTAACTTGTATTTAGTGATTATGTGCTACCTGATGAGTTAAAGAGGAGCCCTGAGAGTGTATTGAAAAACCAGGCTGTGGATGGCCTTCAGTACTTTACACAAAGAAAAGCAAAATCGTTAAAAAGGCGTTAAAAATGGAAAGGATGTAACTAGTGGGCAAATAGCTCCAGGACCTCAGTTGCATGAACTTAGTATTTCTCTTTCCTCCTTCTCCTCTGCTCCCTCCTCCACGCCCTCCTTCTAGTCCCTATTTCATTTTCCCTTCTCCTTATCTTCCTCCTCCATCTTTTTGATTCTTTCTTGGAGGCATGGAAAGTAACTCAAAAGAAAAGGAGACCTCTGTAGTGCATCCACACCCAGCCTTGGACAGTGAGAAGTACTCAGGTCTGAGTAGCCTCAGACAGTGGAGTCAGAAGCAAGATGAACGGTCAGGGCTTGTAATAGGAATGATCAGGGCTGAACGCAAGGTGGTATTGCTTTCAGGTCAAAACTCGGCAACAAGGAGAGAGCACTGGGTAAGTAGTTTCCATAAATCCCAGCAAGACAATTTGTTAAGGCTTAGCATGCAATCAGGCATCCAAAATTCCATGAAAACCAGAAGTCAGGGTGAGGAAGGAACAGGAACCAAGCAGGTGTTCTGTGCAGTGGCACCAAGTGACAGCAAGAAGGCAGCAGTACTACCAAGGCAAGATTACACCCAGCCAAGAAACCACTGGTTTGCAGGGCACCCAATTGACACCCCAGGCAGAGCCATTCAGAGCTGAAGAGAAAGCACTAAAAAAAAAGTGCAGCTACTTCTGTGATTAAAGACAATGGCCATGGTGCTAAAGAACCATCTTTGAGGCACTGGTCATAGTTGTTAAAGCTTCCAGCCCTCCTAGAGAACATAACTATGGAAAAGATGCTGGTACAGCAGCCCCAGGCCCACCTTCTGGAGGTTCAGCTTTTAATTTCAGTTCCTTCAAATGCTGTGGGAAAGACTAGACCTGATCCCTCAGTTCTTCATATTCCCTTATAAACACTGGCCAGAGGGGGATCACATCTCTCCCTTTGGTTAATTTCCTCCAATATTGCTAAGACAAGGAATTTCAAAATGTTCAACAAATACTAAGAAAAAAGAAACAAATAAAGAAAATAAGATGGGCAAAAATAAGTATGCATGCCAAATATAAGTTTTCAAATATCGTACACTGACGCTGATTCATCATCACTAGCTGTCAGGAGGGAGTGCTGTATTGAGAAGGATTTAGCAACCCAGAATGTCCTAACTGGCTTGGCTCATGTCTGCTGTGGGTAAAGGAAAAGCAGGGAGTGCTGACAAGTCTGCTTTGTATTTGCCACCCTTTGCAAATAGGTACTCACCCTATTCCCAAAGAGCTAATATAAATTATGTATCACTTTATTTGTGTTTGATGTATTATATAATTATTAATAGAACAATTCACATAATTATGACCAGAAGCCCAAAAGAGCAGAGACCCTGACTGATTTGTTTCATGGATACCTCCAGCATCTATAACAGGACATGACATATAGTACCCCTTCAACCAGTAGTTGCCTGACTTTTCTGCCCTCATTTAAAAATCCTGTCTCTGAACCTGCAGGCGTCATCATATACTATCATAAGTGATTTCCTGAGCTTCCTAAACCCAGGAAGAATCCACATTCTATTTCTTATATTTTTTTTCTATCTGTATAGCAGCATCAAAGTGGGCACTGGTTTTTAGTTTGAGGGATATGCCACTTCTGCAACCAGCTGGCATAAATGTGGCAATTAACACAATAAGAGAGGCTGTTCTCCCAGCCAGAGAAGAGGCATTACCAATTAGAAGCCTATATTGTAACTGTGCCTTTACCATCACTTGTATAAGAATGCAGGTCTCTATGTTTGAAGAGTGATATCTGCTCACAGCATCTCACCTCCTCCTCAGCTCTCCCAGGATTTGCGCGCTCTCTCCACTTCCTTTTCAACCATGGTAGTCTAATCATTGGCACACCACCAGTGAGTTGATTGAAGCCCTTTACAATTCCTGCGTGGACAGATGCCATAATGACTTTTCCAGGAGTTTCCATGTCATCTGTTTACTCCATGCAACATTCCTTCCATCTGTTTACTTTCAGTTTTATTTTATTTTTTGGTAACTTCATACGGCAGATGAAAGTACTGTGAAGTTTCTTCACAAAACCGTAATATTTTTTTACTATGTTGCACGATAACCTCAGGAAACATGAAAATCTAAGAATTTAATACCAATATCACTTTGGGATCATTTTTTAAAGCAGTAAAAGCCTTTTTGTTCATGTTGTTTCACTTTTCAGAGGAATTTGTAGCTTTTTATTGATTTAAGCCATTTCATAACCCTGTCAAGGTGCTTTGAGAAAGAAGTTAACTGATTGAACATCAACAAATCCTGGAATGTTTGGTGCTAATGATCTCAGAAGGGGCCCTGCCTGATGTATATTCCACCTGAGCACTCCTTACCAAATATTGCTCTTGCCTTCCTCTGCAGTGATTGGTTCTGATCACTACAGAGAAAGCATGGAAGCTCATTTTACAAGGCTGCATGTGTGCCTGGCTGCTACCTAGATGCATGCCCTTCTTGCACAGGTGAATCCATTCTTAGGTTTTTCTCTCCCTTGCTCTACTCCCTTACACAGAAACCTAATTTACCTGTTTCTTTCTTAAGCTCTTCATTTCAGAAAAATTTCAATAAGGAAAAATTTAAAACCCCTCCTTTAGGATGTCTCTCTTATTTCTGCCAGCTTTTTGAAGTATGTGTGCTCTGGGCAGGGGAGGGGACAGGAAGTGTATGTGACAAAGATCAGTCAGACAAAATACTCCTGGCATGATTTCCGTTTTAGAGTTGTGAAACTGAAGAATGGGCAGGTAAACTGTTATTTTCTATACGTTGTGAGACCGTGATTCATTGATTTGTTTACCTCAATGAAGCATACATGAAATAATTGATAAATTATTTTATCAATAATTTGGTAATTTCCTTTTGGGGCTAATTGAATATAGTGAGTATAACTGAGTATACTGTGGGTGACTTTCAAGCATATCTTTCCAACTTTCACTATTTTAGTGCCCTGGCTAGAAAATGATAATCTGATAGTGAAAATATGAATTCATCCTCTACAGGGGTTCTGAAGATACAAACTTTTCAGTAAATTCAGATATAGCTTACAACCATTTTCAGGATATAATAAAGAAGAACTAAAGGTATCTCTTTGGTTTTTCAAATATCGGTCACGTAAATGGCTTCCAAGTCTTCATTTCCTTAAGTTCATTTCCTGCTACCCTATGGACATTGCTACCCTCTCCTTATCTGGGTTACAAATAAATGATCGACGGCATTTTAATAACAAAGATTAACCAGGTTGCCATGTTAAGGACAGATGGGAGAAGCAGTTCTGGAAGGTAGCCTAGACAACGTGATGGGCTTTGCAGGAAGTTCTCAGGTGTCTACAAAAGGAAGCAGAAGTGGGACTGAGCAAAAGTCACACGAGCTTACAGCACCCTGTGCAGTCAAACTCTCAACTTCACTTAAGCATTATTTTTGCTTTGCTTCTGCCCACTCAACCTGGTCTGTTACCACCCACTGTTTCGAGCAGCTCTTCAGCTGCACATCTACTGTCCTGCTCTGCCTGCAATAGGACGATAGGTAGGATGGTTGTACCCACAGTTTACATGTCCTAACTTTCCAAGTAAACTGTGGGTACAGCGTTTCCTACCTACCATCCTTCTCAAATGCAGGAAGCATGGTTTGGACAGCTGAAGCCTTAGCAATCATTCCAAGCTGCAGCCTCTCCTTGGGCCTCAGGCGAACACCCATATCAAAACAACTTGAAGACAATTTTAGTTACCTTCAGGTTAATAACTTCCTTTTTCTTTTCTTCTTATCATCCCTGAAACTCCCCCAAGCATTATGCAAGGTGTGGGCTCTTTTTGGTTAGTAAACTTCACTTTTCATCTCCTTTGTGTGTGCTTCCCCAATCTCGTCAACTTCTGCTGGTTTAACTCGAAGCCCAAATTTCTTATTTGTAGATGGTTAACAAATCTTCCACATTCTCTGCATTTTCTTCCTGCGTTTGGAACCTGGGTTTCCTTTAAGGACGCTAATTCCTTGAAGCCACACTCCCCCTTTCTCACACACATACACACATGCTCAGAGATTGAGGGTGACTATCTGGCAGCTTCCACCTTTCCCACTAGAGTTTTCAAGTGTTTGCCACACTATGCCAATGCCAAAATATATATCATAATCTATCCTTCGGAGGCTTCTCCACTTGAGCTGCTCACAATTTACCCCTCCTTGTAACTCACAAGGAGTTACAAGGCCTTGGAAATGTCCCCCCCTCTACAGCCACAAGTGAAATAGTCACCATTCAAGTTCATGGTCTTACTTGAATCCCTGTCATGCAGGGATTTCTTCGTTTGCTTGGAATGACGCATCAAACAGCCTAGCTTTACAGTTCCTTGACCTCAGCTCTTCCCAGGACTTTTATCTCCATATGTCGACAGGAATCTACTTTCTTGGCACTTGTTACTAACTGGAACTGTATCTATTATCCTTTTCAACCAGAACCTCTCATATCTCAGCATCCTTCTAAGGCTCGCTTACTATTTGACCTCTTCTGTACTTCCAACTTTGAGCCTTTTATTCCCTCCCTATTTGCAAGCTTCCTAGGCTTCATTTTTAGGACCCCAGTGTTGATCACTTGAATTTCCCTTTTACCAGCTCGCTGACTCCCTTGGCCTTTCAACTCATCCTTTTTACAAACCCCTGGAGCAGGTCTCTCATTGCCCTTTACCACTCCTGCAGCCAGTCAGAAGAGCTGGTCAAATGAATACAGCAATGGACTCACTCATTTATACGGACGGTGTTACCTGACCTGCCATCACAGTGCGATTCCATAGGTCTTGCAAGTTCATGTTGACTGTATATCTCACTCTTCTCCCTCAGAGCTAGAGATAACAGCACTGAAAATGACCAAACCTCCTTATCAGGACTGGTGAATTAAACTGTTTTAAAAAGTTACCTTTATATGTGCATATACGTAATATAGAACTTCATAGGAATTAATAAATATGATTACACTATATGTATAAATTTATAGGGAAAAATGCAGCAATCTGAATTCTTTTCCTTTTTGGTTTAGCTTCCAGTTCCCCTCTTCCCATTCTCCACACCAACATCATCCCTCACTTCATAAACATACACCTAGAACTATGTCAATACTCTAGACTGTGTCTGGGATTTTTTCCCAAGTTCATATGCTTAAAATATGTAAACACTCATGCATATAAACCCATATACTTATAAACACACATGCATACTGTGGATATATAGGATTTGGGGCCTTTGTTTTAAAAAATGAGATCATAATATACACATTGTCTGTTTCTTGCTTTTGTCATTAGATATCCTGCAGATATCACTCTAGATGAAAAGGTTTCATTCTAAATAATTTTTAGATCTGATTATTAACTTGTTCCTTCATATAAACTCATAAACGTTTATTGAGCACCTACCATAGGCCACACTGAAGCCTGGGATTTATTCAAATTTCAGAATTGAGAAGGGAATAGAGAGATTAATAGTCCAGCTCTCTTACAGAATAGATGGAAAATCAAGGCTCCATAAATATTTGTGATTTATTCAAAGTCAAGCAGCCAGTTGATGCCATGTCTCAAATCAAAATCTAGCTCTTGTAGCCCCCAAGTCCAGTCCTCTTTTAATCATACTATTCAGAATCCCATAAATTAGCATACAATTACTTACAACTTAATGTGAAAACATACTACAACATAAGATAAGTCTTCAGGTCTGGAGTAGGGAGAGGATAGGGAGGGGCAAGGATTCAGGAAATTTCCTGATAATGGTTTGTTGTCTGTGTGGATAGACCAAATCATCTTTATTGAACCAAATGTATCAACCAGTGAAGACTCATTAAGATACCCAGCATTTAAAGAAACATCAATGAAAGAGAGAACTTAGTATTGAAGAGCTATGGAAGAGCTTTGAATGAAATTCGCTCTGCGTCTTAACAGAGCGCTTTTCAAGTGTGAAAATCATGGGATGTGAGGGAAGATCTTCCCTCTAAAGCACATTTGGAAAGGTCGAGATTTCAAACTGTCACTTTTTTGTCAGTGCTGGAAAACTTAACCTTGAACGCTAAGAAGGTGTTCTCCAAGATGCCGAAACTTGTCACGTTATGTGAGTCTTCGTGTTCATAGGAAAAACAAAACAAAACAACAGCATATACATGGCATTACCTTTTTTTTTTTTTTTTTTTTTTGAGAAGACTGCTCGCTGCGTCACCCAGGCTGGAGTGCTGTGGTCCAATCATGGTTCATTGCAGCCTCCAACTCCTAGGCTCAAGTGGTCCTCCCACTTCAGTCTCCCGAGTAGTCAGAAATATAGGTGCACTACCCTACCTGACTAAATTTTCTTTAAATTTTATGTAAAGATAGTGTTTAGCTATGTTACCCAGGCTGATCTCAAACTCCTGGCCTCAAGTGATCCTCCTCCCACCTGGTATGAACCACTTTGCCAGGCCTTGCATTTCTTAATGATGTTTCTGTGAATCTATTTGTCAAGAGTAGACCACTGCCAGATTTTTGTGCATTCGGTTCCTGTCTCTTTGCTCCAAAGTATCCTGACTGCCAGTCTATTCATTCAGTCATCAAATAACTTTGGGGCATCTATTCTATGAAAGGCACTACTATGGTAGGCCTTGAATAAAGGGAGGCTATGTTTACATGGGCCTTCCACTTCACAGGCAAGAACCGCACTACTGAATCTCCTGTGTGTTTGTCCCTCCAGATAATTTAGTGTGGACTCTATGACCTTCACTGACAAAATAGCAAAGAATGAACAAATGTTCCTTCAAGCCAGCTAATTCCTTGGTTATTATAAAGCTGATTGGATCTTTTGTATGCATTCTAAAGACTCTGAAGAGAGTCCTTGAAGGTATAATTTCACTGGAAGACGTGCACCACCCACCCCCCTGAGACATCCAACTGCAGGGAACACCTCAGCTCAATCAGTATGTGATGAGCTTTCATGTCATAGGGCACTTGACAGTTGGATGAAAAATTGCTTTCAATCTGTGCTGGTTTTCTGTGGCAGTTCAGAAGCAGGACTAGGTTCTGGGTCTTTACTGTGTATGTCATCTTTTCTTTCAGGGTTCTGTGTTTCCATGCAAATAATTATAATAGCATGGAATTATTTGATACCTACTAAGTGTCGGATTTCCTGCCGTGTACTTCACAGACATTTTTTTCTATACAACAACATTATGAGTCATGCAGTATCATCCCCACTTCAGAAAAGAGGTTCGGAGAGTTGGGGTAACTTACACAATGACACAGAGCTACCAGAGGCAGAGCAGAGGTGAAGCTCAGATCCCCGTGTCTCTAAACCCAAGGCTGAGATCCCTGGCTGCACTACCCTACAAAGTTCCAAGGCAGAAGAGAATCAGGGGGTGAGGATGGGAATTGGGGAAGGGGTTATGTTCTGATGGGTCACTTTTTAAAGGAGAGTCAGATTTTCTGAAGCAGAATTTTTAATATGAATAGGACATACTTGATGTTAGTGAAATATTTCCTAGAACTGGGATTTATTGTTTAATGTCAAACTCACGTGAGTACTGCATACCACTGTGGAAAGGTGAACAGATTGACTTCAGGGAGTGTGACAGTTTACAAAGCAAAAATAAAGGAAGGAAGGAAAACCAGAATTCTCAGTCCTGACCAAAACTATCTCTAGGGTAATTATGGCTTATCTAAAACTTGTTTCTCTGGATAGTCAGATAACCCAGCTCTCTGTGAGTGTAGACTTCTCCACATGCTGTATGAGGATACCTCTGTGTCCCTGTATTTAACAATTTTAATTATAGGTGAAGTATACAGGTTAAGTGGCCTAAATTGACACTTTACATGGAGAAAACTTCTCTCATGAGACTATATGCTATAAATATATAATTATTCACATTCAAGCTCAACATTCTA
This sequence comes from Colobus angolensis palliatus, assembly GCF_000951035.1. NCBI lineage: Eukaryota > Metazoa > Chordata > Mammalia > Primates > Cercopithecidae > Colobus > Colobus angolensis. The sequence continues at coordinate 11,121,653 of NW_012118710.1, read as the reverse complement.
TTGCTTTTATATTTGTTTTATATTCATTTTTCACAAAGTTTCCTTTGCAATTGATTCCTGGGTGATTATATTAACATGTCAGTATTATTTATTCAAGACAAGCAGAAAATCTCAAGAAAAGGCTAAAAGACCCTTGGGAGCTTACCTAGTGACTACAAGAGAGCTAGGAATTAAATGGCTGTAAAGTGACATGTTGTATACACCACAACATAATTTATAATGTGTTGCATCAATATAGTCGTTTTGAGGATATTAACATTAGCTGAGGAATCCTGAGGTCTGCCAGTTACCATTGTTTGGTAAAAGGTTGGGAGTTCTGGATTTAACTGCTTGGTAATGAAATCAACAGTTTGCTTCATGTTAATGTTATACAGTTGATGCCTAGCTAATTTCTTGGTTCCCCCACTATCTACCTTGAACTGTCTACGTCTCCCTTCATCCTTGTAAGTTTCTGAGCTATTTTTGTACTCTCTACATATCTTGATTAGCTAATCTATATATTAGCCATATGTTCTGACAAGAGTTCAGTGGCATGGACCCATAGCCCACAACCCTCACTACCACTGACATGTTGCATGTGAGTGGTAGGGGGAGATGAAATTAGTTTATTATAATATGAATTTTTGGAAGATATAGCAAAATAATCCTCTAATCCATTCTACAGAAAACCTTTTGTTTCTCCAACTTTATTACCTTTCATTATTCCATCTCAGCTGTTTTCACTTTGTGGGATTGCTAGGGTCAATGGGTGCGGATCTGCCATGGGGGTGTGTGTGTGTCTGTGTGTGTGTGTGTGTGTGTGTACTTTTCACTGTTAATTATTCTAAGAAAAACAAATGCTTGAGTGAAGTGAAACAGACAGTGGTTCACAGTAAATATCAAGCTGTGTTTGTATTGCTGCCAACTCTTTGGGAGAATTTCTTATCTGTTCCTACAGAAAAATTACTGGAAATATACATCAATGAAAATGTATAAATGAAATCCTGAAACTATATAAGATTCTTATCTCTTGATTATCCAAAATAGAGACATATTATTATTTATGAAGATGAAATGTTTCTGGTTTGATGCTAAAACATTTAGTACTAATAATTATTCCATATACAGTGTTTGCATTAATCTTGACTACACTAATTCAGAGCATGAGCTCTTTGCCTTTGTGCATGAAGCCAGTTTCTTGGGCAAATTACCAATGTAATTTCCTCACTGTCATTCAGCAAACCTTCTATGTTCAAATATTTTAGAAGCAGCTGTGCAGAACCAAATAATTTATATTTTAATTCTATATAAATCAACATATACTTCTTTACTTGGACATTATCATTTTAACTTCAAATTCAACATGGCTATGTTGAAACCCTTGCTTTCCAGGGTAAACCAGTCTCTTGCTGACTTCCTCTCTCTTTTGTTTGTGATAAAATTATTCCCCTAATGTTGGAACCTTAAAGTCCAACTTAGTGACTCCTCTCATGTTTTCCATATCTAGTCTGGGGTGACATCCAGAAATTCTATCTTCCTGTTGTGTTTTGCAACTATCTTTTTAGCTTTATTTCTAGTGCCTCCATCTCAGACCTCTACTAATTCACTGGAATTACTTCTCATCTCGCTGTCTATGATTTTTTTCTTCTTCCAATTCATCCTTTGCATCAATATCACTCTGTCTTTTGGCATCTGTAAACCACTTAGTGGACATCCAGTATACAAGCAAACCAATTATAGGTGGAATTTAAAAATATTTACTGCAATTTATAAAAAAAATAGTAAACTAAAAATGAGTGGTAATAACAGCAATTATGATAATGGAAAACAACTATGATGCTAATTAGGATGAGGAAGAATGTTTTCAAAGTCTTTCACCAGGTATCTATATTCATCTCAAAGAGAGTTTGAACAACAGATTCTATTCCGTGTAGAGACCATATCTTCATTTATCCTTTATTCCTACTAAATCAGAAATACCAAATTCATAAGCCATTTGGAAGGGTAACAAATGTTTGGTGATTTGTCAACTAGTCTTGACAAAAGGATTCTACAATGTACAGAAATTATGGAAAGAGTTTTCACTGATAGATGTTCAGTGCCTCAAAGGAAACTCATTAAGATGAGGGAATGCTCTCTCAAATGTAGCAGAATTATTGAATATATCAACACAAAAGATTGCTAGCAAATGGATTCCTAATGAATTCCTGGTTGAATTTGCCTCCGATAATTATGTATTCATATTCAGTTTGGCATTCAGATGTGTTAAATATGGTCAATAACAGCACTAATTTATTTCCTCATTTGGAATATCTTTAAATAGTTAGAGGGAAACCCTTGTTAACTAATCCATTGACACCAAAATTTAACTTTTTAAGGAACTTTTGCTCTCTCTCCCTAAATATTAGAAATGACGATATGTTGTTCATGAAGTAATAGAATCAGGCTTCTCCACTCTGTTTGATTTTTGTGTGTACATGCCGTTCATGAAAATCATCACACTGGTAGAGATTCTTGTTCTCACAATGCAGATTCACAATGTACTTTCTCCCTGAAAACTTGTTATTTTCTTTAGAACCTTTATGCCAAATGGTATATAAGTTGCAGTACTATTTTCATGTCTTTCCACTTTTACATCTCTGATGGTTTAATGTTGCAGCATTAATTCATTTTGTGTGAGTTGGTACTCTAAAATACAATAAGGCAGACAGCTTTCAACCCATGTGCTGTCTAATATCCTACAAAGACCAGAGAGTGATATGGCTATTTCCCTCAACCTAAAAATAAGGGAAAATACTAATAAGCAAATTATATAAAAATGAATCTGCTTAAATAGACAGCACCCTGTTTGCCAGATGTTACCTGAGACAACCAATCCACGTATTCCATGTATGTGAGATGCTTAAAAATGTAAGAATTATTAAGGACAGGATAAATTGTTATGAGAATCATAATTAATCATATAGTTCAAATTTCAAGGTTCCTGTCCATTGCCAACCTCTAGTTTTTCACAGGTTTCACATCGGAAAGCAATGGGTTGTCCATTGGTTTATTTTATTTTAGCAATTAACTGTCCTTTAAAAACAACAAAACTTTCAACCTTCAGTGACTTTGGTAACCTATATGATAAAGTCAGAACTCATTAGCCTAATATTCAAGGTCTTCCCAGAGGGACTCGGTCTTACCTACTCTGACTTCTGTCTTATATCTGCTGATCCACCTGGGGTGTCTGCTGAAAGCTGGTCAGGGCAATTACTCAAATTTCAAGGAAACTTAGATCTAAAAAATAAAGATAGAGGAAATAAAATTACAGGAACTGTACATGGCAACATAAACACAAAGGAAGGTTAGTTGCAGTACACCTCCCACCAGAGACTAAAGGACAGTTCCAGAAGGATTCTGAACTGAGAGTGACAGGTGACTCTCTCCTTTCTTTCCCTCTCCCATGCCCCAGGATGTATTTGTACAACTAGTCCAGGAAACCTGGCTTCATTTATTCTCTATGGGTCAGCCCAGGTTCTTGCTTGTGAATGGAAACAGGATAATGAAGCTAAACCTAAGTGACATTTCTAACCATGTCTTCATTATTCATTCTCTGAACCATCTTCCCTAATCAGTTTTTACGGATTTCTTCCCCAAATATGCATTTTTTTCTCATTTCAACTTATATTTACACTGTTCTATTCATCAGAAATGTCCCTGTCTTGTCTGCCTCATCAAATTCTTCAACTCCCAACTCCTGTCCTACTTCCTGTATAAAATCCTATTGGGTTACCTTAGCTGAACTATTTTCTTCTTTCTGGAATTCCTATTGCAATCACTTTTTTGTAATTATTTAGGCAGTGGTTTCTTTGAGAGCATTTGCTGTGTTTTCTGGAAATTGCACTTAAATTGTGTACTGCTCTTCAATGAATGATTATCTGTTTCCCCAAACTAGATTATAAGCACCTTGAGGACAAATATTTCCTCATATGTCTATATTTCTGTTCTAGGGCTTTGGCATACTGTTAATAATGAACAAATATTATATCACAGTAAAACTTTATCCCAGGATTTTCTCGGATTCATCTAAAATAGAGGCAAGAACTTAATAACAGTAATATGCCTGTTCAATGAAGCATTCTATTCAAAATGTTTTATTAATTCTTTATAGCTTCCTCAGCATCTGATTGGAATCAGTGGCAATTTAATTTATATATCTATTTAACAAATACTAATATAGTGTGCACTGTGTGTTACTCATTTTCTATACACTTTACAAATAATTATTTTATTTAACTTTAAAGACAACCATCTGAAATAGGCGCTATTATTATCCCTATTTTATGTATGAGGAAATGTATTTACTGAGAAGTAACGCAGCCAAGGTGACAGAATTAGTTACTAATGGGTTCAGGATTTGAACCTACATTTTTAACCACTGTGCTCTAGGAACTTAGTTAACAGCTTTAATGACTGAAATGGTTCTGCTAATTGACGTACATGTTTTGTTGGCTAGGTCACCTGTCACTCTCAGTTCAGAATCTTTCTGGAACTGTCCTTTAGTCTCTGGTGGGGGGTGTACTGCAACTCACCTTCCTTTGTGTTTATGTTGCCATGTACAGTCCCTGTAATTTTATTTCCTCTTTCTGTCTTTATTTTTTACATCTAAGTTTCCTTGAAATTTTAGCCTTTTTGTCTTTTTAGAAAATATTGTTCCATTTATGAATATGTCTCTTAATTGCTAGGGTTCCCTAATAACCAAATGAAAATTGCATTTTGGTTTAGAAAATGCTTTCATCTGTATCCACTGGCTATGTATCTGCAACCAAAGTGAAGTGTGGAATTGGGTATTTGCTGTTTGCAGTATTTGAGCAGTGTAAACATCAGATGTGGTTAATTCTATTTCCAGTAATATTTCTAGTTTCTTCTAAAAGTACCATAAAGGTTTGGGTCTAGATTGGATAATTATTTCCAACCAATCTCCTTTCAATTTGGAAATGAATGAAGTCCCATGTTTTCTGTGTGCAATTTCATATATTTTGGCATGATAATTATTAATAGCAATGTATTACTATTGCTCTTTTGCTTACTTAGAAGAATATTTTGCAGTGGTTTATTCTAGGTGGGAGAATAACATGTTGATATTTTCTTGAAATAAAAATTATATGTCAATGAATGTGACAATGTTCTATGTAAGTAGCAATCTAGGAATGACTGAAAAGGGATTATTAAATATTTCAGTGTATGGGAAAATATTTCTTCTACCTATTTACTGCCTAAACTAAATGCTAACCCAGAAGGTATGTATGTCCTGGTCTAGAAATCTGCAGAGTGACAGAGCAATCTGAGCTCTGCAATGTATGCAAAATTTATCAGGCCCAGAGAGATATGAGTATGGGACTTTGGTCACATACCATACCTGTGCCCAGGGACAACTGTTAGGAGACGTTTTGTTCCAGACTAGTTGCGTCACCCATTATCTTCATGTTCCTGGAATTTGTGATACAAAAAACAATGTACAGCCAATCGATAACTTATGTATTTGAATGTATATTCTTGGTAAACAACTTAGGAACTGCGTCTTGTTTTTTTCCTAAAAAACCCACTTGTAATGGCTGGTAGCTGGAGTGTATAATCAGAGCAACTTGAATCTATACTCCTGAGTGGCCATCTTCAACAATCACCCTGGAATAAACTCTTTTTAAACTAGAAAACAAAAACAAAGCAAACAACAACAACAAAAGAAATCTGTAGAGTGAACTGTATTTTTTCACCTTGTAAATGGAAGGGGGGAAAATTAAACCTTGCCCATCTGATGACTTAGTGTCATAGGGATTCAAAAATGTTATTTGTCTTGTGTACCTTGATATGCTAATGGTGAAATCTCCTGTTTCTTGATTTGGTCTTCTCATCTTACATTTCTTACCTCAAATCCATTCTGTGACTTCACCACCAGATTAATATTCTTTCCTGGTCTCTTAGAATTTTAATAAAAACAGCATGGTCATGGGGTTTCATGAAGCTTGCAGCCCTGTGGGGGATTCAGATAATAATCACTCAATCTCATAATGAAATGTAATTTTAAATAAGAACTTACAAAAAAAGGAATATGGTGATAATAATGCCTAGACAAAGGAATATTTCCCAGTTAGCAGACATGTATATGCTGGGCAAAGGGACTGATATTTAAATAATGTACAGCAGTCATCTAATCAAAATGGTAGAGACGGTGGGTGAGGAAGGATCTTTTGTGAAGATGGAACAACATGTATAAATATAAACTATGATGGGCAGGAGTACAGAAGTTTTGAGAAAATAAAGCTATGGTCACAGTTACAGCTCAAGGAGACAGTGGGAGAAGGGAATTCGGCGAACTGGTAAAAGTGGCAGGATCATATGGTACCTCACAGGCTCTGATTAAGATTCTTCCTATATCTTTAGAGCTGTTGAAACTCACTGAAGAGTCTTCAACAACTGAGTGACAGGATTAGATTTGAAAAGATCATTCTTGCTACAGTGTAGAGAATAGTCATTCTTAGATCGATCATTCTTGCTAAGTCTTCCATGAGAAAGTGAGTAACATAGATTTGAAAAGATCATTCTTGCTATAATGTATGAAACAGTTGGGAAGAAGATAAGCTATGGGAAGACCATTTGAAGGCTATCATGAAGAGAAATTCTGAAGATTAGGTGATGGAGAGAAAAGATGAGGAACCCAGAGGATAGTGGGAATTAGCAAGGCAGAGATGTGGACAATACAGTCCATGACTACAGAACAGGAAGTGCTGAAAGAGCATGTTTCTGCACATTTAGAATTAAGAGGGATTTGGAGTATCTGGAGCAGAATTTGTTTGTTGGGAATGATGGCTCTAGAGAGGCAGGTAGGGGCCAAATTATGAAGGTCCATTTTTGTGCTGCTGATGGCAAAAGAAACAACTGAATAAATTTAGCAGGGAATCACAATCAGATGTGGAGTCCAGAGAAGTCTCTGATGGTGTGGAGGATCCTCCACATCTCTTTTGAAATTAATTGAGAAACTGCTGTTTTTCATCTAAGATGTTTAATTATTTTTCATTTAGTTCCCAGAGGCTATCAGGCATAGGCACCTAGTAAGTAATTGTTAATAACAACATGCTTATTTTGGGCATGGCAATGTGGAAATTTATTCCTGCCAAGTAATCAGTGCCAGTTTTAAGCTGGCAGGGTTTTTAAAGAGTGGAGAAGGGAATCTTTTGCCTCCATTAGGGAAAGGCTGTGCCTTCTCTTTGTCATACAGTGACTCATTCAAGGTTGGCACAAAATAACTTTAATCAATTAATGTGAATAATATCATACCATTTTAAGCCTAAAATGGACATTAGAGGCTATCAGCCCCCTGGAAAAAATGTCTGCAGAATATGTTTCTTTCAATGATAATGTCATATATATAATAGTCCTTGAATCTTTCCGAAGCATTGAGTCAATACTTAAAACACCCCTAGAGATAAACTCATCCCATTTCTCACATATGGATATTTTATTCATCTTTGGAAAATTTTTAAAAGTGCTTAATTTCAGCCTGCATTTATAAAGGACTTAACTAGTAGCATGGTAAAAGTGCAGTCCATGAAACTAAATTCCTGGTCTGAACCTCAGGCCAATTAACTTCTAAAAATACTCTTTTTGAGACAGGATCTCACTCTGTTGCCCAGACTAGAGTGCAGTGGTGTATGATCATGGCTCACTGCGGCCTCAACCTCCTGGGTTCAAGTGATCCTCCTACCTCAGCCTCCAGAGTAACTGAGACTACAGGAGTATGCCACCAGACCTGGCTAATTTTTTAAATTTTTTGCAGAGATGGGATCTTGCTATGTTTCCCAGGCTAGTCTCAAACTCCTGGGCTCATGCGATCTGCTCTGCTGGGTGCTATACTAGGCTGACAATGGTGAATAATACCTAATTATTCTCCAAAGAGAGAGCTTTTCGACTGATGAGGGAAATAAACAGGAGAGCAGGCAGTGAGTGCTAGAGCAGTATCAGAGGTGCTAGGTTGAGGATTTTCACAAGGTTCTAAGGCAGAATATCCTAATTCAAACCAGGAAGGATCAGAGAAGACAGTAAAGATAATGACCACAAGTTGAGTCTTGATATAAGCTGAATCTGGAAGATTGAAGTGAAATTGTTTATGAAAAAGAAGAAAGAAGAATGTCGAAGACCGAAAGGGAAAGAGAGAAAGACAAGGTAAGGCACCTTTTGATATCATTGCTGAGTTGTGTGGAAGGCTGGAAAAGTGGGCAGAAGTCATGTCTGGAAGGGTCTTACATTCAAATTAAGGAGTCTCAGTTTGATACACAGCTTTAAATCCATGCGTCTAATATCCTACAAAGACCAAAGACTCATAGTGGATATTTCCCTCTACCTAAAAATAATAAACTTTTCTTCCCAAAGGGAAAAATTTTTACTTATGAAAAATGTGGTAAAATATAGAATAGGAAATTCTGAAAGATACAAGTTCTTCTTGAACAATGAGCAATGTAAAAATGACAAAATTATTGCATGATAAAATCTTTTTTAAAAAAAGAGAAAACTCTGAGCATCTTTTTCTTATGCCCCATTTCATAAAGAATAGCTCAAATTATGTCTGCTTCTCCATCTTAATGATTGTGGTTTTCTTTCTCAAGACCTACTTAATACACCTCTGTTGGAATTTTGAAATGCTGGAAAGTTTTTAAAAATAGACAGATGATGTCCCTAAGACATTTGGAACTTATCCTAAAGGCTGAGGCACAGTAGAGAAAATATATTGAATAATATGCAATTTTGGTTAGGAAATGAGGAACTGCTAGTTTAGAGGCCCCATTTCCTGTGTCTGGACACTGGAGAGAATGTTTGCGTTTGGTCCTCCAATGAAGAGCTGCGTGATACCTGTGCCCTGCAATGCTAACACTTGTTGGGAACTCGTAACCTTTGCTTCTCCAACTTCTCCGGCCAAGATTATGATGAAAAAAGGGGCAAAACACACTTGCCAAGTCTATTCTCAGCAACTTGTTCACTGATCTTTCAGCATTAGGCACATTGCCCCTGTGTACCTTTGGTCCCAACACATAAAGGGATCTTGCATTATAAGCACATGATATATTCATTTAAAGAATTTTGAATCTTTGCAGCTCTTATTGACTATTCAGCAGTGAAATTAGCTGTTGAAAAGCATTTACACTGGGGGTCGTTTCTGGAAAGAAAAGAAGTATTTCTATCCTTCTTCTCTAAGACTGTGCATTCCTTGGGAGTTTACCCATCTGAGACTGCAAGAAGATGAAATAACTCACTTTTCTCTATTAAAAGGTGATCTCAATTGCTATAGAGAGAAGAAATAAACAATTATTAATACTCATGTGTCAGAGGGTGTTTATAAGAGCAAACTGTGGGGTTCGTAATCTTTTTTTAGACAAGAAAAAGATTTAAAGAATGACTTAAAGTGATGATTATAAGAAAATAAGAAGAAAAAGGAGAGCATGGAGAGGTTAATAGGTAGGGGATATTGATTCTAGACCAAGCCCTTAAGAATTCCAGTTCTATGTTTGATTTCCTTTTTATACATCTTGCACTTTACTGTAAAGCAAAAGAGTTACCAAATTTTTAGGCAAAAATTTCTACCCATGATTAGTGAGCATTTACAGAAAGAAGCAATAAGTTCTTTCAGTTGAATACACCCAGTACCTCTAAAAATGAATGCAAAGAGCACATTTCATGGTCACTGAAAGAAGGGTGCAATTTAATGTATGATGTTACTATTTATCACTAAGAGGACCTGATACACAAAAATATAAATTACTTTTTCCATATCTTCTTTCAGCTTCAAATGATTTTGATTTTTTTTTTCTTTAGATACTCAGAGTAGAATTTATAAAGACATTTGGGGAGTATTTCTACCTCAGAGGAAAACAAAAATATAATGACATTTAACCATTTCAGATATTTCATGATATCTAGTTAGTTTTGGGTATGTTTCTACTACATTAAAAAATCCAATTTATTGGTTGTCTTGAAAGGCTTTTGTTTTATGCAGAGATTGGATTTCCAAAAATATTTAAATGATTGTCGTATTTATATTGTCCGTTCTTAGGGGCTGTACTTATATCGCATTTCTTTGCAGAGTTATTGATGATGTATCCCTGTTCTGCAGTATGGCACTTGGCAAAATATTGCTTCCTAATTTGAACTCTTCAATGTAACCTTCAGGGGGAAATGACTCTAGAATACCATTGCATCAACTCTTTTAGCAAATTGCATTATTAGACATCCATTTATAACTTATCCTCTAAGTGATCTCAGTCAAATCATTTACTGTCTTCGCTTCGCTTCTGTGAAATATTCTAGAGCAACTGCTGCCCTTGCTTGTGTCGCAGGACTGCAGTGTTGGATGCCTTCTGTGAAGTTCATTTAACCCCTCATAATGTGCATTCCATGTAACTAGGGAATTTTTCTTTGGGTAGATTTCTTAGGTAAGTTGTAGAGGGTGGTGTGACTGACTAAAGTACATCAGTAAGAGATCACTGACTTGTGAGAAGTGCAAAAGGCAGGAAGACAAGGGGAAGAGGAAGTGGAAGAAGCGCTACACATATTGAGTACCAGTCCACACCACACTCCCCACGAGGCACTTTTCATACATTGCCTCATGTAGACTTTGAGATGACTCTGAAATCTGGGTGTTGTTAGAGGCCAGAGATCTCAAATAACTTGCCCTAGACACTTCATACAACCGGTAAAGGGTAGAATTGGCATCTGACGTAAGTTTGGCTCCTAAACTTAATATGTTTTCTGCAAAGGTTTTGGAGACAATGGAGCATGAAATATTTCTTAGTTTCAGGGGTTGAAGTAGCACCTGCACTTAGTTTTCTTCTCAAATAAGACAAACTCTAAATAAGAGCAAGAGAAGTAGATTTGTGAGTTTTGCACAAATTGACCAGCTATTAATATCACTTGGCATTCTATAGGCAGAACGGCTGAAGTAAACCACAGGTGCAGATCAAACCTTGGTGCGTTTTTCTCTGCGGGAGACAAACACAGTCTCTGCTTCTTGTGTGCTTCTGTTATGTTGAGTCTAAATCTGAGGTAATCATCATCATTTCAATCTGAGGTATGGTTTACTAAATTAGGAGAAACATACATAAGTTTGTTGACTTTTAGGTTCAAAAAGGCAAAAGCCATAAATGAAACAATTCAAATAGAGTGCGATAATCTGACTGTTTGTTATGAGAATTTGAATTGATTGTAAAATAAGTCTGGCAGTTAAAATGTATCAGTGTTGGCTGAGCATGGTGGCTCACACCTGTAATCCCAGCACTTTGGGAGGCCGAGATGGGCAGATCATGAGGTCAAGAGATTGAGACTATCGTGGCCAACATGGTGAAACCCACCTCTACTAAAAATACAAAAATTAGCTGGGCTTGGTGGCAGCTGTGCCTATAGTCCCAGCTACTTGGGAGGCTGAGGCAGAAGAATCGCTTGAACCTGGGAGGCAGAGGTTGTAGTGAGCTGAGATCATGCCACTGCACTCCAGCCTGGTGACAGAGTGAAACTCTGTCTCAAATATATATATATGTGTGTGTGTGTGTGTGTGTGTGTGTGTGTGTGTGTGTGTGTCTGTGTGTGTGAAATTATGATAATTTGCCTGTTAGTCATGGAATACTATGCAGCCATAAAAAAGAATGAAATCATGTCCTTTGTAGCAACATGGATGCAGCTGGAGGCCATTATCCTCAGCAAATTGAGGCAGAAAAAGAAAACCAGGTACCACATGTTCTCACTTATAAGTGAGAGCAGAACTGAGTATGCATGTACACAAAGAAGAGAACAATAGACACTGAGGCCTACATGAGGATAGAGGTTGGGGGGAGGGTGAGAATCAAAAAAGCTACCTATCTGGTACTAGGTACTATGCTCACTACGTGCATGATGAAATAATTTGTATACCCAAATCCCAGCAAAATTAAATTTAACCATGTAGCAAACCTGCACATGTGCCCCCTGAACCTAAAAGTTGGAAAGAAAAAAAAAAAGATAGGTGTTAGATTATTCCAACCTCAACATTTTAAATAATTTATGCCTTTCTTAGATAAGTAATAGTACTACCAAAATAATTAGAGAATGGTAGAGTCCCATCCCCAGGTCTTTACCCTCATTTTAGGAATAGGTTGAGGCATCAGCAGGCAAAGTAATTAATAAAGGATTATGCTGTGATCTGGAACACAAGTACAGTCTTTATATTTCTGAGCTAAGACAAAAGTCCAGATTTCTTTCAGTTTGCTACTTGTTCGTATATACTACACTGCTCCAAAGGACACTAACTGTAATAGTATCTTGTCCTGACATTTAGGAAGCACTTACACCCTTTTGTCCAGATGTTGCTGTCTTAGATTTCCTTACTAAATACTAGGATTGTGAAAACTTTCCTTTCCTTTCTAGGGACAAATGGTATTCACTGGCATATCTAGTTTAATGCTTTGCATACAGGGTGTGCCACAGACAATTGGGTTAATGGTTGTAATTGGTAATTGATTGACACTTAATTTTCAGAGTTCGAACATAACTAAAGAGGGATGAGCTCCTTGAGGAGCTTCCCACTCCCCTAGTCTCTTCTATTGAAAACTACTGAGTCCTCAATTTCTACTGAATACTCTGCTCATGTGGCCTCCCCTAACTGACCCAGTTGACCATGGACCCAATTTCAGCCACTTTGTGGATTGGCCAAAACTCTAAAAGGAAGTTTACCATCAAAATTTCTATCTAAAAAGGAATGATGAACAATTATCTAGGCCAACCGAATTCTTCTTTACTCTGGTACTATAAACATGCCAAAAGAAAGGAGGAAATCTGAGACCATGAGGTGGGAAGGGTTATAAGAATTTGCAGAAGTCACAATGATGAGAAAGCAGAAGATATGAGGTTGAGAAGGTAATACTTACATAACAAAGAAGTTGACATTGACTAGATACAGAGACCAGAGAGCCACTGAATTGCTGCATATCACACAAGTGGAGAAATAATAAATATATGATTCTGAGGGAATAAGTTAGCCTGTATACTTGAGGTGCCTTAGATCCTATGCTTTCCAGTTCTGCTTCCCAAGTGCACCTACCATTCCAGCAAAGTTCCAGAAATTTTTTTCATACTATTCGTACAATAGCTTGACCCCTCTTTTTGTTAAAGATGACTTTCTGTTGCTTACAATGAAAAGACCCCAGTAGCTGGGCACAGTGGCTCACGCCTGTAATCCCAGCACTTTGAGAGGCTGAGGTGGGCAGATCACCTGATGTCAGGAGTTTGAGACCAGCCTATCCAACATGGTAAAACCCTGTCTCTACTAAAATTACACAAATTAGCTGGGCATGGTGGTGTGCACCTGTAGTCCCAGACTTGGGAGGCTGAGGCAGGAGAATCGCTTGAGCCCATGAGGCAGAGGTTGCAGTGAAGCCAAGATCACTGTTACAATCCAGCCTGGGTGATGGCGAGACTCTTTCTCAAGAAAAAAAAAAGAAAGAAAGAAAAAAGAACAAAAAAAGCCTAAATTATGCAACAGGATCCATGGGAGAACATCTTGATAGCTTTTTAGCAGGAACATCACATTCCAAATGCTTGCTATTTTCAGCTGTATTTACCATGATCCTGAGGAGCAGACCCTTTATTGTGTCCCAGTGCAATTTGCATCATCTTCATATAGCATAAGGCAACAGTGATAGAAATAATCTCTAGAGTAATCTCCAAGTACCTTTCCAAAGCTGCTATGCCTCAAGTACTTCCTTTAACCTTTAAGCATCTGCCTTGCATATGGTCCTCTTGGGCCACTCTTGGCAAAATACTTAGAAGGAGATCTGGAACCTGATTATCTCTCAATGAAAAAATAATTTGCTTTTACATTGGGAAGGAACAGTAATCCAACATAAGTATGCCATTGAAAACCTCTGTGCCCTACTATTTATTTCAGAACTTTTGTGAACCCTTTCTCTTTGATACATTACCTTTGGCAATCATGGTGTTCCAGGACATGCCAATGAAGTTGGCTGAATCTGAATGGTCTTGGAAGAGTGGTTTGTGGTTGGAATTTCTCTTGCTTGTTGATTTATGTACTTTCCATGTTGGACTTTGTGCTTATATGAGTTCTCCACATCTCAAAGGCATTATGTCTAGCAAGCAATTACTCATAAATTCTTATCCATACAGTTATCCTAGGAAAGCATTGCAAATATAGTCAGATTAGGCTTTGATTTGTTTTTCATTCTAATGCTATCTAACAACAATGGGACGTTCTGATTTATGTAGCCCTGTGCCTCCAAGAAGTTAATGGTACCAAATACACAGCTCATTTATTATCATTGTGCCCATGTCATTTTCTGAAGTCACACTTTGTGTTGTTTTACATATGGGAAAATGGAAACCTGGCTAACTTGTCTTTAGTAAGTGATTGGTGGAGAAATGAGTGGAAACTACACCTCCAGATTCCTGATCTAGGTCATGCTGTTTCAACAAGCTATGTTGCATTTGAGTTGTGAAATACCCACTCTAGATTGCATTTATCAAATAGTTATTATGTACCCAATCACAGGATATGCTTTCGAAGTTTTTTCAGTGTATATGGAAGAGAGAGTTTTATACTGTGGTAGGTACAAATGCCCCGACAAGACAGGACTGAGAGAAATGAATGACCAGTCCATTTATTTTGATAAACACAAATAGGACTACCGCACCTTGAGCGTTAGGAACTAGCAGGGCATTTCTAGTTGCAGAATAGTCACACTACAGTGCAAAGAGTCAGTGGACAAGCACAAATGTGTAAGAAGAAAATAAGATTCTTTGTTTTCTTTATCTGACATATTTAAAATAAGGCAAAAGTGTATCTTCCCAAAAGTACGTTTTGTGGTAGACACTTCTCCTCTGCTAAACTGTATGACATCAAGTGGCATCCCTTTTCTTCCTTTGTGGCCATTCTAACCCTGATCCCAGATTGGACAAGGTTGAAATATCAGCATGAAGTGAAGTTGGTTCTGTTTAAAACTTTGCCAGAATTGCCTCATCGTCCAGTCCTTGTGAAAGAGTGTCATGCTTGGTTGCCAAGTCAATGAGGAGACGATGTTCACATAGAGAACCTTGGGCACAGATGAAACTGGAATTCCTTCTCACCCATTTCATACAGATAGTATGAAACTCATTTCAACTGAAAAGTGAAAATTCTGGTTAAGGAAGAATTGGTACTTGAAAGTTGTTACTTTAAAAAATCATCTTGATTCATGGTTTTACAAGTCAGTTGTAAATGTTAATAGCGGCCGGGCGCGGTGGCTCAAGTCTGTAATCCCAGCACTTTGGGAGGCCGAGACGGGTGGATCACGAGGTCAGGAGATCGAGACCATCCTGGCTAACATGGTGAAACCCCGTCTCTACTAAAAAAAAAATACAAAAAACTAGCCGGGCGAGGTGGCGGGCGCCTGTAGTCCCAGCTACTCGGGAGGCTGAGGCAGGAGAATGGCGTAAACCCAGGAGGCAGAGCTTGCAGTGAGCTGAGATCAGGCCACTGCAGTCCAGCCTGGGTGACAGAGTGAGACTCCATCTCAAAATAAATAAATAAAATAAAATAAAATAAAATGTCAATAGCCTCCATCACTGTCATGTTAGCTGTTGTTTCAGAAAAGAAATACATATTCGAGTAGTTTTAATAGAAGGAGTAGGACAGTAAATGTAAATGTCTGTCCTAGTGGATTGTTTTATACAGTAGAGAACAATTTTTTAAATGATCGAGTAAACAAAGTCCCCCTCCTACCTCCACAGTGAGTGTTTCTCATAGATGAAAAGAGTTTTCTTATTCTGATGATGATGACTGTTACTACTTCTCCTCCTCCTCCTCCAGTTCTTCTTCTTCTTTCTTCTTACCTCCTCATCCTCCCTCCTCCTCCTTTTCCCTCCTCCTCCTCCTTCTCCTTCTTCTTCATCATCATGATCATCATTATCTCATCATTCATCATTTCTGTGACCGGTTAGTGAGCACCTTCATGTCCAAGCACTGTCTGGGGTCTTCACAGATGTTATCCTAATCTTCACACCAGCTTAATATAAGTGTATTAATATATTTGATACAAGTGCTAGGATATAGTAGCTGGAGATAAGGGAAGCTAAGCTCAAGGTCACATTCAGCTGGAACTTGGATTTGACACCAGAGCTGTCTTATTTCAACGCCCACACTCTTCCCTCTGCCATATCCTGTGAATGTGTATCAATTTTTCTCCCTTGCCTGTGGATAGGTTGTCTATTTTTAAAATTAAGCTCACTCTGTCTTTCTTTCCTTCCCCCTCCTCCTTCCCCAATTTCCGTTTTCTCCTTCTCTTTCTTTCTTTTATTTTCCAAGATGATATTTCCCTGCAATATACTATTGAAAATATATCTATGCTTCTGCCCTGGTCTAACACAATTTTTATCAAGGGAAAAATAACGTTTACTAACTATTACCTTTCCCTGTAGAACCTGGTAGAAAGAAAAGAAAGCATAAAATGTAAAGTTTATGACACACTGCAATTCATCCAAGGGCGTCTAAACATTCAAAGAGGCACAAGAGAGAGATAATTTGCTTTTAAAAGAAAATGAGATCAAGCACAGTGGCTCATACCTGTAATCCAAGTACTTTGGGAGGCTGAGCTAAGAGGATTTCTTGAGGCCAGGAGTTCAAGACCAGCCTGAGCAACATAGTGAGATCCCATCTCTTAAAAAGAAATCAAAAATTAGCCAGCTGTCTATTTAAAACAAGAAAGGAAGAAATATAAAATGGGAGGAATTCAATTTTTGATTAGATTGTATTGGATTCCTGAAAGGAAAAGGGGGTACCGAAAAACAGAGTTTGTTGGTTAAGTAGTGTTTAAGAGCAGAAATGTCTGATGTTCAGTTTAAAGATACCTGAACTGCTGTGATGTAACCTCTGCTTGCCTGATACTGAACTCTAACCATGTGTATCACATCCTAGACAGGGGAGGGAATGGAGGATAACTGACAAGAGCAGCTTTTGATGTTAAAACTAGGAGCCAAATGCAGGCAGGGAATACTGTGGGAGGAGAGCAACTAGAGTTGAAAGGATGGAATTTTCCATAAGCAATACAAAGATTTTTGATACCTGACTCCTACTTAAAATTAATTCAACTAGAAAGATTCATCTTTTTCTGAAAAACTTTCTAATCATAGATCACTTATTTTAGTTTCACATTTGAAAGTGCTGTTGCCACAAAATAACCTATTCTTTTACTGATTTTATTAATGAACAAAAGACATTGTATAGGACAGTATATTTATCATAATTATGGGCAGATATAAGCATTAGCTCCATTACAAAATAGGATTAAAACTGAATGTACAGTGTTGTCAAGTTTGAAATATTTTTCCCAGAATAAATGAGTAGAGAAGCATTTAAAGTCTCCAAAAACTCTGAGGGGCCTAAATGGGCTCTCTTCCAAAATAATAGTAATAACAAGTTATGATCATATTACCCAGAAATAGATTCAATTACCCAAACAATTAGTCAGCTAACAAATATTTATCGAGGCTCACTCTCCTAACTGATCTGGGATACGGAGGATTGTAAGAATTCGTATCCTCCCTAATGGAGTTTTCATTCTAGTATGAGAGACGAAAGTAATACGTAAAAGCTAAAATTGAATGAGTTAGTTACAATATGTGTGGGGTTGACTTGAGTACAGGGTGGTTGATCAGTGTAGGTTTAATGAAATTAAAATGAGTAAGATTTTACAAACGCAGGACTGGCCAGAGAAAGTGGGGAGCTCTGGGGCCAGAACAGTGCAGGACCAAAGTCATCCTACACAGCCAGTTAAGGAATTTTCCTACTGCTGCGTGGGATCCAGGGAGCTTCATTTGTAATCCCTTGTTCTGCTTTGTTTCATTCTTGGACTCTGATATGGTTTAACTGTGTCCTCACCCAAATCTCACCTTGAATTGTAACAATTCCCACATGTCAAGGCTGGGGCCAGGCGGAGATGATTGAATCGTGGGAGTGGTTTCCCCTATACTGTTATCCTGGTAAGTAAATAAGTCTCACTAGATCTGATGGTTTTATAAAAGGCAGTTCCCCTGCACAAGCTCTCTTGCTCACTGCCATGTAAGATATCCCTTTGTTTTTCATCTTCCATTATGAATGTGAGGCCTCCCCAGCCATGTGGAACTGTGAGTCCATTAAGTCTCTTTCCTTTATAAATTGCCCAGTCTCGGGTATGTCTTTATCAACAGCATGAGAATGGACTAATACAGACTCCATCACAGACCTTTGGGCTAAAGACCTTACTTCTAGGCACCTGCCCTACTACTTCTAATAAATGGTGTAAACACAGTTTGCTCACCCATGCAATTGCCTTACTGTGATACATCTTGAAGTCCGGCCTGATGACAGGGATACTATGCACCCCACAACTAATCCTACTGAGTAACTGGTTCCATTAAAACAAGAGACAATTGTGGGATAATCTGGATAGAGTTAGAGTTCACACCCAACATAGAGTTTCCAATTTAATAGATTAGTTTCATTTTTGCAGCATTCAGTACTGACAGGATGGGTCAACTTTGGCAAGGCCTAGTTGCCATCTTAAAGTGAGGTACAGGGTACTATTTAGAGCACTTTGCAGCAATAGAGAGGACTAGGTTTGAGGAGAATTCTAATAGCTCTTATATAAAGATGTTGAACAAAGTAAATTTATAATATGTGGGTCTGCAAAGTATTCATGTTTTTTGAGAGGAGTGCTTCAGACTGGGAGAAGGGAGCAATCTGTAAAGAACAAATCCAATGGACAGACACTGGGGAATGAATGTCAAGGTCAAAGTTAGGTATGAATTTAAGCTGGATGTTCGCTTAGGTAACTGTAGCCTGGAGTGGAATGATAGATTGGAAGAAGGCTCCTAGGTTGGGTGCAGTGGTTCACACCTGCAATTCCAGCACTTTGGGAAGCTGAGGTGGGAGGATCACTTGAGGACAGGAGTTCAAGACCAGCCCAGGTAACATAATAAGATCTTGTCTCTACACAAAATATAAAAAATTCGCTGGGCATGGTGGCATGTGCCTATAGTACCAGCTACTCAGGAGGCTAGGCAGGAGGATCTCTTGAGCCCAGGAGATCAAGGCTGTAGTGAAATATGATTGTGCCAGTGTACTCCAGCCCGGGTGACAGAGCAATACTCTGTCTCCAAAAAAAAAAATGGAGAAGGTGATTGGTAATACTTTAAATTTCATAAATTTCACTTCTGTGCTTTCACACAGAACCCTAACCTTGCAGTTGAGGACTTGAGTCATCTCACAATTCTTTTGGGTAAAAAAAAAAAATGTAAACAATTGTGACCTGACTTTGTTTACAACTGGGAAGGCCTCTATTTGGTTAAAAATATAAATTAAGATACTTGGTTTTAAGTTAAAATGTTAAATTATCTCTAGCTTTTAAAAAATCATAAAGATCTTTCTTTAACCAACAGTAGAGAGATCTAGTGTTTCAAGTATTGAACTGGTTTAACTGAGGAATTTCTGAATGTCGAAGCGACAGGTTCTCTAATAACATCTTTTGTTTTTCTAAGGTATATTCCCATATTATGTTATATTACCAGAGAGTCATGTACGAGGACTATCTAAGTTTATATCCCCATAGAATTTCCTACCCAGAGTTACAATTTAATGTTTTGTCCTCAACTTTTTTATAGAGGTCAATATAAGAAATAGCACTGGGAGAACCTCTTTTTCCTTCTGCCCTTTACTCTGGGCAGAATTAATCCCTTACTTGTCTATGTATATACTGTGATTTATATATACTGCTATAGTAGCACTTAGGTAATAATATTATCGTAAGGAATTTTGCTGTCTGAGATAAATCTTCCTTATATTCTCCCCTTTGTTTTACTCCAAAGGACTATGATCCTGTAGAGTTTTTCACTAATGAATTTAGGCATTATTTTTCTCTAAAAGAAAGATCACATTGAAAATTATATAAAATAGGTGATTTTCTTGGGATACCCTTGTGGCTTGTTAGAACACCCAGAGTCAGCTGGATTGGACTGCCATTCTTCATTTACTTTATAGGCAGATGCTATTCCTTTTAGAGACTGTCTCTGAAAGTGAGGCCTGTGGGCTATGTTTGCTTGTTGGGTGGGGAGGGGGCTTTAAAGTTCTGATTTTTGTATGTGCCCTATTTCCATGTCTCCTTTCCCAGATAAATTATTTCCTTCTATGTCTCTGCTTTTCTGAAGACAAAGGTACCTTTTTCTCAGTGGTGGAGTTAGAGAGGAAACAGATTCAGGAAGAGTCCAATATTACCACCACTACTGCAATTGCGTAGTAGTACATGCCAAATTCACCCCGTCTTTTCATTTTACTTACCTTTCTCTTGTCCCACATACTTTATTCTTGGTATACTTACCTACAAAATTATCCTTTTTTTCTATTTCCGTATTCCCTAAGCCCCGAAGTCTTCTTTCAAAGCCCCTTTGAATGCTATCATGAAAGATGGGTTTCTTGTCTCAGTGCTGTGAGTCTGTCCATCTCCTGTTCTCTTCTTTCACAGTACCTGTTTCTCCTTCGTCTCATCAAGTGTGCAGTCTTTTCTTCATCTGCCCTGTTATGTACCTCCTTCCGTCTTTTTTTCCTCCAAACTTATATTTCTGTTGTCTTTCCATTTAACAGGCCTCATTTCTTTTATCTTAGGAATCTATTCATAAAATTCATACAGTTTTTATACTCTAAGGTGCAAACACCTTGAAGGTAGAGACTGTATTTTTTCTATGTTCTTTGTATTGTCACTCCAATTAAACAAAAGTCTGTGTCCAGTTGAAGTCTGGAAGCCTGATAAGCACACTGAAGTAAAAGTCGCAATACACACGAATGACTGAAAGTAGGTTTTTTTACCAGTGGAAAAGACATTTGTGAGAGAAAAATGACACATAAAGAGGAAGCAAGTGATTACTGACTTACTGGAAATCCCAGGCTGGGCACAGAGGCTCGTTCCTATAATTCCAATACTTTGGGAGGCTGAGATGGGAGGTTCACTTGAACTCAGGAGTCTAAGACCAGCCTGAGCAACAAGTGAGACCCTCTTCTCCACCAAAATAATAATAAAAAAATTAGCCAGGCATAGTGGCCCATGCCCATGCTCATGCCTGTAGCCTGTAGCCTCAGCTACTCAGGAGGCTGAAGCAAGAAAATTGCTTGAGCTGGGGAGGTCGAGGCTGCAGTGAGCCGTGATCATGCCACTGCACTCCAGCACCTGAGAGACAGAGCAAGACCCAAAATATTTTCAGAAAATACTGTATTTTATAGGGTAACTTTTTTTTTTTTTTACTATGAAGGCATTAATTTTGTTTTATTTTTAGTACTTGCTTGCAGTTCACTTTTAAAAGTGTCCTTTAGGCTTGTTAGTTTCAAAGGAAATAATATATTTTCTTTTGACTTAAAATGTCTATGCTATCATTAAATATTAATAATAGAAGTAATAGCAGGATTGCCTGAAACAAATTTGTCCTGTCCTTCTTCTGGCTAAGCAATAGGGTGCAAATGTTCCTTGCTGTGCTTTTGATGATGAAACAGAAATAACACTTCACATTTTATAACACATTATATTTCATAAAGCTCCTTCACATTCATCACTTCATTTAATCATCAAAAACTATTCTGCAAACTAGATATTATTTTTCACATTTAAGTGTGAGAACATTGATGCTCAAGGAAGCGATGATTTGGCTGATGGCACAAAGTGAGTGTCAGTGCCAGGACTTAAATCTATTTCTTCTCACTTTCACTCCAGGGTCCTTCCCACATCATCACACTGTCTCCTTCTACTGTGCTGTGCTCTAACCTGCTAAACTAACTAGCAAGTGTCTTTAGCATACTACCTTAGAATAGCTAACACTTACCGAACGCCTACTCTATGCCAAACCCTGTCTTAAGAACTTACATGTGTTACCTAATTCAATCCTTGCAACCCATATATGATAGGTAACATTATTATCTCCATTTTGCAAACAAGAAAATATAGAATTTAAATAGCTTGCTGAGGAAGGCATAGCAAACAAATGGAATAAGTAAGTCTCAAATCTGGACAGTCTATCTCGAGAAATGCATGCTTAACCACCATCCTCTGTTGCCTCTTAAATAACCAAAGCCTGTAAAGATTTTATAAAGTACTTTTCTCATGAATAATAGGGCCTGGGGTGAGTTTCTCAATATCACTTATGGCAATAAGAATTTCAGCAATCATAATCTTGGTACGTTTTCCAAAAAGGATGGCTCCCCATTGGGTAACACAAGCTGAAATGTGTATTCTGTTAGAAATCATTGATTCCAGTCTAGGGAGGTATCAAGAATAATGCTGTTGCCATAAAGATATAAGTCTTGAGACAAACACTGGAGAGGTTCAGTCATTCATTCAACTATACAAATATTACTGAACATTTTTTATGTTCAAATGCTGTGCTAAGTATCTGATTAATATTCACATGAAGCTGAAAAATGTAATAAAAATACATTTGAATACAGATACTTGGTAAAATCTCTAAAATGCACAAAGCTTCATAGACACATGAAATTTATTTAATATGGAGAAATCAAGGAAGGTTTAATAAAAGTAGTGATATTAGGGTTTATCTTTGGGTAAAGAAGAGGAAAAGACAAATTGTAGTACATGGTATAACTTTATATAGGTTCTTTGGAGACAGCCCATTGAGTGCAAACTTTTCAGAACACACTTCTTGAGTCAACAGGAACTTTATACAATGGTGAGAATAAAGCACATCCTTTCAAAGCACACTGTCCATGGCGTGAGAGTAACCACCACACTGACATGTTGAAGAAAGGTTCCCCTGGGTTCTCCCCACTCTCCCCTCCTTGAGTGCCAATTAGGCACCTTAGGAAGGACAAGTCTTCCCTGTCCCAAAGAATCGATTTTTATAGTTATTTATATCTACTTTTTGTGAACATGCAATATTCACTTTGATTATTGTTAAATCAATATAAATTCTGAATGAATTTCTCTGGCTTTTACTTTGCTTATTAAGTTGGAGACTCAAGGGCAATGCAGATGAGAATTTCAGGTTCTAACTTTGGGAGGATTTTTGGTCAGTGGCTCTTTAAGAAGACCCAAAGCAGGTTGGGTATATTTGGCAAGATTAGATGCTTGGTATATAGTTTTTTTGTTTTGTTTGTTTGTTTTGGTAACATCACCATGAGGATTTCTTTGCTGAAATGCACTGCTCTTCTGTGAAAAATAACACTGGAAGTGTTTTCCAGTGGAAATTGACTAATAAAGAAATCAATAACGAAGGAATGTTGTTAGACTGACAAGAATCATGATACAACTGTTAAGAAGAAAACATTGTACATATTTAATGTGTTTACATTCCAGATCCTCAATATTATTATTAAGAGTTTAATGATTTTTATTTATAATCCTTTCTCATTAAGTGTCCTCATCATACTTAGCTTAAATTATGTATCTAAATATGTCTTCTCTATCAAGTTTCCTGTGGTCAGAATCAAGTGATCCACTAGTTTCATTTAGCAGTATATGTATATATTTTGACACAAATAAAAGATGCAGTATAGCTCAGTACCCGAAAAATGTACTAACTGAAAACTTTATTTCATATGATATGCCCAGCATTCACCCTTGTGGAATTTAGACAGGAGGGATTGTGGCCTCTATGTTTGACTTCTGGAACTTATCTTAGTGAAATTCAAAAAATAGGTTCATTAGTAATTTCTTCAAAGAAATCTGCTTTCAATTTATTCAGATGTTTTGTAATCTCTACTTTGTATTAAATATGAAGCACTGAGTTAAAGAGATAAAAATATCAAAATGAACAAGATAGTCTCTCTCCTCTGGGATCTTATAATAATGTAAAGAAACAGATATGTAAAAACTGTAAAAAAAAAAAGACATGTACAATATAATTATCATATAGGAAAATTAAAGGCCATACATTTTGTAAATACAAAGCTATGGGAACAAAAAAAAATGAGCATCTTTTTTCTTCTAATTGGCAAAATCTCAATGGGATTGTGGAGGAGCAGTTTGTATTAAGCCTGAAATTGGGCTACATGTATTATTTTTAAAACTGGAGATTTGAAGGGAACACTGGTGGCAAACAGAACTGTGTGAACAAAGGGACAGAGACGTGGAAACGCAGATGGATGAGAGCATAGCTGGAGGACAGGCACACAGGTGATGGGGCAGAAGGTAACTATGAAAGGTTTGCAGAAGTCAGATGGTCAGCTTCTTTTAAAGCCTGCTAAGTGTATACATTTTATTGTGTAAACAGTGGCAAACAGTAAAGATTTTGAACTGTAATGATGTAGTGGTCTGGGGCAAGCTATTCAGAGCAAGCATTTTAAGTTACAGTAACTGAACTGTGGATAATTTTATTTACGTATATCCAGAGTTGTTCCCTACCTTTGCAAGGTCAGTGTCTCAGTGAAGTGCCTTAAATACTTTGTCCTTGAAACAGAACCTCAACATCTTCACCTTGTTCTTTTTTTATAAGAGATAGTGTCTTACTCTATCTACAGGCACACACCACCATGCCTGGCTAATTTTTCATATATTTTTTAAGGTGGGATCTCACTATCTTGCCCAGGCTGATCCCAAACTCCTGGCCTCAAGCAATCCTCCCACCTCAGCCCCCCAAAGTACTGGGATTACAGGCATGAGCCACCATGCCCAGACTTAGCCCTCTCTTAAAAAGTTTTGTTTTCAACAAATTCACATGAGTAGGATTAAGAAAAAAATAGTATAACCAGACCTAAGCTGAAAAGCAAAAATCTCCTCTCCTACTTTATTTTGCTTCCCCTCTCAGAGGAAACTACATTTGATTATTAAACCAATACATCATTTGTATTCATTTTTTCAAAATATATTAGGTTGGTGCAAAAGTGATTGAAGTTTTGTCATTGAAAGGAATGGCAAAAATCACAATGACTTTTGCACCAACCTAATATAAAACTTCATTTTTGTTTTGTCTTTCATATTGATGAACCATCATTTGTTTTTTTTGTTTTTGGATATTGGGTTGCCTTCATTGTTTTCACTATTATAAATATCCCTGTTATACATACAAAATCAAAATACCATTTTTGCCTTGGCTTTTTAAGAAAATAAACCTTGATTTTAAAAACAATTTCAGATATATAGAAAAAATTGTGAAGATACTACAGATAATTCTCATTTCCTTCTACCGTGTTTCCCCTATTATGAATATCTTATATTAGTATGGTAGATTTGTTATAATAAATGAATAAGTATGAATACTAATTTATTTTTTATTGATATCCAATATTATTTGACTCTGTGTCCCCACCCAAATCTCACCTTGAATTGTAGTAATCCCCACATATCATGGGAGGGACTCAGTGGGAGATAATTTAATCATGGGGCAGGTTTTTTCACTGGTATTCTAGTGATAGTGATTAAGTCTCATAAGATCTGATGGTTTTATAAAGGGGAGTTCCCCTGCACATGCTCTCTTGCCTGCCGCCATGTAAGACATGACTTTGTTCCTCCTTTGCCTTCTGCCATGATTGTGAGGCCTCCAGAGCCATGTGGATCTGTGAGTCCATTAGACGTCTTTCCTTTATAAATTACCCAGTCTTGGGTATGTCTTTATTGGCAGCATGAGAAAGGACTAATACAATACCAATAGATATTGATATCAATTATTTTTAACATAATTTATTCAGATTTTGTTAGTTTCTACCTCATGTCGTCTTTGTCTTCCAGGAGCGCATCCTGGATACCACATTACATTTATTCATTATGGCCCCTTAGGCTCCACTTAACTGTAACATTTTCTCAGACTTCCTTTGTTTTTGACAACCTTGTCAACTTTGAGCAATACTAGCAGGGGTGCTGATGTTTTCCTAAGTACTAGACTGGTGTTCTATGTTTAGTAAGGAGCTCACAGAGGTAAAGTCCTATGAATGGTATCAAGTATACATGTTATCAACATGACTTTACACTGTTGATGTTGACCTTGATCACTGGGCTGAGGCAGTGTTGTCAGATTATTCCACCTTAACATCATGGACTTTCCCCCTTTCCGTACTGTACTGTTTGGGAGGAACTCACTATACACAGTTCACACTTAAGGAGTTGAGAGTTACTGTCCACCCGCTGGAGAGTGAAATATCTACATAAATTAATTGGAATTTTTTCTTTTTCTTGAGATGAAGTCTTACTCTGTGGGCCAGGCTGGAGTGCAGAGGCACGATCTCAGCTCACTACAACCTCTGACTCCCAGGTTCAAGCGATTCTCCTGCCTCAGTCTCCTGAGTAGCTGGGATTACAGGTGTGTGCCACCACACCCAGCTAATTTTTGTATTTTTAGTAGAGACAGGGTGTCACCATGTTGGCAAGGCTGGTCTTGAACTGCTGACCTCAAGTGATCCTCCCACCTCGGTCTCCCAAAGTGCTGGGATTACAGGCGTGAGCCACCATGACTGGCTGGAATTCTTTTATATGGGAGATCTGTTTCTTGTATCCTATTTATTTATTTATTAACTCATTTATTTACATCAATATAGGCTCATGGATATTCATTGTATATTTTGGGTTACCACCCAACATGACTTCACTTTGTTGCTTAAATTGTTCCAGTTTTGGCCATTGACTTTTGTGTCCTTCTGACATTTCCCATCAGTGTGGGACTTTTTTTTTTTCTCCTAAAGCACTTCTTTACCTTCTGGAACTACACAATTCTCCAAGCTTATCTTGTATATTTTCTGCTTCAGCATTAAGCAACCAGTTCTTCAAGGAGCTCTGACTCTTTTAATTGGGGAACAGAACAGAAGCCAAGACTGGAATGCTAAGTGTGATTGTTACTATTGGGGTGGCCTTGCTTATAGAGCTTCTCAGCTGAAGAAGTAAAAATGTATGTGTATATACTAACTTGTGCATGTGCGCCTATCTATAAATATTTATGTATGTAAACTTCTGTGTCTACATTAAGCTAAACACGAGTTCATTTTGGTGTTTCCAAGTCTAATCTATTACCACCTGGTTAATCTAGCCTATTCCCCTTGTTTTTTCTGTAAAATCCTACACTAAAGTGAGAAACATGGCTTCAACCTTCCTCTATCCATTCACATAATTATTAAATTCTATTGTATGCATGTTGAACAAAATTTTTAACCCATATTGCTGTAGGAAAGACACTTTATCAACTAGAGAGTTTAGTGCAGTTCCTCTTCCTTTTTCGCTTACAGACTCCACTCATTTCCAAAATTACTGTTAACCACTTTTACCCCAACCTCCTCCTTCAGTGAGGTTGTAGTGTACATTTGTGATATAGTTATATTCTTTTGTCACTGCCTGCATTCCATCCTGTGATAAATACATATTGCAAACTCTAAAGAGACCTTTTTAAAAAGGCTGAAAAGAAGATTAAGGATGCAGTGATGCAGGAAATCAGTAAAGATATAAAATCAGTAAGTTGACCTGAACAGCACTATCAATCAATTTGTTCTAATTGACATGTATAGACTATTCCATCCAACAACAGCAGTATACACATTCTTCTCAACCTCACATGGAACATTCATCAAGTAGACCATATTCTGGGCCATAACATTTATCTTAACAAATTCAAAAGCATGGCAATCACTTTGAGGAACTTTTCCAGAGAGTATAAGGAAAGGACAAACAAATGAAATAAAGAAATAGTAGAAAAAGTGAAATAAAGAGAAGATGTTGTAATGCTAATGTCCATAAAATAGAAATACAAGAAGCATTAAAAAAAATGAAGGATAGAAAATATTTGAAGAATATTGTATTCAAATATACATTATAAATTTTGAAATTATATAAGCATTAAGAATCCAAATTTGAGGGTTTCATAAATGGTAAACAGAATAAAGAAAAAAATATATATACCTAGCTACATTATTGCAAATTTTAGGACATAAAAGGCAAAGAGAACAAAACAAAATATTCAAGGAGGGAAAAAGAAACAAATATTCAATTGTTGTATTTCTCACCAGTTATGCTGGATACATGAAGATAATATATTACTAAAGAAAAAGTGCTTTAAACCTGGGAATTTATATTTTATTAAAATATTACAAAATATTATTTAAATGTGAAAGTGAAACAAATTTATTTTTAGTTTGACCACTTAAGATGTGCTTCGAAAATACCATTGAAGATGGAACATCCATAAAATGGAATACTATTCAGCAATAAAAACTAATGAGTTATCAAGCCACAAGAAACATGGAGGAAACTTAAATATGCATTCCTAAGTGGCAGAAGCCAGTTTGAAAAGCCTGTATAATTGCAGCCCCATGACATTTTGCGAAAGGGAAGACCATAGAGACAATAAAGAAGATCAGTGGTTGTCAAGGATTCGGGGACTGGATGAGGATGGGGAGGGCAATGGATGGGGAAGGAAATGGGTAGAACACAGGGCATATTGAGGGCAGTGAAACTATTTTGTATGAGACTGTTATGATGGATACATGGCATCATGCATTTATGAAAACTCATAAAATTGCACAGCACTGAGAGTGAAATCTAATGTAAACTATGAACTTTAGTTAGTAATAATGTATAAGTGTTGGTTCAGCACTTGTCACAAGTGCACCACACTAATGCAAAATGTGAATAATAGGGAAAAACCCAGGAGGATGGAGTCTGGGGGAAGGTGCAGAAGTAATATATGAGAACTCTGTGCTTTTGGTTCAACTTTTCTATGAATCTAATGCTGTTTAAAAAAAATAAAGTCTGTTGATTAAAAAAAAAATTATACCCAGAAAGAAAATAAATCCAGGAGAACCCAGGAAAATATGGGAAGTATAGATGAGAAAACTATCAAAGCTATAAGTAAGGTATATTACTTAAAAATAAACAAGAAACAAAAGAGAAAAAGCATATACAAAACAATCCAGACTAACAATTCTCAAAGATAGAAATGTGGTGTGGTGGGGAAAATTAGGATGAAGAGTGTGAAGAAAAGCATGATGAGACCTCAGAGAGGCAAAAATGTGCTAGGATACTTGTCTTGGGGGCAATATAAAATCATGTATATAATTTAAGGGTAATTAATGCAAGTGTTTATTTAATACAGTGGGAACAACTAAGGAAAAATAGAATTTGATAATATAATTCTCAAACCAGAAGAAGAAAATTTGGTATGACCAATGAAAGGAAGAAACGTAAAGAAGGAAAAAAAGAAAGGAAGAAAACATATAGAGAAGGAATAGGAAGGGAAAGAGGAAGAAATAAAGGAAAAAGGGAAGGGAGGAAGATAGAAAGGGGTGGAGGAAGATAGAAAGGGACGGAGGAGGGAAGAGAGGAAGGAAGGAGGGAGGGAGGGAAAGCCAAAACAGGTGAGGAATGATGAGAAGGATGTGTAACTGTTCTGTAGATTGTGTGAGCTAAGGGGAAGGAAGTGGTGGGACTTAACATCAGTTCCGTATGCTAAAGAGTCAAGTATCCTCACATATTCTTACGTTTTCCCTGAAGTTATATATTGAGAGCCAGCAGAAGACATCGTAGAACTTCCATGGTCTATTTTGTGAATGTGTCTGGTAGTACATAGATAATTACATGTGAGCCATTCCTATAAAAATGGTTAGATTGGTCAAGGATGAAAGAAAAAGAGACTTGTAAGTGGAAAAAGAAAAGGGGCAATAAATTAAATTTTTCCAAATAATAATTGCTGAAAAATAGTCATCTTAAGAACATGGTATAACTGCTAGTTTAAAATATTGCCATCCAGTTACTGAAAAAAGTAATTTTGCACATCAAGAATTTTTATTTAATTTATCTTAAAATATTTCAGAGGCAATTGGTGTTATGCTTTAGACACTTGACTGACAGTAAAAGTTTTCTATAATAGTTCAAATGCCACTTCAAAGTGGATGAACAGAAACAAAATGTTCAGTGAGATGAGTGTTAAATTATTATTATTTAGTGGGAAAATGAGCTGAACTATTTTCTTTGGTTGCTATTACATAATCCATAAGCTGGTATCAGTTCCATTTTGTTCTTTGTATTTGTGCTTGAATTTTCAATACAATAGAGGTCACTAATGGAAGCATAAAAAAGAATTTTTATTTGACTTTTGGTTCATTAGAAGTTTCTTTGTTCTAGTTATTCTCCTTAGCATAGTGAATTTCTCTCACTTTCTCACTATTTGTCCAATTTACTACCTGAGTCTAGATGTTTATCTTTTCAAACTTTGGCTGCATGAACAAAGACAACACGTAGGCAGGTTTCGAGGCATTATTCAATAACTATCTAGAGAATAATGGCTCTATTTTATATGATCTAACCTGGTCACTTCAATGGGTCACATTTTTCCAATATTCACAGAACCACCTAAGTTGTTTTTGGTTGTGTGGACATAGATTGGATTGCCTTTGAATCATGATTTGTAGATGTAAACACTAGTTATTAGTTGTAAAAAAACTTTGTGTTATCTTTAACAGCTTGGCCAAAAGGTCATTCTTGTTTAGGGTCTTCTGCCTTCCAGAAAGAGCATGACTAAAACAGAATTTCCAGAAATGCCTCCCCACCCCCGATTTCACAGGGCTGATATCCAGAATCTGTGAATGTGATGACTTTTCATTCCCATGATTGTCTTATGTGATATGGCATAGTTGACCCTGGAAGGGTCAGGTTATCCTGGAATATCTCATCTAATCACAGAAGCTGTTCAAGGTAGAGAAATTTTTCCATGCTAGTGACAGAAGAATAAGCATCAGGAAAGTCAGAGGAATTCAAAGTCTATAAAGGACTTGAGCTGTTACTGGTTTGAATACAGAGGAGCCACATGAGAAGGAAGGTGGGTAGCCATGGGTTTCTGAGAGAGAGAGATTCACAGCTGAGCATCAGCAACGCAACCTGCAGCTCAGACCTACAGTCACAAAGAACTGGATTCTGCTAACAACCTCAATGATCTTGGAAGTGGTTTCTTGCCCCACAGTCTCCAGATTGGAGCCCAGTAAGCCTTCACCTTGACTTTGACCTTGTGATACCTTAACCAGACCCAGATAAGATAAGGTAGACAATAAATATAGCAACCAAAACCGGTAGCTGTTTACTTTGAGATGTCAAAGAGGATCCCATTCCAGTGTTTGCTATTTCAGAGTGACAGGCCGTTTTTCCTCACATCCCACTGACATTCCTTTTGTTTTCATTTAAACGAATAGAATAGTATCCCTGAGATGTCCCATACAGGATTATAAGTTTCTTTCCTTAAAAGCTTCAGTTGTTAAGATATATAACATAGAATTGTATACTATAAAGGATCTTGTAAATCTAACCATTTGCTAAGGTAATACACAGGTTATAGGAAGCAAAGCTGGTACTAGAAGCCAGGATAAAGGATTTTCAACCTAGTGACCTTTCTACTCAAAAGCTGTACTGGCTCTGACCTTCATATTTTAATTGATCAAGCAAATAATCTCAAATCCTCCAACTTTGTTTGGTTATTTGGCTAATTCTGCTCAGAATCCTCTCTAAATATCTACTGGAGGCAGGGACACTAACTGAATTTGAAAAGCAATATTATAGTAAGACTCTCTCTAATAATACCATAAAATACCATAGCAAGCTTGCTTTTAATGGATAATTAAATGAAGTCCTGAGGAAATAACTAGCTTGTCCAAGGTTACTCTTTGCAATTGAGAAAACTGAGGCTTTAATAGGTGTAATTATTCATTCAAATGTACTTGGCCAGTTCGTGGCAGAGATAGAACTGCGATCCACATCTCTTGATTTCCAATACTTTTTTTACACTGAACTATGTCAATATGTCAATTCTATAGGATTTGCCCTCAGATTAGTTTGAGAAATAAAGTATATTCAAAGCCTCTGAGTTTTCAGTGTACTACCAGCTGGGATATCTATGACTTGGATCCAAGCTGTGATATTGTCTGGAGCTACACATTTTTAAGAGCCATTTTAACACTGACCTACCTCTCAGGATTGTGTTGAAATTGGCTAGAAGGCAAATCTAGGGTGCTCAATAGTGACTGTACCCAGCCCTGCTATGAGTGACTGCACTGTGATTTATTCCCTACTCGGTGCCCATCCCCCACTCCAAAGCCCTACAGGATTTAGGAAAAACTACCAGAAGAAATGCTACATCATGAAAGCTTAAAAAGTCTCGGGGAACACCACATTTGAATCAGTATAGTTGGGACTGGTATATTTCTGTTGCTGGTATATTTCCATTCAAAATGGATATTTCATTATCCATTTTGCAGTTCTTAAAAAGAATGAGTCTGTTGATGGAGTCTTCTGAAGCATTAAGACATATCCTATTTCTGCAGTGAATAGGCTGCTTAGTAAAGATGAGTGTCAGCTCACTTTTGTTCTTTCACATATTTATTAGAGTACGCTTTCCCAGAGTGTCGTATGCATGACTTTTTTGAAGCTAGTTTGAACTCAGACTTTCCCCCACTGAATCTGAGATCCACTGAGGCCCAGACACCAAGGAGCTGTTACACATGTATAACTATTCCCTTCACACCTCTTCAGGAGTTTCAAACAAGTTTAATTATAAGAGAAACAAAACCACTTCTTTGCCACCGCTAGGAAAAAAAAAAAAATAACTTTGCTTGGAAATCAATTCATTGTAAGCTTTAATCTGCCTAGTTCTGTTTCTCAGCATGAATATTTCAAATACTAAGTATTTTCTTGATTAGAATATTATGTACTTACATAAATAGTGAATATATATATACATATATATACATAGTACATATTTTACACTAATATCTGTGTGTGTTAGACAATTAAGAAGAAGACTGATTTCAAAAAACCTGAAAAGTTTTCAATGACTCCTAATACAGAAGTTACACTTTTATTTGAGAACAATTTACCAGATTATGTCAAGTTCATTTTTGGCATGATACTCATTAGCCTTGGGATAAATTGGAGAGGGGAACCCTCTGCTAGTTTTCTGAGGAGCTGTGTAAGCCTGAAGAAGTGTCTTTTCCCTTTCTGTGACTCAAAGCTCCAGAAAAATCTGCAAAGTTGAATATCATTTGTGCCTGCTAATCTTGTGTCATAGTTATTTTCTATCACTGTCATAATGTCAGAGAAGCACTGGGAACATCTGCACATCACTCATCTCTCCTCCTTCACCCTTATGCATGTATATCCACATATATCCAAACATCCAGAAGGTCACAGGTGGGATATTTTTGAAGATGTACTCACTTTGGCACATGGGTCAAGATGAGGTGAACCTGTTGATGACTTCCAGGTCCAAATATGGTGACCTTAGTCACACTGGTTATTTTTAGGGAGCTTCCTCTGACTCTCTTATAAACTCAAGATGATAAACGCCATCTACCTGTAAGATTCTTGGGAAATTTGTGTTGTATAATATGACCGTATATGATCCCAGCAGTTGTCTAGAACTTGATAGGAACCACAGTAAGTATCACCTCTCCTTGCTTCCATCATTCCCCCACTCCAACAGTTTCATCTTCCTCATCTGTTTCTAGTGAATAAACCATAATCTGCTGATTTTAAGGTATATTTAATTCCCAGTTGTATACACAATGATTAACTTTACATTCATGCAATCAGTCAATCAACATTTGAGTATGTACTCTAGGTCAGATGCTGTTTTAGGTGCTAGGGGCCCAGCAGTGAACAAAATAAGCCATTGCTGTGCTGGAAATATAATTCTAGTTGGGGTAGACAGAAAATAAGGAAATAAATAAGTATATAATATAAGGTAATATGTACAAATGAGAAAAATAAGACAGGAAAGAGGGTAGAATTTTGGGGGGAAGAGGATGTTAAAAAAATTCTGATCATCTAGGTATGACTCATTGAGATAGTGACCTCTGAGAAAAATTGTGAAGGTAAAGGAGCTTTACTCTTTGAATCAGGATATCAGCTCTTAGTTAAGACTCTTCAAACTAGATCTTAGCCATTGTTTATAGATTTGCTCAAATGCCTAATTCTTTTTCAGCTGATTATGTTGGAGTTTATTGTTCCTAGTGACCAATATGCTCTACCAGTGTCAGAGGCCTGACCGACTTTTGAGTGACAATGACTGCTCCAGTTTATGCACTTTCTTTCCCCCCAGCCCTCCCATCCCATCCTCTTCTGCCTACCCTCCCCCTCCCCACTCTCTTTTTGGGGTTCCTTTGTCAGCTATGTATTATGACAAGGATCAACATATATTGACATTCATCGTGGAGAAGGTGATGTAATCTCTCTTTGGAGGGTGGTCACCTGCTGCTTGCAGGTTGAGCTAAAAGCAGATTCTCTCATTGACGGGTATGACTGCATTTCCTGGGCACCTCTAGTACACAAGGCTCTTGCCACAGTAGCTTGGGTCTTATTCTTAATTACTTCATACCCCAAATTAGGTGGGCTAAATATCTTTTTGTTACCACAGAATGGAAAGCACATCATTATTAGTGTAAAACAAATGTCCTTATAAGGTCCAACATGCAGTATCCTAAAAGAAAACAAAGTAAACAATTTATGTATTTCATAATATACATGGAATAAGCCAATAGGTTATTTTGCAAACCCATGTAGGTGATCTTGGTAAATTAGATTTACAATATATCTTTCCATTCACTTCATTCTCTCCATCCTCTATCCATTAATTTTTCTTGTATCTAGAAATACGGCAATAAAGAAAACTATAGTATACAGTTCCTGCTTTCTCTGAAATCAACTATTAACTTCAGGCAAGTGGAACACATACTTGCTACCTTACTTTTTTAAAATCCCCGTATTGCATAATAGAAGAGAATGGTAATTTTTATCATGCCATTAATGTGTTTCCTTTCCTTATTGCTTAAAGTGTCAATCAGTCTAATTGAAATGGGTTATTACTCTGTTATCTTCTTTATTTTAATGATTTGGTTCTCCCAGCATTACCCTTCATTACCTGTTCTCCAAAGGATTTGTTTTATCTGAAAATAATTTACTGCCTAATATCGATGCATTTTTCTGATATTGTTCCATGGGCTTGGTGTTACCTTTAGAGAGTTATAGTCATTAGAGTAAGAGGAAATATATACAGTGTTTCATCTTGCAGAACTTAATGTACCAAATCTGATGTCCTATAATGTTTCAGAGGGATGACACAAATCATTTGCAACTAGAAGCCTTGTCACAATAATTCTCCCTTATTCAATTAGATTTTTTAGGTGTTTGCTTTAAAAAGTAATATCAGATTAGTAATGGGGAAGCAATCTTTGAAATCATTGGTGGGCTAAACCATGATAATAACATACAAAAGTGAAATGAATGGTGGGAAATGGCAGACACATTACACATAAACATTGTTTTGTTATGGCAAATCTCTATGGCTTCTCACCACGATGTCATTATGGAGGTTTGAAAAAAAAATGTATGCATCTCCTGCAGAGCCCATGAACTTGTTTTCTTTTGCACATTATGGAATCTACAGGTATTTTTCAGACTAGGACCACAAACTTTCATCCTTCAAGAGGTAGGTTCCACTTGCACATTCATGTTCAAATCTCAGAGCAACAGCAGCAGCCTTTACATATCCCATGATTAACACTTCAACCTCCAGCCCATTTTGTAAGGTTAGGCATTCATCAAAATGTCAGAATGATTACATTACAAATCTAAAAGCCCTTTCATCAGACACTGAACTTTATTCCACTCTTTTCTGTAGTCACATCCTGTCACTGTTGCAACTGACAATTATTGTTTTTGGTCAAAAAATTGTGCCTTGCAATCAAAATGGCTTGTTATCCAAATTGCTCTCTGACGCTATAAAATGTTGTTTGTGGACAGTTCTCCTGAGCACCACTCTCCCTCTTCTCCAGAGTTGTGAAAGGGAAGCAAGATAAAGTCAGGAGAACAGGATGGGGCTGAGGCATGCCTGGCCTTTTCACTGCTAGGCTTGGGAGCCTAGAAAATGTACCTGGAGGCTTCTGAGTAATGGAACTTCTAAAAGAAATTAAATGAGATTTTATCACTATTTTATTTTATTCATAGCTTGTGCTTACTTTTAAGTGAGCTTTTGTTTTGGGATTAAACCCTGACAGTCAGTGGCAGCTAGAATCGCCACCTGTCAAAGGTAAGGTTTCCAGTAAATGAAGTATTTACATATATCAAGTGTGAGAGAGACTGGGGAAAAATTTAATGGGCAAATAGAAATTCATAGAAGGCTACAAAATCTTTCTTGACCAGTCTCACCTGTAGGTCTTAAGCCTAAGATGCCATGTTACAGGTGGATCAGCTTCGGGAGGAAAGCTAGAGCTTTCTGTTGGAAGCAAGCCAACCCCTCTGTATCAATTCCTTTGCATGTGAGGTTCTATACATTTTGGAGCTTCAACAGTTGGTTCCTTATTTTTGTTTCACTGAAGCTGCTGAATGCTAACAGGTTATTGATGATAGTTATATTTGCCAGGCATGAAAAATGCTTAGGCAATAGGGCATGCATGACAGTTAATCTTTGTAGAGAAAAGATGAGCATCAGTGGCTGAATTAGGTGTGGAGGGTTGCAGATGATATTTATGAACACAGTGACATCAAGGGTAGCCCATGGAACTGCTGGCCATAAATAGTTTTAGGCATACTACAAATATCAGGAGAGGATAGGAGAGACTATGTGGAATTGCTTTACAAGAATGGCAGCTTCTAAGAATTATAATGAGATCAGAAGGTACAATCCTTTTCAGTACTTAGAGTTTTTTTCTAGATAGAAATAAGCAAAAGTGGAGAATTACCAGGGTTTATATTTTGTCTCCATCATTTATAGCTAATTGAACATGGGGGGAAATGTATCTTCCTTCTAAGGTTCAGCTTCCTCAACTGGAAAATTGGACTAAAAAGAACCATACTTCAGAGTTGTTACCAGGATTAAATGAGATAATATATGTCAAGTGCCTAGCTCAATGTTTGGCACCTTATCACATGCTCCAGAAATGGTATCAATTATTGTTTCATAATGGAGATAATATTTGGTGGGCATGTGTATTTGTGAGTGAGAGGGAGAAAGATAACTGTGGTTTTTTTCACATTTTTTTGAATGTATAATTTTCTCTCAACTCAGTTGAAGCCTCCATCATGGAGAGAGGTGCTTCAGGACTGTTACCAGAGAAATTGAAAGAGAAAGAGATGAAACCATTTTTTAACATCCCTAATGGGAATTTTCAGTGAATGGCTAGACAGTAGGCATAAAAGCCAGACTGTCAACAGGGGAAGTCTTTATTCAATCAATTATCAAGATGCCTGATGGATAAACTAGACCACAGAGTTTTACCTGCAGGAGGTCTTGCTGAGATGGGCAAAGTAAGGAGGCAGAAGTTCATCCCTTCTGTTCTGAGGAATGTGAGAGGAGGACAGGAAGGTAGGAAGGACAGGACACTCTTCCTTCTCCAGACTGTGTCCAAGACTGGAAAGAAATTTCAAGTCAGTAAAAAGAAATACCAGTAGCAGGAAGAGGAACCACTTTTCTGACTGTCCCTATACCCACTGGGTAAAGGGAGACAGAGCATCAAAGTGATCCCAGTAATGCCATGTAGATAGGCACAGAGAAAATGTTGGTGCTTAGCTTTCTTGAGCATGCCTACTAATAACTGGCACGGATGGGACTGAAAAGTTCCTGGGTTGCCTAAATAAAAGACAAAGTTGATAACTGCTAAGCTGTGCCAGTATGAAATGAAGGCAGGCCAAGACCTCCACAGAGAACCACCAGCCCTGATTAAACTTTAAGAGACTGGCCACCAGATTCTAGCATCAGATCCCAGGTAGGGCGCCATACAGTAGAGAACCTACACCGGGGACTGGCATGATCTCAGATTCCCACAGATTTGGAAACCCTGTCTGTCCACTACTCTGTCATCTCAAAACTCACTACATTCTGTACACATAGTGCAATCTTTGAGGGGAACAGAGAAAAGAGAAAATGGAAAATGGTTGGATTAAGCTAAACTGACATGATAGACTAATCCTAATCATATTCCCCCAATTCACCACTGTCATCACCAATGCCACACAGAAGGCAGGAGTCATGAGAAAGACACAGTACATTGTACATAAAAAGAAAAAAGGCTGTGTCTTCACCAACTCAAAGTAGGAAAAATTGTGACCCTGTGATGAGAACTATTGCAGCTGTCATAATAAAATCAAGATGATGGCTGCATTTCTCAGGTCTCAGATCACTTTTTCTTTTACAAATTGTTTGAAATCTAAAGTCATTTTTTCTAATTCTGTGAAGAAAGTCAATGGTAGTTTGATGGGGATGGCATTGAATCTATAAATTACTTTGGGCAGTATGGCCATTTTCACAATATTGATTCTATCCATGAGCATGGGATATTTTTCCATTTGCTTGTGTCCTCTCTTATTTCCTTGAGCAGTGGTTTGTAGTTCTCCGTGAAGAGGTCCTTCTCGTCCCTTGTAAGTTGTATTCCTAGGTATTTTATTCTCTTTGTAGCAATTGTGAATGGGAGTTCACTCATGATTTGGCTCTCTGTTTGTCTGTTACTGGCGTATAGGAATGCTTGTGATTTTTGCACATTGATTTTGTATCCTGAGACTTTGCTGAAGTTGCTTATCAGCTTAAGGAGATTTGGGGCTAAGATGAAAAACTCATCCCGCTAAAAGGAAGCAGTCACATTGCCTTTGGAGTAACTTGTCCTTATTCTTGATCTGGTAAGCCAAGTGCTAGAGAGACTAGAAGAGCCAAGGAACACGTAGGTAGGGTGAAATAACAGAAGAATACTCAAGCTGAATTGAAAGGAGGAGGTGAAAAGAAGCTTGTGTGTTGGATTAGGAAAAAACATAGACTTTGAACTCACAAGGACTTGATTTTTTCCAATTTGTCCTTTCACTCTTTGCATAACCTCTATTAGGGGTTGAATTTTGATGCCCCCCTCCCCCCCTGCACCACCCCTGCCCCCCACCCAAAAAAGATGTTGAAGTCTTAAATCCCAACACCTGTGAATGTGATCTTAATTGGAAATAAGGTCTTTTCAGATGATCAACTTAAGATGAGGTGATTAGGATATATCCTAATCTCACATGAATGTATCCGTATTTAAAGGGGAAATTTGAACACAGAGACAGACACTTCTACAAGGAGAAGACGAAGACAGTGATCAAGGTGATCCAGCTATAAGCCAAAGAACACCAAAGATTGCCAGCAGATCAACAGAAGCCAGGAGAGAGGCCTGAACAGATTCTCCCTCACAGCATGCAAAAGGAACGAACCCTGCCAACACCTTGATTTCAGACTTCTGACCTCCAGAGCCGCAAGATGATAAATTTCTGTTGTTTAGGCCACCCAGTCTGTAGTGCTTGTAATGGCAGCCCCAGCAAACAAATGCAGCCTCTTAACTATTTCTCATCAGTAAATTATTTCTCCCCAGCTCGTACCATAAAAGATTTTAGACAGCTTGCACAAGCCCCCAAACCATAAAACTGTGATGAAATGGCCAAATAGTGTAGTAGCCATGGTATATACGAATGAAAACAGAAACATTGTAGCAGGAAAAATTAAGAAAGTCCATTAGATGCAGTTGAGCTTCCAGCTTGTCTCTGAGCTTCCTGGAAACCAAAGCTGAAGGAGGTAACTGTTTGGTCAGAAAAGTTTTACTATTACAAAGGAAATAGCATTATAGTTCTTTAGGGGAAGCAAAAACTTTTTCTTAGCCCTAAATTCTATAGGCAGTGCTGAACTGCTCAGGAAACAATGCACTTAATGATATTTCCTTGGCAGATTTGGGAAATTATCCATACACTGATGTATATGTATAACATGGTAGTGCCACCCTCAACCCGGAGGTGACACTTGTGCACACACAAATCTCTATTTCTTAGAGATATCAAATCAAATCTTATAAGAAAGCTAAATAAACATCACAAAAAATTACAAACAGCTATGCCTCATTTTCATAAGTGATGTCCTGACTCTATCTGATCTAATTTTCATGTAAGTCCTTTGCCACTTTACATCTATCCTCAAAAGCCTAATGGAATCTGCCTGGATACCCCAGGTGCTTCCTCAATGTAGAAGTTTTTTCTTGTTTTTTTTTTGTTGTTGTTGTTTGTTTTTTTGCTTTTTTTTATTCTGAGTTATTTTGAATATATCTGTCAATTGT
Source organism: Colobus angolensis palliatus (assembly GCF_000951035.1). Classification (NCBI taxonomy): domain Eukaryota; kingdom Metazoa; phylum Chordata; class Mammalia; order Primates; family Cercopithecidae; genus Colobus; species Colobus angolensis. Next base: position 11,081,581 of record NW_012118710.1, on the reverse strand, counting down.
AATGTAAACTTGCATTATATTTTCAAATACAATGTAAGAATTTAATTAAAAACGGTGCTTCACTGATAGCAGCTCTACAATTCTGTATTTGACATTGTAGTACAACATGCGAAGGCATGGATTCAGATTGGTCTGAAATGAAACACTTATCCTTTTATATTCTTTGGAAAAACCAATCCAAAATATGAAACATTCAGTTAGGTAGGCATAACGTTCAGATGTCCATTGATGGAGGTCTTGTTTTGAGGGGCAGCCTGTTTCATGTATAAATAAATCTCTCAAAGTCTATTTAGAAAAAAAGAGATATATATTCCTGCAACTCCTTTTATTTATCTTTACTTTTTGTAGATATGGGGTCTTGCTATGTTGCCCAGGCTATTCTTGAATTCCTCACCTCAAGCAACCCTCCTGCCTCAGCCTGCCAAAGTGCTGGGGTTATAGGTGTGTGCCACTGTGACTGGCATCTGCAACTTCTTAATTCTGTCTGCAGGAGCCACATGGAATAATTTATTTAGTGCTTTAAATCTATATTTAAATATTTAATATTTTTACTTAATTTAATATTTTATTAATATCATTTAATATATTAATATATTTTATTAATTATTAACAATATCAATTAATAATGAAGTATATATTTTGATAAATATATGTTTGATATGTTTAATAAAATATATATTTAATATATTTAACATTTTAAATGTCACTAACCCATTTTAAGGAAGATAATCAGGAAATAATTATCCAGTTGTTCTGACCAATACAATTCAGATTCTACTTCAAAAAATTACAAGAAATTGCCTGAATTATTTTTTATATTAAAAACATAACAGGCACATGTTACACAATTAATTTTGTTCTGTCTTTCATTTGTTAATACTTTCTCAGGATGATAATAGAAAAAATTTTTGAGAATTTATCTTTCTCTGAACCATCAAATCTGCAGTTTTTCATTGTTTATTCTCAGTCATTTCCATTCCCAATTTAAATGTTGGATATAATAACCAGCCATATTAAAGGCCTGATTCTATGAATAGAAAACATGAAAAAAACATTTTAAGAAAGGATTTGGGAGATGGTGGTAGGTAACTAAACTTGTTAATAACAATAAAATGATCCCAATCGAAGGCTATTGTTTGAACCCAGCCTGTACAATTCATAGTGACACTTCAGAGCAGAGCCACTCCAAGAGTCATACCATAGTTTGCCATTTTATATTTCTCTCCAAGATTTTCCAGAGAAATGCCATCTAAAGCACAAATACTATTTGTAGGATTCCAAACTCTAAGAAACATATTAATTCAGAAGATGTTAAAGCATCAAAATAGAGAGGAAAATGTTGGAATGCTTACTATTTATGACTAGCTTCTGCTGTCTGCACTGAAGATCTTAGCTATTTCCTTCATTTTACAGTTGAGATTCAGAAAAAGTACGGTAAAAGTACCCAGAAAAGCCTTATCTCTGTATATTTTTGCAATATGGAAGGACAAATAGAAACAACATTAGGACTTGATACATTTAGTCGTACTCTATTGTAGAATCAGAGTGGAAAAAACACAAACTGTTTTCCTCCCCACTGTCACACCACAGCAATCAACACAGAAGACTTCTGTGACCAAGTGTGTGGCGACTTCTCCACACCAACAAGCAATAAGCAGTCAATCAGTTCTGCAGTGGACGCCAGCTGGGTGTCCTCCAATTTAATTCCAACACAACCTGGATGGAGATATCATCAGATCCCACAGCTTAAAGGCTCAGTCCCGCAAGACCACCCTTCACTTCACATGGCAGTCACAAGCCCTAGGTTGTTTTACGTGTGCTTTTGACCAATTGGCTATAAATCAGGTTTCTCATCACCCTTTCCTTGTGTTCAGTGAATTTGCTAGAGTAGCTGAGAGAACTCAGGGAAAGACATGAATCAGTTCGTTGTCAAGGATATTACAAAGAGTACAGATGAAGAGATACAAAAGGAAAGGTATGGGGCAAAGGATGTGGAGCTTCCCTCCTGGCCACACCACCCTCCAGGAACCTCCACACATTCGGCCATCCAGAAGTTGTCTGAACCTACTCTTTTTTGTGTTTACAGAGGCTTCATTACAAAGCCTTGACTGATAAAACCATTGGCCATCGGTGAGCAACTTAACTTTCAGCCTCTCTCCCATCCTTGGAGGCTGGGGGGTGAGACTGAAAATCCCAAAGTTCTAATTCTGCCTTGGTCATCTTTCGGTGACCAGTCTCCATCCTAAAGCTACCTAAGGGCTGCCAGGCCTCAGTCAAATCATTAGAATATGAAAAGATATCATTTTGGAGACTCTAAGGATCTTAGGATTGTATGCCAGGAAATGATGTCAAAGACCAAATATGCTTTATGATATCACAGACACATGCACAGGTTGCCCATTTTTTTCTAAGTGAAGTTAAAAAGTATTTCAACCCCAATTGCCCTATTCTTCCCTTACATGGTTCCTTCCTATATTTCTGTCTAATGTAATTTAGAAGAACATTGAGGGGAAATAACTTTAACTTGATCAGATAATTAACTGAACTATTCACTTCGCAGGTGTTCAACTGAAAGGTAGATTATTTTAAATCATTTTAAAATTCCTTTTCTTAACTGATTTGTTGTTTATATAGAGTAAAGTACACCAATATTAAGTAGTACATCTTGAAAATGTTTTACATATTTAAAGGTAACAGCTATTGTATCTCCTGTTACCCTATATTAGTTTTTCTGTTTATGAGCCAAAAACAGATTGTTGCAGAAAATATGTACTCTTTGTATCTTATTTCTTTCTCAGAGTAAAATGCTTTTTATTTTCATCTATTTTCTTTTACGTATCAGTACTTTATTGTTCTGTTATATTCCATTAAATGTATGAACTGTAGGTTGTTTTATTTCTCTGTCATGTTGATGGAGATATGAGATGATTCCAGTCAAAGGCTGTTACAAATAAAGTTGATATAAGCATTCTTGTATATGTCTTTTGGTGGGCATGCATATTGATAGAAGTGGAATTGCTATAGTTAGATGTATATTTAGCTTTAGTTGATACTGCCAGACTCTTGCAAAACGGTTGAACTGGTTTATATTTTCACTGACAATGTATGACAGTTCCAGGTGCTCCACATTTAATATTGTCAGTATTTTTAATTTTAGCCATTCTGGTGGATGTAAGTTGGTGTCATATTGTGGTTTTTAATTTGTGTATTCTTGATAACTAATGATGTTTGGGACATTTTCATAGGCCTCAGCTTTTTGGTGAAGATGTTCTTCAGATTTTTTGCCCTTTTAAAATTGGTTTGTTCATCTTTTTTTTGATATTGATTTGGAGGAGTTCTTTTTTTTTTTTTGAGAGGGAGTCTTGCTCTGTCTGTCATCCAGGCTCAGTCTGGAGTGCAGTGGCGCGATCTCAGCTCACTGCAAGCCCCATCTCCCAGGTTCACGCCATTCTCCTACCTCAACCTCCTGAGTAGCTGGGACTACAGGCACCCACCACAATGCCCAGCTAATTTTTTGTATTTTCAGTAGAGACTGGGTTTCACCCATGTTAGCCAGGATGGTCTTGATCTCCTGACCTCGTGATCTGCCTCCCTTGGCCTCTCAAAGTGCTGGGATTACAGGCGTGAGCCACTGTGCCCGGCCTGCTAGAGTTCTTTTTATATTCTGCTTACAGGTACTTTGTAATATATGTGTAAAGGTACTGTGTAGTATGTTTTCCACTCTATGGCTTGCCTACTCACTTTATTAATGATGCCTTTTGATGCACAAAGATTCTTCATTTGGATAGAACCCAATTTATAATTTCCTTTTTTGTGTTTAGTTCTTTGTGTTTGCTTGTTGAAACTTTGCTTACCTGCCAAATCACAAAGATATTTTTCTATTGTTCTAGATGCTTGGTGTTTTAGTTCTGTGTTTAGTTCTGTATCCACCTGGTATTTACTTTTAATTATGATATGCAACAGGGATCAAGGTTTTTATTTCCACACAGTTACTATAGTACCAGATAACCAGTGCTATAGTACCATTTATTGAAAAGACTATCCTTTTCTCCCATTGATTTGCAGTGGTGACTATATCATAAACGATATACCTGTGGGTCTATGGGTCTATTTCTGTAGTCTGTTATAGTCTATTATGCTCATTTGGTCTATTCTGTTATGTTTTCTCATTATCAAACTCTTCCAGCTTCTTGTACATGTTTAAGATTGTCTTTGTTATTCTACATTATTTCCCTTCTTATATAAATTTGCAATCAGCTTGACAACCTCCTCCCCATGCCTACCCCCCAGAATAAATCTGCTGGGGTTTTGAATGCTATTGCATTAAACCCATTGATGAGTTTAAGTTTGTTGGAAATTGACATCTTAACAATATATCAAGTTCTCCAATCTATGAACATGGAATAACATCTGCATTTAGTTGGTTCATTTCTTTCACTAATGTGTTATGCATGTTTCATTAGATTTATTCCTAAGTATTTGTTTCTGATGCTATGCTAAAAGGTATTTTTATCTCACTGTAATTTTTATTGTTATTATATGAAATTCATAGATATGAAATACAATGAATTTTTGTATGTTGGCCTAACCAGCAACCTTACTAATTTCCCTTATTCGTCACAGTTTCTTTAGCGTTGTTTATGACCATGTCACGTGTAAATAATGATAGTTTTATTCTTTCTTGCCAATTTTTGTACATTTTATTTCTTTTCCTTTCTTTATTGCAATGCTTCATTCCAGTATAATGTGGAGTTGGTGATAATGGACATCCTTGTCTTGTTCCCACCATCAGAAATGCACTCAGTCTATGGTATCATGTTATTAATTCTCTAGTCAAACCATAGCTTATATTTGGTAAAAACAACAATATACATTTGACTATTTCAAGCATAATTGAATTTCTTTGGCCTCTACATGATTCTTCCTTGTTGAAAAGGATAATTTATAACAAATATTTCATTGCTTAGAAAGCAAACACTTGCATTTCAGAACATCTTTGTATTTCACTTTCAACTCTAGAAAATATTTGTTAGGGTAGGGAAGTATAATTTATGAACTCTTATAATGCTTTAGTTTCTATTCATTTATTTGGGATTTACCATGTATTGCTTTACATTTTAAGCAAATTTTATATGAATTGTTTCTACTCTACACTAGGAACACAAATCCAAAGACAGCATGTATTTGTATTAAATTTATTTGAATTTCTTAATGCAACTAGCATAATGCCTGTTCTCAATAAATACATGTTTATTGCTTTCGAGAAAACAAGTCCATTACCATTTTCAAACTTGAAATTGCGTTATATGTTTAAGCTGCCTTTAAACAGCACTACATTTTTTTGCCATAATTTTGCTATAGTAAACTTTCCAAGTATATTCAAAGTTGATTTTTTTTTTTTCTAGAAAAAGTGCCTCAGTCTGTTTGGTATGGCTACAAAAGAATACCTGAGACTGAGTAATTTGAAAGAAAAGTTTGTTGAGCTCACAGTTCGGCAGGCTGAGAAGTTCAAGGGCATGACCCTGGCTTCTGGCAGGGGCTTTTATTCTGCATCATAACATGACAGAGAAGGTCAAAGAGGATGCAGACATTTGCAAAGAGGGGAAAGTTTGCAGGGCATCTTGGCCCTGTAACAACCCACTGTGGTGGAAACTAAGCCATTTCCTCAAGAACTAATTTAGTCTTGCAAGAGTGAGAACTTACTACTAGGAGAACACCACCAAGCCATTCATGAAGGATCCGCCCTCTTAACCCAAACACCTCCCAGTAGGCCCTGCCTCCACATTGGGGATCAAATTTCAACATGAGTTTTGATGAGAACAAACCATAACCAAAGCATTGCAAAAAGTTGAAAAAGCTCTACTAATGTGTAACCAGACATGTGAATATATATAACTTTGAGACATAGCACGACACTTAAAAGCCTTCAGAATCATAAAAAATGTTATCTATCAATCTTAATATTTTATTAACTCAAATTACTTTTACCTGGCTACATGGACATACAACATTTAGCCTCAATTTAAAATAGAATACAAATTAATATTCATTGGTATTATTTTCATTAATTGCACAACATAGTGAAAATAATGTTAACATTTTTTTCCTTTCCTTCTTTCTTCTTCTCTTTAGTTTTTTTTCTTACTTGTAAATTAACCTAGTTGCCAGATATCCCTAGTTAGCAATGGCAGTTTGGAGGTTCTCAGAAGCAGGAGTGGTTGGTGATTTTCTATTTATTACTCTAGACTTGGGTCTGAGCACTTGTATAATAAGTGAAACTTTCCATGTATTGTTGTTGTTGTTGTTATATCAGGTCTTAAACTACACCTTTATAAATTCTTAGTCTTATATACTAAAGGGCATTTAATCTCACAACAGTTATTTATGGGCTTTAAATCTTCTATGCAAAGGGTAAAATTGTCCCTGTGAATTTCAGAGGTAGACATTAGGTAAAGAGAGAGTTTTTTGCTTGACTTATTGCTTAAGTTGGAGCGTTTCCTGAATCTTCTAACTCTTAATTTAATTCACTTGAAAGCATTTATTAATCTATGTGCCTAATACATAGATGGGACTGCTTCCAGTGAGTCTGTCAGTCATGTTACCAGAGCCTGGATTTTTTCCCCTGTGCCAAGCTTAAAAAATCAGATGATTTATTTTACATGAGCCACACATGCAAATAGATCTGTAATGCTGAAATTTTGATACTTAAAGGTAAATCTAGTATCAGAGAGCTCTATTAAGTGGTCTAAAGTATATTCAAATTACAAGACACACAACTTATTCTAAAATCTAATGCAATCTACTAACAGCAAGGGAGAGGGAACTATTCAGAGTAAATAGGACACTGTTTATCTGAAATTTTATTGACACATTAATTGACAACTCCATTTTATATGAAATATACAATCAACTGGATTTATTTAATGTTAGTCCTTAGATAAAAAATAATTGTATCTCAAGAACTCATAATTGCATATACACTTTTCATTGTACCTGGTACAATAATTTCATGTACGAAATGAATGAGTCCACAATACCTCAATATTTGAACATTGTGTTTTAATTCACTTAGTCATTGAACCGCAGAGTCTATGCTAAATGCTATTATCTCTATAACTCAACAACAAGGAGATTTAACAGACTCACAGTTTAATGCGCATGGGAGCATAGCTTTCAAAATTTGTTTCAGTACAACCTTTTGGATTATATATTTGTACTTTATACCTTTTACTCTACTGAGACAGATGCGTATGCAATATATTTATGTGCATATATTCAGTGTTGGAAATGAATTCATAATCATGTATATCAAGTGATTTGGATATTTAACTGCACCCCATCTCAGAGCATCTTTAGAACTTACATTTGGAACATTTAACTGATTTTAGCTATGTAATGTGATTTTACACATGTTACCTTACATTTCCCCTCAAATTCCTTCTGAATCACAATGTTCTGCTTTCCTGGCCACACAGTTCAAGAAATGGCCAAGAGTGGAAGGATGTTATAAGACATCGAGTTTTCTAGTTTTCCTTTAAGATACAAAAAGTGCAAATTCCACAAAAGTTGAATGAAAGTTGATTTATAGTGCAGCAAAGAAAAACCCTGGAATGTGCAGGAAAGGAAGTGAGCGAACTTGGGAACAGCTGCAAGTAAGTATGATGGACGACTCTGCATTGGGCTAGCAGTTCATCTGTTCCACTTGCAGCTGCAGGCAAAAGCATCACCAGCTTTTCTGCAGAAACTCATCTTGGCATTTTAATGGCTGAGGTGAACCCACTGGTGGCCAGCTGCTGGGACTGAAAATCAGAAGCAGCTCCAGTCACTCCAGATTGTGAGGGGAAAGGTTAAGGAGAGGGAAGCGGTGCCTTGACCCAGACAGACGCCCACTGGTCCTGAGATTTCAGAAGTAGCAGGAGAGAGAATGCCTGGCAGTGGAGAAACCAGCACTCAGCCTTCTCTGGAAGAAAGCAAAGGCTTGAAGCAGGATTCTCAAGCTTCATTTAATTATGATCAAATAGAGACTGGCAGAAGAGCATAGTGGCAGATTGGCAGTAACCTCTCCCTAAAAGAACATGAGCTGTGAGGGAGTGACCTTGCAGCCAGCACTGATTTGACATTCGCCTGTCCCCTGCTTGCATTGGAATACTGCTGGGTTAGTCTGGATCCCAAACATAGAAGTAACTCCTAGCAGGATGCAGAAGAGAGCACTTAAAATTATGCGGCCAAGAGGTTGCATTGGCTGCTGCCTCTTATCAATGGGTCTTTCAGGTCCTTTTAGGGAGCCATCCTGGGCTTCATTGCCCTGCCTAAACTGTGGCCTCCGAGCAGTTTCTCAGGCAGTTCCTGTTACATTCTGTGATCCTGACTAATACAGTAATTTGATTCCAGTTGAAAACTTCCATTACATACATTTCTTGAACTGGGAGAGTTAGAGCCTTGTACTTTGTTCCTCTGCAAAACTGTAAGAGCATCACTGCTGTATTAAAGGGAAGTGAGTGGAAAGTTGCAAAGTGAACCTTTGAGTTCAGGAAAACAGATGAAAATGAGCCCAAGCCTTGGGACTACAGTTCTAAGTTTTGAGTGGTGGACGGGGTGGGAAACCACGTAGCATGCAAAGGGGAGCAGGGGGGCAGAGGAAGGAAGCAAGGCTACAGTGTTTGGCTGTGTTCTCATGTGCTCTGGCATAGAGTTATGAGTGGAACTAATGTTACATAACATTAGTTAAGTATATTTTGGAAGATGGCTGGGAAATAGCCTTGGGAGCCAATGGAGATTTATTAAATTAAAATTACCTCGAGCTTGATTTTTCATCTTCACAAAGCACCATAGTAAATTGGCATCTCTGAGACTCCTGTGGGAGCCAGAAAGCTGGAATCAAAAATTCAGAATCATGAAATCAAAAAAGAACTGAAAATCTGAATGGAGAGCCGGTCACAAAAGAATAAGAAGTAAAATATTCTTTAACTATGTATTATCTCCTACAGATCAAAAAGAACTTTCTACCATTTCATTGAACCTGTGAGTGAAAATGATCCCAAAAGTATAGAGAAAATAAAGAACATTAACCAAGTTAATTCAGCTTATATACTGTTTTTTAACCTGTTTAGAATTTGAGAATTGCTTGATCCTGATTATATAAAAAATATATATCTATATCTATGTCTATGTATATATGAATACATACAAATAAAATTTCTAGAAGGAAGAGTACACAATTAACAGTGGTTACTTCTGAAGAATGGGAATGGGATGTTGGAGGAGACAGGGTATCTGTCACTTTTCATTTTATATTTCTCTGGTGAGATTGAGGGAGCATTTTACTTAGATACGTAAAATTCTGTGACATATTTCTTTGTACATTTCTGGATCAAATAATGGGAAGATGGATGAACTGGTGGACAGATGGATATATATACACGCATCGATGTAGGCAGACAGTAAGATCATAGTATAATGGATATTTTAATTTAACAGAAGGATATAACTGAAATTTTGCTTTTAGAGGGAACTATTGACCTCAAATCAATGTTTTATTTTCACCTTAAGACGCATCTTTTTCTAAAAGATCCAAAGTTAACTTGAAAAACATGGAAGTCAGTTCTTTTCTTGTACCTGTCAAGCTCAGTCGACTCCCTCTTATAAAAGTGAAGGCGCGGTGGCTAACGCCTGTAATCCCAGCACTCTGGGAGGCCAAGGAGGGCGGATCACGAGGTCAGGAGATGGAGACCATACTAGCTAACATGGTGAAACCCCGTCTCTACTAAAAAATACAAAAAATATAGCGGGTATGGTGGCGGGCGCCTGTAGTTCCAGCTATTCGGGAGGCTGAGGCAGGAGAATGGCGTGAACCCAGGAGGCGGAGCTTGCAGTAAGCTGAGATGGTGCCACTGCACTCCAGCCTGGGCGACAGAGCGAGACTCCGTCTCAAAAAAAAAAAAAAGAAAAAAGAAAAAAAAGTGAAGATATTGCAACAAGTCACAGGTCCTCTTGCCCTGCTTCACCACTCCTCCCACTTTCTATTAGTTGTATCAGTTGTCTTTACATTTACCAAGTTTAGAGCATATACAGTCTCTATGGTAACCACATTTCCCAGTTGTCTACTACCAGTAATAAAATCAAATGGATTCAATGCTCACAACTCTTCAGTCTTTGGGCTATTTTCCATTCTTGAATTTTTTAACTGAATTCCTCTCTTTGGCTGGAATTTGTGATAAAGTCGATTTTACTTATTTTTTCCCCCAAGAAGGGCTTACGTGGGTCTTTTTCTATGAATTATTTTCCTGCTTGACAATAGTTGCTTGTTACTTCTTTACTTTCATCACACCTTGGTCGCATATAATATCCTCCCTTAACATTTTCTTTCCTTGAATTTGTGGAGAATTTTCAATTTTCTTCTTGCAGTCAACTTTACTGAAAACAAATCTGGAGTAAAATTAATGTTTCTACCATATAGGCAATTGGCTTTTTAGTGCCAAGATGCCTAAAAATAAGTTACCCTTAACACATAATAGCTTAACTTTGTTAGGTCTAGAAATTGAGGGTTTGTTTTGTACCACATTTTCTAGAAAGAGTGCTCCTTCAACCTAAAGATTTACTTAGCTTTTTTTCAGGAAATTTCTTGGATTAGATCTTAGAATAAATATTTCTTTTCATTTATAAAATACTGTACTTCAGGAATATCTGCTAGAATTATGTTGGATTTTTTGTTTGTTTGTTTAAAGTATTCACTTTTCTCTAATTGCTTTTATCTCCTTATCTGTTCATCTTCCTTCATTGTAATTATCTGAAGCCCCATTTCTCTGTATCAATAACTTAATTTTCAATTGCATCAATTCTTTTTCTAATTTGTGTATTAGTTTCATAAAGCTATTGTTTGGAATTTTTTCCCCCTTAGATCAGTAGTCTCCTTTATCATCTAGTTCTGTTATTATATCATTTTGTCATTGAATTTTGTTTTAATGAACTTACATTGCTCTACAATATTACCTTATATTAGAATGAGCAGTTTTGAGTAGGTTGGTTTATGAGTTTGTGAGTAGGATAGTTTTAAGCAGGGTTGAGTAGTAGTTTTATGTTTCTTGTGATAATTTTGTCAGACAAACAATGAATATTTCTTTTCAGTGTAAAGATGTCTCATGGAATATTTAGGACATGTATATACTAAAATTTATTTTTTGCTTATATGAAGTTCAACTTGAGCTGAGTGTCCCTATTTATATATTTTAATTTGCTAAATCTGTATGTTTTTATTTTGATTTGTTAAAACTGTTTTTTATAAACTTCTTTCCTTCCTTCCTTCCTTCCTTCCTTCCTTCCTTCCTTCCTTCCTTCCTTCCTTCCTTCCTCCCTTCCTTAACTAATCTAGCAGGATTTTATAGTTGCCATAGCATTTTCTTTTCTTTTTGCTCATGATTGTATGTCCCTAAGATGCCTAGATGGGATATATTGTAGGAGGTCTCTTGACTCTCTTCTCACCATACTGTTTGTTTTCTTTACTTAATATGCAGTCTGGTTAATATGCAGTCTGAGAACTGAATTTCCTTTCTTGGATTATCTATTTGTCTATAATCTAGGGGAATACTGGGTGATGAAGGCAGGGAACTAGTCTTAGATACTCTGCAGCCTTTTCTCTGTCTCCTAGGATGTTTTTCTGTGCAATGGGAGAGGGGTTGTAGTCCAATCCTCTGGGAAATACTCTTAATGAATAATTTCTCAAATTTGCTTGTGTTCTTGAATCTTCACTCTCTTCAAAGAGACTTAAGCCACTGTTTCATTCAGGGTAGGAGCAGCTAAGTTAACTAACAGAAAAGCTACAAATTACAGTGGCTTAAAAAACAAAGGACATTTTTCTTACTTGCGTAAAGTTTCATTTATTTTTCCCTCTATTTCATTGCCATGACTTTTAGGGAACACTGGCTTCTAAATTGTGGTTCTTAATCAACTAGAGTTTATAGTTTGTCTAATATTTTGAAAACATAATCAGCTTTTTTACTACTATTTTTATATTACTAATTCATTAATTTTCACCCAAATCTTTAAGAACATGGCTTTCATAGTTAGGGAAAGAAAACTGCACAAATAACTCGTGTTGTGTCCATACAGTTTTTTTTGGCCTCACTATTCCTGAATGTGGTTTCTTTCTTCTAATGAGCAAACTCAAGAAGATTAGGACTGTGCATCTCAGAATTAAAATGGTATTTCTGATATGTATGGTTTATTGTTCAATGGAAAAAATATTTGTAAGAATTTTTCAAACAATTTTCTGATTGTAAGGATGAATGTGGCCTAAGGTTAAAATGGCAGGACAGGAATAGTAAAGAACTGAATGATGGCATCAGCTCCGCCATTTAGTATTTGATTTTGGACTTAGTTTCCTCATCTGTATAATAAGAGCTTTGCCTACATATTTTTCTGAGACCATTTCAGGGTTTTGCATTATTTTATTTTCATTTGGAATTAACATTCAGGTCATCTTATAGTAGTGTACTGAATAACTGAATGTTAAATGTCTAGCTAAAATAAATATTGGGTCGGTGAAGTTGAAGTTTTGGAATAATAATAGTTAAAATTTATAACTATAGTTTTTAATTAATGATTCCATTTATTAACTTTCAAAAGTTAGACATTCAAAAACTGCAAGAAGAATGTTTTTTCAAGATTAGAAATTACTAGATTCTTCCTGCAGTTGAAAGGGGAACATGAGATAATTGCGATATTAAATAGATATTCACTTTCGATCGATACATTTAATAACATCACTTCCTATTCATAGTGAAATGAGTGATGAAAAAGTTTTTTAATAAACACATTTTACTGGAGCAGAAATAATTTTGTATCAGGATTCATAATTTGTGTATACTGATTTAAGAGTATCATTACTTCCTGAAAGTGGCATTCATCTCTATGGGTAGTCATTTTAACAAGGTTTTTGTTAAAACCTTCCCCTTCATTAACACACTTTAGAAAGTGTCTTCTAAGTCATTTTGTCAAAGTCTTTTGCTTTCAAATTTGATTAAAGAAACCAAAGTATTATTTGTGCACCTCATTTTTCTCTAACACATTTTTCTTTGCATTTCCCATATTCTGGATTATGTGTGGATCAAAGATGATTTAAATGTTATATATAATTTTGTAGTTTTTCCTACTAATGAAATTTTGAGTTGCAAAGTTAACATTCTGCCATTGTTAATATATTCTTACTATTAAAAGACGAAATTTCAACATATTTCGTTTAAAGATCTCAATGGGCTTTTTTGCTTGCAATTCGAGAACCGGGCAGCCCTTAGAACCAAAATGGTTCTGAGGAACTCCCAGGCTGCAGTGTGGTGTGAAATGGAAAATGGAAACGAGGTACAGAAGCTGGAAGTGAGATTCAGAGATAGCTGGTTGGTTAGAGCTCAGCCTTTGCCTTGTTTGAACATGGTTGGAACAGTTGATTCACTGAAGCTAGGCTGCTGTGATTGGCTGATACTTTACTATTTGTTACAAAAGCAAATTCCTAATTTAAGTTTTCAAATTGTTTAAGTACTAAGTTAGGTTGTACTTTATTACATAGGACTCATATCGAGGCTTCCAAAGCCCACATCTGATTTGATTTAACATTACCTATGTGAAAAATTGCTAAGCAGAAACATTTTGAAAGTCTCATGACCTAAATGGTATTAAATACTTAACAATTGAATTTATCTCAATAATAATTATATTTAAAATTATGAATGTTGGTTTGTAAAAAAAAAGAATGCCACAAATTTTAAAATTATGATACAATCTAATATCTGGTATTCAACTTTGTATTATTATTTTAAAATGTAATGAACATCTCTGGACTCTAAATATTTTTCTTTTAAAAGTTGTATAAAACACTCTCTTTATATTCATTATAACTATGAATCTATTTTCCTACTTATTTATATTGAAAGTTCTTAATATTTTATAGTAACTTAATAGCTTTCACAATCATCATTACTTATTGTAGTTTATACTGTTTGAATAATAAATATAGGTCTATACTATGACTCATGGATACATTTCAAAATACAATGCACACAATAAGATCTTCATTCTCTAGATCTGTCATACTACATACGTGAAAGTTAATATTTGTAGTGGCAGTGAATCCTAAGGGCAGCCTTGCATGTTAACATTATGTGGTTGATTTGATAGGATGGTGATCTGGGTAATCATATGATGCCAGTTCGTGTTTGGGAATCTCAGAAATGCCATCAGTGTAGGAATGTGGCTATTCTGCTCTTCACAGGCTAAGAATAAACTTGAAGACAAAGAGTAGATTTTGGCCAGACACTGATGGTGAAGTCACCCCGATGCTGTCTTTGCTTCTAAAGTATAAATTATCTTATATTTAGCAACGTTTTCACCTTTTCAACTCTATCCCCTTCCTCAGCCTCTTTCATATGTGAAATAAAACATTCACTTACTACTGAGGATTTTTTTTTAAGACATACTAAAGAATACTCCATAGCTACAGAGGGAACCACTTCCTTTAGAGACTCCGTTTGGGGGATGATCATAGACAGAATTATTCTTGTCCCTTTGCCTCTGAGTAATCCCCTTCACAAATTCTGTGGCTCAAACTATTGAGAGTTGGCAATACTAAAGGAATAAGTCCCCAGCGCAGTCTGCCATGCTTTAGCATCATTTCAGATTAGAAGCATGGAGCAAAGGCAGGGAGACGGGTCAAACAAAATGCTGAGAGTTTCTCTCCTTTTAGAAAACAAAATTCTAGTCAGGGAATTATTTTCAGATAAAATGCAAGCCCCCAAGACATAAATAAACAGCCAGCATATATACTAACAACTCAATGAAAGATATTTCCCCAGGTCAACTCATCTGGTAGGATCAATTATTTTGTGTTGCTTCATTGTCCCTCTGGCAGGGTCATAGAAGACCCTAAAGGCTAGAACAAGAACTGCTTTCTGGCTCTCCAGTCATTTCAGTGGTTGCCTGATGGCAGCTGTCTCTCTGGGGAGATGGTGCTATGGTCTGATTGGGATTAGGCCATCAGCACAGTCCCCTTGTGCTAGCATCGCATTGTCATAAGCTTTCTGCTACCATGGCTACCATCCATCACCAAGCTCTGTCTCCATGGGCAGCGGCCTCTGTGCCCAGGTCACCCCAGGACCTCAGGCCCATCTCTCTTTCCAAAGGTAGGTAGGTGGCCCTTTCCCATTCTTTAGTTTTTGACTTTGTATAACTAAAACTTCTCCTGGGATGATGCAGGCAGCTGCTGCACAGTCACTCCAGACTTACTCTTCACTTTGTTATTTGGCCCCTGCAGTTTGCTGCACGTGACGAGTGCCATCTGCCCTCCCTGCACTGGCAGCTGTCTCTCCCACACTGCCTGTTTCCCCCTTTCTGCTTTTTGTAGCCACATGTCTAAAGATGGCAGGCCAGTCTCCATGGTCTATTTTGTGGGACTTTCATTTATAACTAGGCAGCAACCTACATTAACTATTTATCCTGATGTTCTCCCTCCCCTTGACCCCCGTAACAGGCCCCGGTGTGTGTTGTTCCCCTCCCTGTGTCCATGTGTTCTCATTGTTCAACTCCCACTTATAAGTGAGAACATACGGTATTTGGTTTTCTGTTCCTCCATTAGTTTGCTGAGGATAATGGCTTCCAGCTCCATCCATGTCCCTGCAAAGGACATGATCTCGTTCATTTTAATGGCTGCATAGTATTCCACGGTGTAGCACATTTTCTTTATCCGGTCTATCATTTATGGGCATTTGGGTTGATTCCATGTCTTTGCTATTGCGACTAGTGCTGCAATGAACATAAGTGTGCATGTATCTTTGTAATAAAATGATTTACATTTTGGGGGGTATGTACCCAGTAATGGGATTGCTGGGTCAAATGATATTTCTGGTTCTAGATATCACCACACCATCTTCCACAATGATTGAACTAGTTTACATTCCCACCAACATTGTAAAAGCATTCCTATTTCTCCCCAATCTTGCCAACACCTGTAATTTCTTGACTTTTTAATAATCGCCATTCTAATTGGCATGAGATGGTATGTCACTGTGGTTTTGATTTGCATTTCTCTAATGATCAGTGAGGTTGAACTTTTTTCATATGTTTGTTAGCTGCATGAACGTCTTCTTTTCTTTTTTTTTTTCTTTTGGTTTTGTTTTTTTGAGACAGTCTCACAGTGTTGCTCAGGTTGGAGTGGTGCAGTGGCAAGATCTCAGCTCATCACAACCTCCACCTCCCAGCTTCAAGCAATTCTCCTGTCTCAGCCTCCCAACTAGCTGGGATTATAGGCACCTACCACTATGCCCAGATAATTTTTTTTGTATTTTTAGTAGAAACAGGATTTCACCATATTAGCCAGGCTGGTCTCAAGCTCCTGACCTCAGGTGATCTGTCTGCCTCGGCCTCCCAAAGTGCTGGGATTACAGGCATGAGCCACCACACTCAGCCATGAATACCTTCTTTTGAGAAGTGTCTGTTCATGTCCTTTGCCTACTTAAATTGGATTATTAGTTTTTTTCTTGTAAATGTGTTTAAGTTCCTTACAAATTCTGGGTATTAGATCTTTGTCAGATGGATAGATTGGAAAAATTTTCTCCCACTCTGTAGGTTGCCTGTTTACTCTAATGATAATTTCTTTTGCTGTGCAGAAGCTCTTTAGTTTAATTAGATTCTATTTTTCGGTTTCTGCTTTTGTTGCAATTGCTTTTGGCAATTTTGTCATGAAATCTTTGTCTGTGCCTATGTCCTAAATGGTATTGCCTAGATTTTCTTCTAGAGTTTTTATAGTTTTGGGTTTTACATTGAAGTCTTTATTCCATCTTGAGCTAATTTTTGTATAAGGTATAAGGAAGGGTGCAGTTTCCATTTTCTGCGTATGACTAGCCAGTTCTTCCAGCACCGTTTATTAAATAGGGTATCCTTTCCCCATTGCTTGTTTTTGTCAGGTTTGTCAAAGATCACATGGTTGTAGATGTGCAGTGCAGTCTTTTTGTTTTCTTTTTTTGAGACAGAGTCTTGCTCTGTTGCCCAGGCTGGAGTGGAGTGCAGTGGCACGATCTCAGCTAACTACAAGCTCCGCCTCCCGGGTTTACACCATCCTCCTGCCTCAGCCTCCTGAGCAGCTGGGACTACAGGTGCCTGCCACCATGCCTGGAGATGTACAGTCTTATTTCTGAGTTCTCTATTCTGTCCCTTGGTCTATGTGTCTGTTTTTGTATGAGTACCATGCTGTTTTGATTACTGTAGCCTTGTAATATAGTTTGAAGTTGTATAGCATGATGCCTACAGCTATGCTCCTTTTGCTTAGGATAGTCTTAGCTATATGAGCTCTTTTGTGGTTTTATATAAATTTTAAAGTAGTTTCTTCTAATTCTCTAAAGAATGTCGATTGTATTTTAATGAGAATAGCATTAAATCTATAAATTACTTTGGGTAGTATGGCTATTTTCATAATATTGATTCTGCCTATCCATTATTATGGAATGTTTTTCCATTTGTTTGTGTCCTCTCTTATTTCCTTGAGCAGTGATTCGTAGTTGTCCTTGAAGAGGTCCTTCACTTCCCTTGTTAGCTGTATTCCTAGATATTTTATTATATTTACAGCAATTGTGAATGGGAGTTCGTATTCATTATTTGGCTATCTGCTTGTCTATTGTTGCTGTATAGGAATGTTTCTGACTTTTGCATGTTGATATTGTATCCTGAGACTTTGCAGAAGTTGCCTATCAGCTTAAGAAGCTTTTGGGCTGAGACAATGGGGTTTTCTAGATATAGGATCATGTCATCTACAAAGACAGTTTGACTTCCTTTCTTCCTATTTGAATACCATTTATTTCTTTCTCTTGCCTGATTACTCTGGCCATAACTTTGAATACTATGTTGCATAGGAGTTGTGAGAGATGGCTTTCTTGTCTTGTGCCAGTTTTCAAGGGGAATGTTTCCAGCTTTTGGCCATTCAATATGATATTGGCTGTAGGTTTGTCATAAATGGCTCTTATTATTTTAAGGTATGTTTCTTCAAAACCTAGTTTATTGAGAGTTTTTAACATGAAAGGATATTGAGTATTATCAAAGGCCTTTTCTGCATCTGTTGAAATAATCATGTGGTTTTTGTCGTTGGTTCTGTTTATTGTTTATGTGATCAATTGTGTCTGTTGATTTGCATATGTTGAACCAGACTTGCATGCCAGCAATTAAGCCAGCTTGATCGTGGTGGATAAGCTTTTTGATGTGCTGCTAGATTCGGTTTGCCAGTATTTTACTGAAAATTTTTGCATCAATGTACATCAGGGATGTTGGCCTGAAGTTTTCTTTTTTTGTTGTGTCTCTGCCGGGTTTTGGTAACAGGATGATGCTGGTCGCATAAAATGAGTTAGGGAGGAGTCCCTCTTTTTCAATTGTTCAGAATAGTTTCAGAAGAAAGTGTATCAGTTTCTCTTCGTACCTCTGATAGACCAATGTGTTCCTGGGCATTTTTTGGTTGGTAGGCTCTTTATTACTGTCTCAATTTCAGAGCTTGTTATTGTTCTACCCAAGAATTCAACTTCTTCCTGGTTCAGTCTTGGGAGGGTGTATGTATCCAGGAATTTATTCATTTCTCCTAGATTTTCTAGTTTATTTGCATAGAGGTGTTTATAGTATTCTCTGATGGTTGTTTGTATTTCTGTGGGGTCAGTGATGATATCCCCTTTATCATTTTTTATTATATATATTTGATTCTTCTCTCTTCTTTTTTAGTCTAACTAGTAGTCTATTTTTAATTAATTATTTCAAAAAAAAACAGTTCCTGGATTCATTGACTATTTTTAAGGTGTTTTTGTGTCTCTGTCTCCTTCAGTTCTGCTCTGAGCTTGGTTATTTCTTTTCTTCTACTAGTTTTGGGGTTTGTTTACTCTTGGTTCTCTAGATCCTTTAGTTGTGATGTTAGGATGTCAATTTGAGATTTTTCTAACTTTTCAATGTGAGCATTTAGTGGTATACATTTCCCTATTAACACTGCTTTAGCTGTGTCCCAGATATTCTGATATGTTGTCTCTTTGTTCTCACTGGTTTCAAAGAACTTCTTGACTTCTGCCTAAATTTCATTATGTACTCAGGTGTCATTCAGGAGCAGGTTGGTCAATTTAGATATAGTTGTGTGGTTTTGAGTGAGTTTCTTGAGTTCTGATTTGATTGTGCTGTGGTCTAAAAGACTGTTATTATTTCAGTTCTTTTGCATTTTCTGAGGAGAAATTTACTTTCAATTATTTGATCATTTCTAGAGGAAGTGCCATGTGGCACCGAGAAGAATGTATATTCTGTTGATTTCAGGTGGGGAGCTCTGTAGATGTCTATTAAGTCCACTTGGTCCAGAGCTGAGTTCAAGTTCTGAATATCCTTGTTTCATTTCTGTCTTGATGATCTGCCTAATATTGACAGTGGGGTGTTAAGTATCCCCCCAATTATTGTGTGGGAGTCTAAGTCTCTTTGTAGGTCTTGAAGAACTTGTTTTATGAATCTGGGTTCTCCTATATTGGGTGCATAAATATTTCGGATAGTTAACTTCTCTTGTCCCCTTCACCATTATGTAATGCCTGCCCTTATTTGTCTTTTTTGATCTTTGTTGGTTTAAAGTCTATTTCATCAGAAACTAGGATTGCAACCCCTGCTTTTTTCTGTTTTCCACTTGCTTGGTAAATTTTCCTCCATCCCTTTATGTTGGGTCTATGTACATCTTTGCATGTGAGATGGATCTCTTTAATACAGTACACTGATGAATCTTGACTCTTTATCCAGCTTGCCATTCTTTTAATTGGGGCATTTAGCCAATTTACATTTAAGGTTAATATTGTTATATGTGAATTTGATCCTGTCATCTTGATGCTGGCTGGTTATTTGTAGACTTTCTGATAAAGTTGCTTCATAGTGTAATTAGTCTGTATACTCCAGTGTGTTTTTGTAGTGGCTGGTAATAGGTTTTCCATTCCATATTTAGTGCTTCCTTCAGGAGCTCTTGCAAGGCAGGCCTGGTGGTGACAAACTCCCTCAGCATTTGCTTTTCTGAAAAAGATTTTATTTCTCCTTTACTTATGAAGCTTATTTTGGCCAGATATGAGATTCTAGGTTGGAAATTCTTTTCTTTAAGAATGTTGACTATTGCCCCAATCTCTTCTGGCTTGTAGTGTTTCTGCTGAGAGGTCTGCAGTTAGTCTGATGGGCTTTTCTCCATAGGTGACCTGGCCTTTTTCTCTGGCTACCCTTGACATATTTTTCTTCTTTTCAACCTTGAAGAATCTAATGATTATGTGTGTTGGGGTTGATCTTCTCATGGAGTATCTTACTCGAGTTCTCTGGATTTCCTGAGTTTGAATGTTGCCCTGTCTTGCTAAGTTGGGGAAGTTCTCCTGGATGATACCCTAAAGTATATTTTCCAACTTGATTCTGTTCTCCCTGTCTCTTTTAGGTACCCCAGTCAGTTGTAAGTTCAGTCTTTAACATAATCCCATAGTTCTCAGAGGTTTTGTTCATTCCTTTTCATTCTTTTTTCTCTAATCTTGCCTGCCTGCCTTATTTCAGCAAGATAGTCTTCAAGCTCTGATATCCCTTTTTTCCACTTGGTCTATTCAGCTATTGATACTTGTGGTTGCATTGTGAAGTTCTCATGTTGTGTTTTTTCAGCTCCATTAGGTCATTTCTATCCTCTCTGAGCTGGTTATTTTGGTTAACAGCTCCTGTAATATTTTATCATGGTTCTTAGCTTCTTTGCAGTGGATTAGGACGTACTTCTTTAACTCAGAAAAGTTTGTTATTACCCGTCTTCTGAAGCCTACTTCTGTCAATTCATTCGTCTCAGCCTCAGCCCAGTTCAGGGCCCTTACTGGAGATACGTTATGATCATTTGAAGGAGAAGAGGCACTCTAGCTTTTTGAGTTTTCAGCGTTTTTGCATTGATTCTTTCTCATCTGCCTGGGTTTATCTACCTTTGATCTTTGAGTCTGCTGACCTTTGGATGAGGTTTCTGTGGGGTCTTTTTCATTGATATTGTTTTCCTTGCTTTCTGTTTGTTTTTCTTTTAGCAGTCAGGACCTTCTTCCATAAGGCTGCTACCATTTACTGGGAGTCCACTTCAGACCCTATTCACCTGGTCCTCCCAACCTGGAGGAATCACCAGTGGAGGCTGCAGAACAGCAAAAATGGCAGACTGCTCCTTTTCCCCAGAGGGGCACCAACCTGATGCTGGACAGAATGCTCCTGTATGAGATGTCTGGAGACCCCTGTTGGAAAGTCTCACCCAGTCAGGAAGAACAGGATTAGGGACCCGCTTAAATAAACAGCCTGGCTTCCTCTTGGCAGAGAGGGTGTCCTGCACTCAGGGGAATCCGCCTCATCCGGGCTGCCCTGACTCTGCAGAGCTACCAGGCAGAAAAGAGTAAGATTGCTGATCCGCCATACGACGGCTGCCCCTCCTCCTCCTAGGGGCTCCTCTCGGGGAGATCAGAGTTCTGTTCATAAACTCCTGTTTGGAGATGCTGAAAACCCCACAGGGAGGCCCCACCTGGGTAGGAGGAATGGGTCAAGGTCCTGCTTAAAGAAGCAGTCTGGCCAGGAACTGTCACAGCTGCTGTGCTGCAGCTGTGGGGAATTGCTCCTGGTCCGTACTGCCCAGTCTCGCTGGCACCCGCAGCAGGGGAAAATGGCTGACTGGAGCAGCAGTGGTGGTAGCCACTCCTTCCCCCGCCGAACTCGTTCTTCTTAGGCGGTCTCCAGCCTGCTACACTGACTGGCAGGGATTCCAAAGTGGGTTTCAGTTTGCAGGGTTCCATAGGAGCAGGGCTCGCTGAGCAAGGCCACTTGGATCCCTAGCTTCAGCCCGCTTCCCACAGCAGTGGACAGATCTCCTGCCTCATCAGAGTTCCCAGAGCTAGAGTATGCTAAAACTCCTGTGTCTCAGTATCTGCCCAAATGGTCACCCACCTGAGCAGCCACTGTGAGTCTGCACAGCTCTGTGTTTTGGACCCAGGGCCCTTGGTGGTGTGGGCTCACAAGGGTGCTGGTTGCGGAGATCCATGGGAAAAGCGTGGTTTTCAGAGCAGGGTAGCACTATTCCTCTCCAGCTCCCTTGGCTCAGGGAGAGAGCTCCTTTTGCCACATGCAGTCCCCGGGTGGGCCCTCACTCCACCCTGCTTTTCCTCACTGTCTGTGGGTTGCGTCAACCGTCTAGTCAGTCCCAATTAGAGAACCTGGGTACCTCAACTGAAGATGCATCATTTGCTCGCTCTTTTTGTTCTTCTTGGTGGAAGCTGCAGACTGGAGCTGTTTCTATTCGGCCATCTTGGCTCGAGGTTCAGTTTGAGTTTCTGTTGCAGGCACTGCAAGAAACAGAAATGAATGAACAAGAGATATGAAAGTATGTATCATGGCAATAACTGTTTCTGTTTGTTTTTTATTTTATTTTGTTTTCTGATAGAATTGGAGGAAATACGGAGTACTTAGAAAGTGTTTATATTTGCCATCAATTATTTCTGTATACTTCTCTGTCTTTAAAAATATGCCCCCAAGTTTTGAAATTCTTATTCAACATGGACTTTGAAAGAATGTGAAATTTGGGAGCACGTATCGCTGTTACTAAGACTAGGGGCTGTGAGAGGGCTTGGTGTTCCTCCAAGCAGTCAGGCTTGCAGAGAGAATGTGTGTCCTGCCACGGTCTTTTGTGAAGGAAGCTAGCCCCACCTGTTGTTCAAATTCATTTTGCTTGCGTGAAAGAGGAATGCTGTCCCTGGAAACCTCTGTCCAAGTGCCTGTATCTTCTGTTCTGGGTGGCATTGCTAAAGTGATCTGGATCCTCTCAGAAAAATGAAAAAAAAAAATCACATCTAAAAATGTTCAATGACATTACACTGAATACTGACTGGGCAAGGAAGCTGGAACTGTATGGTTATATTCACAAAGCGTTGTCAAATTCTGAGATGTTTGTTTTGGCTTTGTGTTATAATTGCAGCAATGAAACGAAAAGTGAACAAATCGCTTTTTTCATTTAATTTCTTTTTATCATGTCTAAGCCTCAGTATTTTTATTTGTAGAATTGTGTTAATAATAATCCACAGACTTACTATGAGGAATAAATCAGATACTGTACATAAAACAAATAGGATATTTGTTGACATATAGTATTCATTCACCAGATGCTTAATCTTTCCTTCCTCTTGTCTGTGTTAGCCTGTGATTGTTATTCTAGTGTTGGTCTCAAATAACTTAAACTGCCATTAGATTTTTGCTTTAGTTCATAGGGCCAGTAGAGGAGGAGGCAATGGAAAAATCACTAGGTATGTATTTTAGTCTGTCAGATGCTTTAACAGACAACTGTCAGAGAATTGGAAAAATGGAAACACAGAGGTGTTGTTTTGTGTTTTGTTTTTGAGCACAGTTCTTATAGTAAATGTGAATGTTTACTATAATTTCCAGGATTTATGGTAAAAGATGGAAAAGAGAGGCTTTACTGATGCACATTATCAATATGGGGGCTTTTAAGAAATTAAACTTTTAAGAAAGTAATTGAATTTAACAAACATTATCGAGTACCTTCTCTGGCCCAGGCACAGATCTTAACCTCAACTCCTGATCAAGAGTAGAAAATACACTCAGTCAATGCTAGGTGCGGTGGTTCATGCCTGTTTTTCTAGTGCTTTGGGAAGCCAAAGCAGGAGGATCACTTGAGACCAGGAGTTCGAGACCAGCCTGGGCCACTAACCAAGACCTTATCGCTACAAAA
Organism: Colobus angolensis palliatus; assembly: GCF_000951035.1. Classification (NCBI taxonomy): domain Eukaryota; kingdom Metazoa; phylum Chordata; class Mammalia; order Primates; family Cercopithecidae; genus Colobus; species Colobus angolensis. The sequence goes on along the minus strand of NW_012118710.1, from coordinate 11,057,832 downwards.
TAGAAAAAAAAAAATTAGCCAGGAATGGTGATGTGTGAATGTAGTCAAAGCTACTTGCGGTTGAGGTGGGAAGATTGCTTGAGCTGAATAGTTTGAGGCTGCAGTGAGCCATTATCATGCCGCTGCACTCCAGCCTAGGTGAAAGAGCCAGATCCTGTCTCAAAACCAAAAAACAACAAAACAAACAAAAAACAGACTCTTTCTAGTCATGACTTTATTCCAGTGCTTACCACCTGGTTCTTGCCCTCACAGACTTCACAATAAAGGGATTCTGGTCTGGGAAGAAAACAACTTTAAAGAATCTCTGTTATCATTCTCATAATAACAATAAATTCCAAAAAAGAGCCTAAGGATTTTTTACAAACGACCTTAGAAGTTCTAGATCCTAGTTGATTACCTGAGCAAGCATTTGCCTATAAATGTTTTAATTTAAATTATCATAAATAGCTACTCAAGGAACTGGTTTATCTGAATTCAAAAATTTCTTTAGTGGAAGTCAAAGCACATTATTGTGTTTTAAAAAATCCAATGTTGCCAACTCATGACTTAGGTAAGCCTGGAATGTGAATGTCTATGCAATTGAAGGAGACATTGACTGTATGCACAATGTCCCCTGTTTTTCTTGCTGTTAGTCATTATATGTTATGTCCTTTGTCAGGTTGGAAACCAAAGATTAATTTCATTTGGTAAGCTTTTAAAAACATGTTTGTCTGGTCTTGTGGGGGTGTGTGTATGTATATGTATGTGTATATGTATATGTTAGACATATATATATATATATAATTCAGAACTAAATTTTAAAATTTAGGCTTAAAGTACCAATATATTTTTTTCAGAGATGGATTTTTTTGGCAGCAAAAGTTGTTCTGAGCCTTCAGTATTGCTGAGCTTTATTTAGGAAATACTCAGTGATAGAAGATGAATGCAAAAAAAAATTGATTAAAAATAGGAGCCTTAAAAATTGAATTCCCTTCTTCTTGTTGATGTTCTTATATTATTTTGGTATCTACATGAATGATTATTTGAAAAATTTCTGACATCTGATGACGTGTAACATGCCAAATTAATTTCCAAATGTTAAAAATCATTTTACAATATGGATAACTTCGTTATTTAGAAACTGATTATCTAATTTGTAATTATTTTTGTAGAAAAATGGCAAGTAGAAGCTTATTATGAGTGAAGTTAACAACAAAAGGCTAGTTTATTTGTCTATCTTCAGTCTTTTTCTCTTCAGTCAAAGACAACTTACACACAACAAGATTTCTCCTTCTTAATTACTACATTTATTATGGTATTTACCCTGTCTGAAATGCTTTAGTGAGGTTCCAGCTTTGAATAAGATAGAGTAAACAGACTGCGCCCTGTCTGTCCTACTGAATACAACTATCAAACCTGGACAAAACACATGAATTATATTTTCAAGGACTCTGAAAAGTAAATTGTAGCAGATGGACTGAGAAAGACCAGACCTGAAAATAAAACAAAATCAGGAGTGAGTTTACCATGTTTTTCCCCTGGAAGAACCCGGCTTTGACTTGGGAAACTCAGAAGTAGACATCAACACAGACAGGAAGAGCTTCATCTGGCAGTGACAGTGACAGCAGCAGAGGGTCCCCAGGTTTCTAAAGCTCTCAGGACGAGAAATTTGGTCCCAAGATAAGGAGCCTAAAGGGCTTTTTCCTTTCCGTGTCTTCCTTCTTGGCCTGCAACATGGGTACAGTCACAAGAGCATGTAACAGAGAAGAATGAATAAAGCTACCATTTTCTGGATAAAGAATTGGAAAGAGGATCCACAGGTAACCAAAAAGTACCAGAGAGATTACAGAGAAAGAAAACTTCAGAAGACCAATCTCATAAGTGGTATTTAATAATGCCTGGACTCAAATCCAAACTATACGTGAATATATCTGGTCCTAGATAGGTTATCGAAGACTTTGAAAAATGAACTTTGATATATCATTGCCCAGATTCCAGACTGGCTATTGTGTGACACAACACACAGGATATATCTGAATAGTGCTTAGAAGACTTTGAAAATGGAAATGATATTAAAATAAAGATGAAAATGTAAAAGGGAAAGTTAGTCAGAACTTGTGGACGTAACCCTTCTGGACAAATTGCCTGATTAAAAAATAGTTGATATTCTCGAGTGAATTAAGACAAGATTTAGAGACTGTGCCTGGTGGCTCATTCTTGTAATCCAAGCACTTTGCAGGGGCAGGGCAGGAGGATTGCTTGAGGCCAGGAGTTTGAGACCAGCCTGGCCAATGGTGAGACTGGGTTGCTAGGAAAAAGAAAAAAACAAAAAAAATAGAAAGTTGGGCATCGTGGCATGAGCCTGTAGACACAGCTGCTTGGGAGGCTGAGGTGGGAGGATCACTTGAGCTGAGGATGTCGAGGCTTCAGTGAGCACATCACTGCCCTCCAACTTGGGTGATAGAACAAGACCTAAAAATTAAAAAAACAAAACAAACAGAAAAAACAAGACTTAGAGTCTTATGATATAATATTCAGTAGGTCTAGCATACAATGAAAAATTGCTCAGCATATGAAGAGCTAGGAAAATTTCAACTTGCATGGGAAAATCCAACCTACATTAACACTGAAATGACAGATCTTGGAATTACCTGACTGACTTTAAAGCAGCTATTATTAAAATGTTCCAAGGAATAAGGGCAAATCTCTTTAAATGAATTGAAAGGAAGAAGGTCTCAACAAAGAAACCAAAGATATACAAACATTTTATGGTAACTTTAGAACTAAAAAACACAGTAACTCAATTTTTTAAAATCTCATTGGAAGGCTCCATGAAAGTGACAGAGGAAGAATCCATGAATTTGAAGATAGATTGATAGAAATTATTTCATATGGACCACACAGAGAAACATGATTTCAAGGAAAAGTAAACATAGCTTCAGGAACCTGCAGGAAAATATAAAAAGGTCTGATATTTATGCCTTTGAAAATCCAGGAAGGTAGAAAGAGCACAATATATTTGTGTGTGTATGAGCATGTACACAAACGTATGTAAACACCCTTATGTTTGAAGAAATAATGGCTACAACATCCCAAATTTGCCAAATCACATAAACCTACAGATTCAAGGACCTCAGAAAACTCAAATCCATGTCCAAAGACATCATAATCAAACTGCTGAAAACTAAAGACAAAGAAAAACTTTGAAAAAAGCCTGAAAAAAAAAATGATATATTCCTTGTGGAGAAAAATCTATTTAAATAACTTCAAATTTCTTGTCAGATTTCACAGAAGTTAAAAAGAAATCAACCAACATTTTTTAAATGCTGGAGGAAAAGAACTGTCAAGTAAAAATATTATATCCAACAAAAACCTCCTTCAAGAATTAAGGCAAAATAAAGACATTCTCAGATTAAAAACAAGATGAGACAAAACAAAACAAAAAAACAAAACAAAACAAAAGCCCATAGACACCCTCTAAAAAGTTTACTGAAGAAATTCTTCACACACAAGAAAATAAACTGAAGAGCAAATTTCATGAAAGAACAACAGAAATGGTAACTATATAAATAAATATAGTACATATCATCCTTTTCTTGAGTTATTTAAAACACATTACAGTCAAAAGCAAAAATATGACATTGACTGATACAGTTTTTATCCAGTATGTAGATTTAATTTAAATATCGACTATAAGAGGACCTATATGATGGTAGTAGGATTTCTACATTCTACTTGAAAAAGTAAAGTATTGATTCCAAATATAGCATGAAAATTAAGCATGTTTATTGTAATCCCTGGAGTAACCACCAAAATATTTTTATATACGTAGAGAGATACAGTAAAAACCTGATATACTTAGGTGGAATACTAAAAGAAATCCAATAACAAAAGATAAGGCAGAAAAGCTAAAACAGAGGAATAAAAATCAGAAACAACCAGCAGAAAACAAATAATGAAATGGTCGACTTAAATCCAAGCATATCTATACTTGCATTAAATGTAAATGGTCTAATCATTAAAGGCTAATGATTGCTAGAATAAATAAAGAAAAATATATGATGCAGCAATATGCTAGGTACAAAAAATCACTTTAAAATAATGATAAAGGTATGCCCAAAGCAAAAAGATGGGAACTATAAACCATGCAAACATTAAATAAAACAATACTCAGGTTGCTATATCAATATTAGCCAAAATAGACTTCAAAGCAAGGAAAACGGGAATAAAGATAACATTAAATAATAATAAAAAGAACAATTTACCAAGAAGACATAACAACCTTAACTATGTCTGTAGCAAACAGCATAGCTTCAAAATATGTGAAGTAGAAACAAAAATGAAAGGACAAACAGGTATTTTCACAATTACGCTTTGAAGATTCAACAATGCTTTCTAGAAAATTGACATAATTAGTAAACAGAAAATATGCCTTGATATAGAAAAGCTGAAGGAAAAAACCTATCGACTGAATATAATTGATGTTTTTCTCACTCTACTCCAAAACAGTAGAATAGGCATTCTTTTCAAGTGCACGTGGAATAATTATTACATTTATTAAGATAGACCTCATTCTAAATAATAAAACAAATGTGTGGCAAGTTTCATGGAATTGAAGTCACACAAAATATGTTTTTCTTTTTTTGTCCATAGTGGAATTAAATTAGAAATAAATGACCGATACCAGGGGAAAAAAATTCCAAACAGTTTGAAATTCAACAATACAATTCTAAATACTCTACAGTCAAAGAAGAAGTGTTAAAGAAAATAATAAGTGATTTCAAACTAAATAGAAATGAAAGTGCAGCATATCAAATTTGTGAGATGTCTGCAAAGCCATATGTGGAATAAAATTTATTATGTAAAATGCTTGTGTTATGAGAAAATAAGTTCTCAAATCAATAATATAAGCAGCCACCTTAAGAACTTACATAAAGGAAAACAAATAAACAAACAAAAAACCACAAAGCAATCAGAGGTAAAAATAACAAAGAGCATAAATCAATAAAATTGAAATTAAAAAAAAACAGTAGAGCAAATTAATGAAACCAACTGTTGGTTCTTGAAATAGATTAATCAAATTGGTAAACCTCTAGCAAGACTGACAGGAACAAAGATAAAAGACACAATATCAGAAATGGAAGAATCACCACTCCTGACACCATAGCATTAAAAACATAAGAAGGGTATGTGTGTATTTATGTATAGTAGCAATAAATAATTAGCAAGCACAATTTAATTAGTAATTTCGCTTAAGATAGCTTTCAAAATGTGAAGCACTTAGACATAAACCGAACAAAACATGTACAAGATATGTATGCAAAAAACTACAACCCCTCATGAAAAACTCTTAGATGACCTAAATAAATGGAGACATGTACCATGTTCATGGATTAAAACCCTAAACATGTTAAACATGTTAATTCTACCAAATTGATCTATAGATTTAATGCAACTCCAGTCAAAATCACAGCAGAATATTTTGTAGGTATAGACAAGCTAATACTAAAATTCATATGAAAAGACAAAGGAACTAGAACACCCAAAGCACTTCTTAAAAGGAATGGATAAATTATACTACTCAATTTTAAGAATTATTAAAAAGCTCCAGTAATCAAGAGTCTGGTATCAGAGAAGGGATAAATGGGTCCCTTAGATCAACGGGACATAAATAGACCTGCATGAAAATGCCAACTTATCTTTAACAAAGATGCAAAACCAACTTACTGCAGAAAGGGTAATGTTTCTAATGAATAGTAATGGAACAATAGGAAGCAATTGGTATACAAAAGGAAATTCAACCTAATCCTCACGTATTGTGCAAAAATAAGCTCAAAATGGATCATAGATTTAAATGTAAAACACAAAATTATAAAATGTTCAGAAGAAAATCTTCATGATCTGGAGTTAGGCAGTGAGTTTGGGCATATCTAAGAAGAAAATACATGTATATATTTGATCATTTAAATTGGACTTCATACAAATTTAAAACTTTTGCTCTGTAAAAGGCACTGTAAGAGTGAAAAGATAAGCTATAGGCAGAAATAAAATCTTTTCAAATTGCATATTCTTCAAAGGGTTTGCATCCAAGATATATTTGAAAACTCTTAAAAATCAATGGCAAAAATGCAAAGAACACTATTTAAAAGTGGGCAAAAGTCTCGAACAAATTGTTGATCAAAGTAGATATGGGGAAGGTAATCAAACAGAACTATGTGCAACATCATTAGCTTAGCTTAGGGACATGCAACTAAAATGATAATGTCATAGCACTAGAATGATAATTATAAAAAGAAAACAAAATGAAAGGCCCTTTCACTACCAACTCCTAGTAAGGATATGGAGCAATTAGAATTCTTATACATTGATTATAGGGATACAAAATGGCAAAGCTGCTTGAAAAATGTGTTGGCAATTTCTCAGAAAGGTAAACAAATGGTTATCATATGACCCATACATGCCATTCCTTAGTATTTAAGCTAGCAAACTCTAAATTTATGTTCACAAAAAAATGAATATTTATAGTAGCTTTATTAATATTTGTCAAAAATTGACAATCATCAAAATGCCATTCAACATGTAAATAGCAAAACAAACTGTGGTATCTTACTACTTCTTGTCAATTAAAAGGAATGAATTATTGATATGTGCGACAACTTGGATGAATTTCAAAGGCATTACACAGAATGAAAGAAGTCAACCTCAAAAAGTTTACCTACCATATCATATAGAATTTCAACGAGACAGAGTTATAGTGGAACCAAATCAGTGAGTGCCAGGGGTTTGGGTGGGGGAAGAGTGTGACTACAAGAGAGGTTTTGGGGGAACTGATGGAGCTGTTCCACATCATGATTCTCATGGTGATTATATAAATCTATACATGTGATATAATTCATAAAACTATAATTTATATGACTATAAATTAATTTAAAAAATAAAATTAGAAGAAAAAAGTCTTCCCAGTGCTTGACCATTGCTTTTAGATTATCTTCCAAACTCCATAGCAGGCAATGAATGGCTTCCATTCTCTGGCTACACTCATTTTCCCAGCATATTTTTCCCCCACCATTGTTGTGAATCTATTCTCAGTGTCTCACTCACTTTAGTTTTTCTTTATTTCCTAAAGATCCGAGTTATAATACACAACCTCACCAATGTCGATTATTTGAGACCAGCAGCATATCTGGAGCTGGTTAAGTGGTAGATGTGATGGGTTGGAACTTTACCTAATTCACCCAAGGCACATTTGGTTTTCAAAGACTTGAAAAGGGATCAATGTTCTCATCTATGAGGTTTTAAGACTTTTGTAGTCGAGGATGAATTTCATTCTACTGACAACTTGAACATTTTTTCATGATTCCAATACTCCTATGAAAAGATAAAGACAGCTGGGAGTACTTACTCTAGAAGAAACATGGTTGAAAGGAGAGTATAAACCATTCACATAAATGGTAAATAAGTATTTGTCATCTTAACTAAGGATACAAAAAAAGGAAGTATGCATCAATTATACCATGATAGATTAATTGTGCTGGATGGAAAAATTTCCTGTTAAGAAAATTTGTTTACCTTCCTGAAAAGTGTGGCTGAGGTTGGTCACAGAGTTATTCTCTAGATCTCTTTAAGGATAGATTCCTTTTGATTTTTTAATTGACAGATTAAATTTTATGTACTTACTGTGTATAACATGATGTTTTCAAATATGCATACATTATGAAACGACTAAATTTTATCAGATTAACTTATGTATTACATTAGATAGTTATCATTTATGTGGTGAGAACACTTTACATTTACTCTTTCATTTCTTAATAATACATCATTATTGATAGTCACCATGGTGTACAATAGATATCTAGAACTTATTCCTCCTATCTAACTGAAATTATGTATCCTTTAGCCAACATCTTCCTAACACCTCCAACCAGTTCAATCCACCATTCTCTTCTCTCCTATGAGATCAGCTTTTTTAGATTCTGAGTATGAGTGAGATCATGAAATATTTGTCTTTCTGTGCCTGGATTATTTCACTTACCATAGTGTCCTCCAGGCTCATCCATCTTAATTGCAAATGAGAGGATTTCCTTCTTTATTACGGTTGAATAGTATTTTATTTTGTATATATAACACATTTCCTTTATCCATTCATCCACTGATGGACACTTAGGCTAATTTCATGTCTTGACTATTGTGAATGGTGCTGCGGTAAACACGGAAGTGTAAAATATCTCCTTGAAATACTTACTTCATTTCATATATATGTATATATATGTGTGTGTCTATATACATATATACAATATACAATATCTATGTGTATATATGTATATATGTACACACACATATATATCTGATGGTGGGATTGCTGGATTGTATGGTTGTTTTGTTTTTAATTTTCTGAGAAACATTCACGCTGTTTTCCGTAACAGTTACACTAATTTCCATTCCCACCAGCAGGGCGCAAGAGTCCCCTTTCCTCCATATCCTCACTAGCACTTGTTATCTTTTGTCTTTTTGGTAAAAGCCTTTCTGTTAGCTGTGAGGTGATATCGCATTGTGATTTTAATTTGCATTTATCCAATAATTAGTGATGTTGAGCATTTTTCAATATATCCGATGGCCACTAGTATGCCTTTTTTTGAGAGGTGTCTATTCAGATATTTTGCCCATTTTTTTATTGGGTTGTTTTGTTGCTATTGAGTTGTTTGAGTTCCTTATATATTTTGGATATGAACCCCTTATCAAATGTATAGTTTACAAATATGTTCTCCCATAGGATAGATTTTTAACCATTTGGGATGGTTTAAGGGAGGCCTAATGGAAAGCTTAAAAAAAGAGCATTCTATGCCTCCATGCTGGATTCTGGCATACATTTTTCAGGATGTTCTTTTCCAGGTCAATATTTAAAGAACTTGAAGACTGCAAAGCTTCTTCTCTTGAGATGAGAGGGAGCTTCTCCTCCACTAATGATCTGAATTTAACACTGGATCACTTAAAGCCAGATTCATTTGCAAAATATTTGCTCAGCTTTGATGCTATAAAAGCCACTCCAAAGCTAAGGAAACCCTAAGAAATGGATTATTCATGTGACTCTGCAGAGCTTGGTATCAGGCATTGCTTGTATTTAATCTTTCCCTAAGCATTAACATTCTAAGCTTATGAAAAATTTGTGACGTATACTAAGTATATTCCATCCGGTTATAATCAGTGTCCAGTCACCTGAGTGTAAGATTTCTGCCCTTTCAGTGAGAATTGAAAGCCTTGGTGAAGGCAGATAGAAAAACCTGGAAATGCTTATTGTTTTATTTATTTTTCATTGAGTTTCTGGCTAATTTTTGATAAGGTGTCACAGATTTAATCAGTCTTAGCTTAAGTAGAAGATTGAGGAAAACTATCTTCTTTTTATTACCATTAGAAAAAACCCTTAAAGCTTAATTTTGACTGCATGAAATGATGTCTAATAGCAAATATTTGTAATTGGTGTATTCCAGATACTTGTAGTGTAGGAAATACAGTATTGTTTTCTTTAAAAGGAAATTGGCTGTATATAGAATGTCAGAGGAAACAAATTTAAGGCAAGATTCTGAATGATGGTTCTGTATTCTAGAAGCCTTTGCTAATGAAAGGGAAGACTATGATTTTCAATGTAGGTCATGGCCTGAAGTGGAGAATTTCTGAAATTGTCTTTGCAGACCCTCCAATCAGCCTGATCTGTCTGTGCAACTCTATTGATGAGCTCTGAGCCTTTTCAGTACTATGAATATTTACATCAGGCAGAGGTAGATTGGGATCCAAAACTTACCCACCCTATTATGAGTAAGATGATTCCATTACATTCATCCTAAAGAGAATATCCATCATAGAAATAGAGGAAGAAAAAACTTGCATTTGGTTAGGAATATAGATTATGAAAAGCCTCCTTATGAAAGCTGAGATAGTATCTGTGTCATATGTGGTAATAAAAAATAAGGTTATTTGTATAAAGAAGCTAGCATATAGCAAGGTATATGGTAAAGTACTTCATAATGGCAGGAAGGAAAGAAATATTGAAGGAAAACTTTAAAAGACATTACGTCAGTTCGTATCTGTTTTTGGCAAGTAAACAAACAAAATATATTTTCTCTTTTCTGCCAGTAAATAGATTAGGAAGCAGCTGGAAGGCAACATCGTGTCTGGCTTCTAGGATATCACACTTTCAATGAGTTATTATTTTATTTTTCCTTGGGAGCCTCCACTGAACGTGGTATTCAGTCACTTCTGAAACTCTGCGGATTTCTTTTCACGATAGAAAATTGACAGCTAGCATTTTTTTTAATCATAGAAGGTAAGAATTGCACTTATTGACCAAACATGTGGTCAAAAGTGTTTAGAAAGTCTTTAGCAGGTGTACTACAAATGCCTGCCACCTTCCCATTTCCACCCCTCCACAGACAGCTTCTTGTGAATACCCCCTCCACACATACCCAACCATACACAGTGTTCTCTCGGCTAAGAAGAAAACTGTATACAGACCACGTGACTTCACCTCACTTTCATTCTCCTCCATGCCCAAAGCTGAGACTATGGTGGCCAGTCATTTTTAAGCTGTCCAGGCACCTTTGGCATGGTCTTGTTTGAAAAGATAAGAGGTTATCTTTGGGGAATGTGGTATGAAGGGAACAAAGCGATGAGCAGTGAAGATGAAAGTTTATGTGACTAAGATAGCCATCATGGGGAATGATTTAAGCTGAAATTGTGGGAAAGTAGAAAGTATGACAATGAATAAGTATAATCTATAACATAAAGACAGCTGATTTATAACACAGAGAAAATATTATAGATTAGAAAATGAAAAAGCCAAAGGGGAGAGATAAGAGAGTGGAATAGATTTCTGCATAGGTAGAGAATTTCATATAAAGTAGAATATGGAATCCTTCCATGTTCTCTATCATAAAATTCACAGAAACCTCATGACTTACAAAAGATACCAAGAGAAGCAGGAGACGCTCTTGTGTTTCACTCAAACATTTGTTCCTCATTTTTTTAATGAATGTTTGTATTTTCTAGAATGAATATAAAAGAATGCCTCATTTGTTTATGTATATAAAATATGTATTGACTACCAATGATGTATAACAACCTCTGCTATACTCAGTGCTAGGTCCAGTGCATGCACTTGGAATCCAGGGACCCAACTTGGAAGGGCTCACAGTCTTATGTTAGGAGGCAGATAAGGAAGCATGTTTATGGGGCACATGTGAGATTTTGTCACATGCATAGAATGTGTAGTGATTAAGTCAGGGTATTTGAGATGTCCACTACTTTGACTATCTGTCATTTCTGTGTGTTACATGCTGTGATACTGATAAAGATAGGGTATGTAAATGTGGGAGCTCAAAGGAGGGACATCTAGCTTCAACAGTTTGCCAGTTGTGGGGAAGAAAGGGTAAGGAAGTTTCCTCAAAGAATTACATCTGAGCAGAATTATAGCATGCCAGAAACCTCAGCCAGTGAAGGGCAAAGAGAAACACTTTCATGAAAGCCTCCAGGGAGATAGAGAATGCAGTGTTCAGGAACTGCAACAACAACAACAACAAATCACATATTCCTGGACCACAAGATGTGAAAGGGGGAATGAGGGGAGATTTGTTGGAGGGCAGGGGGATTCAAATGAAAGACCAGCACACATGAGCTGGTTTATGACCTACTACATAGTTCTGACTTGATCCTTACAACATGGTATTTTAAGTTAAACAGAGATAAGTTCATATTTGCAGAGGGAGATGGGTAAGTGGTTGTTGAGACATTAAAAGAGTAGAATTTACTGGACTTGGAAGACTTAGCATGGTGCCCTGATTTCTGGCATCTCAGTGAGTTGAGGCCACGTGACAAGTAAGAGGAAGAGCAGTTATTATCAAGAGAATGCAAATGACTGAAATGTTGAGTTAAGGTTTTCATGGAAAATACAGGTAGATAGCAGAGTCAGTAATAAGAAACAAATAGATCTGAGACACAGGAGAGAATCCCAAAAGGGATATTAAGCTTCCATCTCTGTAACAGCCATATGGTTGGGTATTTAGTTTGCTTTGTGCTATACAACTATTTGAAGTCCTTTACATTTTGTTTTCCGTTTTCTCTTTTTTTTTTTTTTTGAAACAAGATCTTCCTCTGTTACCTGGGCTGGAGTCCCGTGGTATGATCATAGCTCACTGAAGCCTCAAACTCCCAGGCTCAGGCGATCCTCCCACCTCAGTCTACTGAGTAACTGGGACTACACGCATGTGCCACCATGCCCCACTAATTTTTTATTTATATTTTTTTTCAAAGACAGGGGTCTCACTGTGCTGGGCACACTGGTCTCAAACTCCTGGTCTCAAGTGATCCTCCCACCTCTATGTTTTCAAAACTAAAAAAAATAGTTTAGAAATTATTCACCTTAGAGATTTAAGAGCTTATATTTTAGCAAGCTACAGGGTCCAGAAATCAAATTTTGAGTGGACAAACAAAATCAAAGCAAATTTCGTCTCATTTAGAAATGTGTAAGAAAGAGAACACTTAGTTTACCTTGCTTTTGTGCACGGCAGAGTGCTAGCTGTAATAGGTTAGCACAAAAAGGCAAAATCCTAAATCACAGTCACTTTGCCATAATTTTTTATAGTTATGTTCTCTCATAGTTCTATGGATGACATGCTCATCATAGACACTCTGAAACTGAGGAGAACCAAGGTTCTTCCTACATGTTTATGTTGAATGTGAAGAAGGTAAGGTTACTGCCTCTGTTGCCCTTTGGAGCTCCATGTTTGATCTGGCTGATATGGTTAGCTATACTGTGTCTCCTACCACCACACACACTCAGAAAACCGTGGTAGTAAACACAGAATGAACTTCCTTAAAAGTAGAAAACCATTCTTTGGCTAACGTACATGAGAATAAGACTGAATGATGAAAACAGTGGTAGAAATTCTGATGGAAGAACTGATTGATGCAGATCTATTTCAGGGACCCCTTAACTGCCAGAGCACACGAATTGCCCGGCTGGCTGAATTGACTCTAGAAATGATGCTCTGTGGCCACTAAGTCTCCATATTTGACCAAAAGGTGTGTGAGAGTTTTGTCCATTTCATCACTTGCCGTGAGTCCTCAGGGCTAGCCAGAATACCAGACAGATACACACTACACAAGCACGGATTGAATGAGTGAATGAGAAAATGAATAGAATAATATTTTCACTAGTAGCCATGGATTGAGCACAAAATTAATAAGAAGAGGCCCCAGGAAGTCTGGATTGAGCTTTATGCTCTGGGACACTCTTCTGCTTGGCCTTGTGGAATAATTTGCAGTACTAGAAATGGACTTAATGACCAGGATGAGGGGGTCATGTTTTGGGGATCAAACCTCTTTTCATCATGAAAGCTACTGGGTGGCCTCTGACATGATGTGTTTAGTTATCAAACATGTCAGCTAACACCATGGAGAGAACACATGTATTAAAAGTGACAGACATAACAAGGGTCAAAGATTAAAGGTGAATTGCAAAGGGCTTTTTACTGCATCTCTGTTGTTATAACAGTTTCTAGTAGGTTGAATACATGAGCAAAAAGAATGATGAGGAGTCATGGTGAGCAGAAGCTCTCTTCTCAGGCAAAGCAGGAATTTTTTCCCCCACATTGAGCTAAATATTCTTTAAATGCTATAAATGTTGCTACATATCTGTTTGTGGGACAGCACAAACATATTTGAAACATTCAGCAGTTCTTCCTCATTAAGTTCCATTTTTCTAATTTTCATTGGTTATATTTTCCTGATTATAGAAGTAGTATTGGTTCATTATCAAAAATAAATGAATGAAAGAAAACAATATAGACAGTTAAAAGGTGGTTTAATGTAATCGCTTAAATATGACATTGTTAGCTCTATATTCCTGCAGTTACAATTGAAGATGGCATTTTATCCCTTAATCAAACACAAAGAACTGTTAGAAAACTTCCTTTTTGTCCACCAATGGATTGTATACTGTGCTATATACAGAAATTCCCAATATAGACATGGAAACGATGAATAAACACGAGGGGACATCTCACGGCATAACTGTGCCCAGCAGGCTAAGATAATACCATGCTGTGCGATGGTTTTTAATTAAAGCACATCACGTGACTGTGAGTTTTTGAGGGCAGTGGTCAATATCTTTATCTTTGTATCCCCAAGGGTGTTGGCTAAAATGTTCCCTTAGCACTTTGAATGAGTGAATGCTTATTGAGTGAAGAGTCAATTACATGTGACAATAAATGCTGTAAGAAGTAGTAAAGAGGGAGACAAGTGTGGCCTGCAGACACCAACAGAAGCTTTAGGCTCCAAGGCTACCCTAATGCCTATGTTAATCATAAGTTATTGTTAAAGTGTTTAGATGATGATGTCTGGAAGTTGTGTGCAAAACCAGGAAAAATGTGACCAAGTTTGGGAAGTTCCTTTCTATTTGATTTATGTGCTGTTGTGGTGTTAGGGCTATGGCAGTTTTATAGATGAACTCTACACTGTAGTAATTAACTGGGTAATAAAGGCAAAAAGTAATCAGAAACACTCTGATGTATCAAGGAATTAGTATCACCTACCCAGAGGCTTCTCCTTCTCTTCAGCATAATCTCCATCTCAGGTATACCTAAACTTGGATGTTTACTGCCTCAAAAGCAAGCATTTCCCTTGAAAAACAAATTTATTCTTTGTTTGTTTGTTTGTGTGTTTGTTTTTGAGATGAGTGTCACTCTGTTACCCAGGCTGGAGTGCAGTGGCGTTATCTTGGCTCACTGCAACCTCTGCCTCCCGGGTTCAAGCAATTCTCCTGCCTCAACCTCCCGAGTAGCTGGGTCTATAGGCATGTGCCACCATGCCTAGCTAATTGTATTTTTAGTAGAGATGGGGGTTTCACGATGTTGGCTAGGCTGGCCTCGAACTCCTGACCTCGGGTGATCTGCCTGCCTCGGCCTCCCAAAGTGCTGGGATTACAGAGAGAAGCTCCAGCTTTTGCACTAACCAAATGTTGTTATTCTTCCTCAAACATTTTAGGATAAAGACATAATATGTGATAATTTTAGGTGACTTTTTGTGTGTGACATTTGAGCTCTGAGGATAATAATATATCTTTCTGTATAAGATTGTTTAATCATATCCTTATCTATTTAATGTGCCAATTGCAAGAATGTTCTGATTGACATTGATCATTTTCACTCAGAATTAAGTCATTTCCTTCTGGGAATTAATGTAATAGCTGTATTATATGCTTATGGGCCTTGTCTAAGCTCTCTTCTCCACACTATTTCTTCAAATGTAATTCCATTGAAAATCTAGCTGCCGTTTTAGAGATTACAGTAAGGCAAAGCATTTCTCAGAAGACAAATATAGAACGTAAAGTTACTATAATGACATTTGGCAAATTATATAATCTGAGTTCATTTTTTTCTCTTCTCTCCCTCCTCCCTTGTCACAAAGCCTATAGGAAGGCATACTACATATTTTGACACTTTTTTTTTTTTTTTTGCTTTCAATAGCTGTGTTCTTACTCACCACTTTAAAATAACATGTCTTTCTTACATCTTTTAACTCAAAGGTATACTCAGAGACTGGAAGACTTGAATGGGACTGGCTACCCAGACAGAGCCCCCTTGGTGGTGTTTTCCTTGGTGATATGATACTGGGCCTTATTCCCTCAGGACTGCAGGCTGAGAACTGTGTCTTTGCTAGCAGACTAGGTAGGAGTGGATCCATTCTTCAGAATCAGGTTCATGTTAACCTAGTTCACATATTGTGTTAAATACAAACCAGAATGCCAAGATTTTTATTTACAATGAGCAATATAACTGTTAAACAGGCCATGGCACTCAAGGCAACAACAATTCACAGACTCCTCTCCCCAAAGAGAAGCAACATGGGGATCCCAATTGTAATCAGAATGCCAAATTATCAATTTATAATGAGAAATGCATCTGTCTGATGAGAATGTTGAGTTGGCCTGATAAATTCATTGTCTTCCTGTAAATTAGTGACATGGGATGCCAAATTTTCAGAAAGTTGTGAGAGAATATGACTTTAAAACAACGAGAAGGAGTTGATCTTAATTTCTATCTTCCAATTAAGATGGTTTTAACATTCCCAGTTCCACCAGGCTGGCCTTGCCAAGAAAACGATACTGCTTTAGCCTCTGTGACCAATGTGGGGAATATAACGTTTATTTTCTGCCTTTCCTTTTTCTTTGCTTTTCTCAACCAACGACCTCTCTCCAAAAATGTGTCCGATACAATTGATTAGGGTTTTGTCTATCACAGTATTGATTCATCGAGTCTCAATCATATTTCAGCCTTGCAGCCCTAAGATTACTTCCATATTTTTTTATTGGTGTCTGGGGTATGTTCATATGTGCCAATAAAACATGTATAGTTTACTGACCTAACCTCACATTTGTTTAATCATATCCTTTATTTTTAAATCTTGTAAATCAACTCATTGCAGTCCTTGGCACTGAAAACACCTCTATTTCTTCACTACATTTCCTGAAGTGGCAAAAATGCCAAGATTATATGAGACCCAGGGGGAAATATAGTGTTCTCTGCCTCTAGTGTTTAATGCAAATTGAAATTAAAATAAGGCTTGCTTTGAAAAAGTACAAAAAGAAATAACAGCAACAAAAAATGCTAAAAGCTAGATTCTTCTCTTTTGGAGATGGCAAAGAGATAGTAAAGTTGATAAAGAGATGATTTGGGGAACGCAAGTACTTTTTAGCATTAATGAGTAGACTGACTTCTAACATCTCCTGGGAAGTATTTGTGAATTGGCTCCAGAATCGTTTGCTATCACCTGCCCTACAACTAACTAGAGACACGCAATCACCCAATACAGTTTCTGGGTCACCTTCAAAGATGTCAGCTTCTTCACCATAAAGATGGCAGAAAGTAGAGTAATTACACTCTATCTTTGACTTCCGATGAGAAATGATCTGTTTCTTTTTCTAATCCAATATGACAAGCACTTCTAATTTGTGTGACTAGATCTCTTTATAGACATAGTGTGTTTATATTTAAGTACTAAGATAATCTGAAATTCTGAAGCTACGACTGTATAATGACATTATACTTGATCAGCTTTTGCTTTTCTTTTACCATTTATTTATTTCGTATTGAGTACTACACTGGCCAAAGGCCTGGTGCGTTGCATTGAGTTCTGCATGTTTGAACTTCACAAAGGTTCAAAGGTGTGCACATGGCCTGGAACGATAAACACTTGTCCTAAAGTCATTCTTCAGCTTCTGACATAGCTTGTGATTTAATTGCCACCTCATTAATATGGGCCACTGGGTGTGAATTTGTCAAAACAAGATACATTAGAAGAGCTGAGTGAAATGTTTCATGTTCAGAGGTTTTTACCACTCCTGTTCCCCACTCCCCATGTTTTGTAAACTTTCAACTTCAAGAGACTGGTTTAATAAACATGCCTTGTCTTCTAGGTCATTGGGTTAAGGATCAGTTCAGTCTTTTTGAACTTTTCACTTTTCCTGTGTAAGTATAAGCTAAGTACTTATTGGGTTCTAAAGCTAAAAGCCTATGAAGATAAAGGGCCTTATTGAAATAGTGAAGTGAGCAAAATATCTTTATGGTTCCTGACCTTGTCCTCCTGGGCTTTGTCCTTCTTTTAATGAATGATACCTTACCCTCAGGTTCCCAGTATTTACACCTTTATAGTGTTTTTGCAATTCAGAAAAATGTATTTGATAGACGAGTAGGGTGACTGTCATTTACAATAATCTATTTTCGATCTCAAAATAGCTAAAAGAGAATAGTTTGAATGTTTCTAGCATTAACAAAAGACAAACATTTAAGGTGATACATATTCCAATTATACCGACTTGATCTTTACAAATTATACAAATGTATTAATTCATCACATGTAGCCCGAAAATATGTACAACTATTATGTATCAATTTAAATTTTTTTAAAAGGACACAGTGAAGGACCATATTTAAACTTGATTATTTAATTGCTAATCATGAAATTTTATAGAGAAAGAAGAAGAAAATCTTCAAGAACTCAAATTCATAAGTAAAGGGACATCACCGTATGTAAAGGTTATTTATAAAGCCCTCTATATAAAAGTTATACATAGCCTATAAAATAAATAAAGATCTGACTTTATACTGGTACCTGGCACAACACATTTATTGCACATAGAAAGCAGTCCAAGATTACTATTAAAATTATTATACATACAAACACATATTTACTTCTTATCAAAGTATCACGTTAATGCTCACATGAAGCAGTATCAAAATACTACCAATGAGATGTAGAAGTCTCTTGTTCCATTTTCCCCAGTGGCATTCTACTCCCTAGAGTAGTCTTTTTAATTATTTTTATTTTTTAAATTTTTTACTGACTATTTTAGACTTTTTGGTAGAACACTCAATAATTTCTGAATCTATCAGAGTTAGGCAATTCACTCTGCAATTGGCAAGATGGGGATTTTGGTCATTTATACTTAACTCTCCTTCTTCTATTAATCTTCTCTTTCTATTCATGTAACTGTAACATAGCTGCAAGCTTTGAGTAAAACACTTAAAGTCATTTTCTTATTCTGATGACTTGCAATATTATCTCTTTATTCCCCACGAGATGAAATGAGGATCTTGGTCCCATATACTTTCCCCAACTTTTTCTCACTCATTTCAGAGCCTACTTCTGTTGATCACACTTTCTGTGTTTAGATTGTTGATATTTGCATGCCCTGCTAAAAATGCAATGGTCTTTGCCCGAAGGTTAACTTTAAAAGTAGAGCAATAAACAGTATTAACATTGTTATGGCCACATAAATATCATTTAATGTTAGGTAAAAAGTATGTTAGGATTACATATTTTTAAGAGACCAATGTCATGACCTCTAACTCACTGAAAAGATTCCTAGCATTTGAGTTCAAATAAATGTTTTTTCCTTATATTTAGTCAATTGCTTAAAATTAAGCTGCATTTCTTTTATGTATTCTATTTTCCTGCATTATATCTTCATATATATATATTTTTTACTCTGTATCATATTATCTGGTCTATTTGGTCTGCTTTCCCCCAATCCAAATATATCCCCCTTCTAGAGTCCTCTTTTTCCCTACTCCACACTGGACTTACAGCTCCTGGACATCCTGTTGGATCGCTAATGTCCTAAGTTTGGTGTTATTGGTGCTATCAAACTTCTTGGTTAGATCTGATATTTTGGTAGCTTCCTGTTTTTTGAATTATCCTCTTGTTTTATTACAATACATCCTAAAGTAACTTTCTAAGAGAAAGAGGTAAATGTTCTGTTTCTTGCACGCTGTCATATTTGTGTGACTCCTTGGCCGACAATAGAATTGTAGATTGAAAAGAGTTTCCTTTTGAAAGTTTAAAGCTCTGATCCATTGTTGTTGATGAGAAGTCAAGTACCAGTCTTATGCCTCCTGTTTCCCTTTAAAAACTTTCAGGAGCATCTCATTATTTTAGGTATTTACGTTTTCAATGACATACTTGAGAATCCTTTTTGTACTTATTACAATATACACTCAGTGAAACTTCTTGGTTTATAGATTAATGTCTTCCATTGAGCTATGGGAAATTTTGTTTCTATCTTTACTTTAATATTTTCTCTCCTTCATTTTCTCTCTTCTCTTTCTCTGACTTTTAATATCTGGATGTTAGATCTTCCAGACTTATCCTTTCTCATGACTTCTGTCTTTGTACTTTAGTCTAATTAGTGAGAGTCCCTTTGCTGTGTTTAGTCCCTCTACTTTTCTATTTTGTTTATTCCAACAACTGTGTTTTTAGTTCCTAGGTAGTCTTTCTTGCTCTCTATTTTAACTGTCCTTACCTTCTGGTTTTTTTTTTTTTTTTTTTGTAATAACAGTTTCTCCAATTTGTGTAAGTTTATTAGAGTTCCTTTTGTCTTTTTTATCGTTTGTTTCTTACACTATCCCTGTTTTCATCTTGCCTTAGTCTTTATCCATAATGTTGCCAGATCTCCTAAAATATTTATTATTCTTGATTGTCTATTTGTATTTAAGGGAAACAAAAATGGCAGACTGCTTTGGTTTTCCTTTGATCTAATAGAATTATTTATACTTAAAATCTTGGTTAGGCGTGGTGGCTCACGCCTGTAATCCCAGCACTTTGGGAGGCTGAGGTGGGCGGATCACGAGTTCAGGAGATAGAGACCATCCTGGCTAACCTGGTGAAACCCCATCTCTACTAAAAATACAAAAAAAAAAATTAGCCGGGCATGGTGGCGGGTGCCTGTAACCCCAGCTACTCGGGAGGCTGAGGCAGGAGAATTGGGTAAACCCAGGAGGTGGAGCTTGCAGTGAGCCGAGATCCGGCCACTGCACCCAGCCTGGGTGACAGAGCGAGACTCTGTCTCAAATCATCATCGTCATCATCATCATCATCTTCATCATCATCTTTATCCCGAGTGACATCTGTGGGAATAGAGGAAACAGAGGGAGGGGCAGGTGATCTAATATATTAAAGAGGTGAAATTCGGCATTGATGAGCCTCCACCACAATAGAATGTGAAAATTACTATTCCCAGATGCCAACATCTAACTAAAGCCTTGCTTTTCTCCTGGGAATTAGTTCAATTTTTTTTTAGAGAAGAACAAACAATAATTTTTGTTTTGCTTTGTTTTGGTTTTTGGTTTGGGGGATGGTTGCATGATTATTATTTTCTTGGATGATGATTATTATTTGCTTGGAATCATTCCCGTTGTTTGTTTCCTGATATCGCGAATGGAGATGATGGGTTGCACGGGAGAATAGCATATGCAGCTGTTTCATATATGGAGCTTACATTGGGTTTTGTTTTCAGTCATGTCTTTTATTTCTACCCTTGGACTCCTTGAAGCTTTTGTTCTTTTTATTTCTGCAACATCTCCAACCAATTTTGTAGTCACCTTATAGCATATTTTAGACTGTGATTTTCTGCCTGTTACATTTTAAAATGGAGCAGTAAACACAATTATGACCACATAAATAAGTTAAAATTGAGTCAAGAAGTATGCTAAGGTTAGGTTTTAGATTTTTTTATTTTCAGGGACCAATGTCATGAACTTCTCATCATCTATCTTCATACAAAATAACACCCCCTTTCTTGGTTATTATGTACTTCTTTTGTGTTCTGTTAAACTATTATATACTATACTTATGCTGTCAAAATAATTCATTTATATAGAACTAAATGTTTTTTTTTTTTTTGAGATGGAGTCTCGGTCTGTCACCCGGGCTGGAGTGCAGTGGCCGGATCTCAACTCACTGCAAGCTCTGCCTCCCGGGTTTACGCCATTCTCCTGCCTCAGCCTCCTGAGTAGCTGGGACTACAGGCGCCCACCACCTCGCCTGGCTAGTTTTTTTTTTTTTTTTTTTTTGTATTTTTTAGTAGAGATGGGGTTTCACCATGTTAGCCAGGATGGTCTCGATCTCCTGACCTCATGATCCCCCCGTCTCGGCCTCCCAAAGTGCTGGGATTACAGGCTTGAGCCACCGCGCCCGGCAGAACTAAATTTTGTGTAAATATTTAACGTGTAAATATTTAGTAGAAGCTCTGAAAGGAGTGAAGGCAAAAACTT
Organism: Colobus angolensis palliatus; assembly: GCF_000951035.1. Taxonomy (NCBI): domain Eukaryota; kingdom Metazoa; phylum Chordata; class Mammalia; order Primates; family Cercopithecidae; genus Colobus; species Colobus angolensis. The sequence goes on along the minus strand of NW_012118710.1, from coordinate 11,036,251 downwards.
TCCTGACGCGTAATAATTACTTATCTAGAGCATCACTAAATCTATAATCAATGAATGGATTCTGAATTCTTTGACAGCATATCTTTAATTTTTAGGATTTAAAGTACCTCCTTTAAAGCATCAGACCAACAGTCAATTATTACGGTACTCACCTCTGATACTGTGTTATCCCTGAGTGTGTCATAAACTTCTGGTCCCTGGAATTTCTCTTCTCTCATACAACTGTTTCTCAATGTATCATTTTGTGATGACATGTTTTTCTGAGCTTCCTTTACACACCTGATAGGTACACGTTTTGTCCCGAGATACTACAACAATACCAGACAATTCCAGACTTTCCTGCCTTCCTCTTGTGATCTGTAAATATATGTACACTAGTTGGTTATGTGCTCTGTTGTACGCCCTATGCCCTTTCACTGGTGATGTTTTAAAACAAGCATTGTAGATGTCCATAAATTACAGCAGACGGGTTCTCAGTCCTATGCTGTTCCCTAATGTACATTTTTTCTCTTGTCACAACCAGGCAAGTCACGTTTCAGTGTTTCGATTTTGGTGAATGCCCACAACAAGGCTAGTGAAGGAAGGAGGCATAGTAGGAAGCTGTTGGCCAGGTGAACTTTTAGAAGACACTTGCTACATAGAAGAGGATATAGAAAATGCCTTTATCACTTGGTGAGAAACGTGAGCTGCATTCTTTGTTGTGTCATATTAAAATGTACATCACAAGACTACATTATAAAAATAAAACCTAACCAATACACGAACAGGAGGAGGTAACAGAGGACAGAACAGAGTTCCTAGACAATGATGTTACAGGACAGACATGCAAGTACCCAGGAGAATGCAAAATTCTAAAAGTCTCTTAGCCAAGTGTGGAGCACAAAAGTTCTCAGTTCGTGCACTTTCGAGGCATGTCGGTTGGAAAGCGAGCATGCTGTAGGAGACAGTTCTATTGTGTTTTGTGCAGTGACCTTTTACAAGGGAAAGGTCCTTTCTGAGATATTTCGAGTTCACTCATGCATCTGTCATAGAATTTGCTTGGAACGAAGTGTGCCTGTCACCCCAACCTTTCTTCGGAGCAGAGCCTGCTTCCTCGTGGGAAGAACGATGTTTTATGAGTGTCATTCAGATGGAGCAGAAAGAGGTCTTCCCCAGGTTTGTCTTGCTACTGAATCAACAGGATCTCCTGGGTTTTGAAAAGTATATTAAAAAGTTTTTTTTCAGACCTCAGAGTTGGGGGGAACTAGTTTTTTTAGCTTTGTACAAACTTCTAGCATTATTTGTACAGATGTGCTAGAGAGTCTGCTGCCTCTTGCAATCTGACAGCCTCATGGAGAGTTGAATAATGGTTATTGCCTGGGTAAGTGAGGGCTCTTTCTAAAGTGTTCAAGAGCGGGTCACATAGAGAGGAGTGCCTTCTTCCTGCATTTTTTCAAGTACCTGTTTTCCCCTATTCTATTCTTTTGGAAGGGATTGATTTTATGGTAGTCCCTTTCTTTTCTCACCTCTTGATAGCGTGTTCTTCTAAACGATTCCTTCAGATTATTCTTTAGGTCCCCTTAAAAGACCCATGCTGGTTCTTCGTTCTTGTTCTGTCTTTATACTTAATGCAGATGTGATTCACATATGTTTTATCAAAGTCATTTGATAACCTCTTCAATGACAAATCCCTGATTACAGTTGTATTCTTTGGTAACCCACAGGGGTTGAAATTGCTCTAATTTTTGGTACTGTGTGTTAGGTTGAGATTAAAAAAACCTTTGAAGACAATATTTTCCTTATTTAATATCTGGAGAAAAAATACTACATGTGAGAAAGGTGGGAAAAGGATGTTGCACTGTATGTAATAAAAGCTATGATTTGGGGCTTTTTTGTAAACTGTAGAGATATAAATGTTCCTTAATTATTTTTGGTTATCAGACTTATATTTCTTCCAAATATATTTCCAGGCTGAGACAACACAAAAGATGGCCAACTCTAAGTTAATTATCAAGCTTTAAATCTTTTTTCACTTGATTAAGAGCATTGAAGGTGAGAATGGAATTATGTAGGCTTCACTGAGTATCCCTGAAGTTGGAATACTTCAGTGATATAGAACACAGAAAAGAAGCTCCAGAAGAAAACAGCTGCAACTAACCCATCTGGAAAGAGACCTCAATCAAAATGATAGTTAGTGAAAGAAAAGTGCTTTCAGTGATCAAATTATTTGTCTGACCAATGCTTGATGGAAAGATTCCACATTACTAGTTATTTGTAATGGGTAATTGCACAATATACTGTATTGTTCAATCTGGTGTGAATGAAAGTGAGGAGATCTTGACAATTGTCTTGGGACAAGAGATGTAAAACTGAGACTATTCTGGGAAAACTAGGATGTATGGGCCCCCTGGTAATCGTCCAATCATTATACATCTGTGCTATAAGCACACACATAATATCTAGTAATGAAAGAAACATTCAGCTAAGAAAACTTGCAGTCAAAAACTTTTGATAAAGCTGTGAAGACTTGTTAGGTCATGTATTAATTTAAGATCTTTAAGATGGAGAGCATCCCTTCAATGATTAGGAGAAACACAAACATTTTATATTGTGTTTAATAAATTGTTTTATGTTTAATAAAAACATATCACCTACCCTACAGCTCACAATTATGTAAAGCTTTTTATGCTTAATAAACATTTCATATTGTGTTTAATAAAACACAAACATTTTATTACTTACAGGTCCTGGGTGGGGGCAGTACATGGCATGCCTGGAGATCACTCACAAGGAGATCAGGAAGTATGGGCAGGGGGAATGTGAACCTGGGGCACTTGTATTTATTGGAGTCCAGGTGAGAAACCTAAGTGTCACGGACGAGGGGAGCAATTGGGCAATTTAAAGCAAGCAGGCACAACATTTGAAACAACCCAACATTAAAAAGCCTTTCTGGCAAAGAAACGTTATCTAGAAATCTAGCTGACCCGAAGGCTGAGTATGTGGGTTTGGGGTGAGAGCTATCTCTCTTCACCAGAGCAACAAAAAGGAGAACTCATCAGCTAAGCTAGATAGCCAAACACAAAATGAATGTTGAGGCAACATAAAAATATAAGAATTATTAGGTCAAGGTGGGACAGAGATTCTGTACCTGGTACAAGGAAGTGCTGCAATGAATAGCAGGGAGTTAGGGCAGACTACTTCTAGTGTCCAGAGTTTTCAGGTTTCATCTGGCTGTCAAAACCATTTGTCCCCTGGACTGTGATTTAACTGGTGATGCTGGCTGGCAGTGCCTCTACTGACGACTTAGCAGATGACTCTGAGCTGACAACTTGCCATCCTTCAGCTGTCCTGGCAGGAGGGATTCAGTTACCAGCATGCACAGCACAGAGCAGAATCCAACCTCATAGATTTTGAAAAACTTATTGCTAAAGTCTATTATTAACAGCTTGGTAAGAAAAGCCTTTTTAATTGAGAAATGTATAGATCATTGTGAAGGAAAAGTATTTGCTAAGACCAGACTGGCCCAAGCTAATCCTTTTGGGAATAGCCTTACCCATTTGGGGGAAATGGCTCATTTACTTGTAAGTTATACCTGTCAGCTTCCCTTTTCTACATTTGACAGCTCTTAAACCAGCAGTATAAGAACTGCTAGTGAAAAAATAAACACTAGTATAAAACTTTATGTACCTATTACATAACAGTCATATATTAGGTGTACATTTTAAGTACAGACACTGAAATAGCAATATAATTTGTTGAGGAAACTCAAAATGCGATAGAAAAATTTGACTTGGAAAGCACCAAAAATGTACATGATGCAAGTAAAGTTGAAGAAAACAATGGCACTGGGAGATAGGCTCGTTTCCTGTTCTTCTGTGGACTTCAGTAATATATGGAATTTAGACTTTCTTATATTTAAAAAATATGAAAATGCACATAATGTTTCCCAAACTGCTCCTGATCCTTTAGTGATGATTCCTACAGAAAAATGAAGTGCTTGGGATGGGGAAGAACTCTGTGGCTATAGATATTTGACCCTGAGAGTGAACCTCACCTTTGGAAGTTATTACCAAGCATTTGACTTTTGGAAGACTCTTTACACAGAAAGAGATCTCCACTTTTGAGGTGAGGACATTAAACTTCGTTTAAAAAATTACTTTTTCCAACTACGTTAACTACGTGTTATATGTGATCCATACACGATTACTAAGAAAATATGAACATTTATTCATATACTGGTTAATTGGCTTTAAAGAAAAATCACCTTTTTAATCCCATCAGGATTTAGTTTGACAAATTTTTAGGAAAATTAAAAATATGAAAACACCCGGATGTATTTCTCTGTAAACTTTAGCTGTTAACATCCATTTTCAATGCTTGTGTTGTTTTTCAGAACAGAACTTAACCTTCAAAATCAGTCATTTGTTCCCAAACTTGAATTGTCATGAAACACACTCCTTGGGTTTCCCTCTCTTGCTGAATATGATTTCTAAGAATGAGATGGCATGGTTACTGTATAAAGATCATTTGTTCTACAGGTCAGAAGGTGTTATCATCTTTAATTAACTGAGATGTTGGGTAAATCACTTAACCTTTACAGTTTTATCTTCTGTAAAATATAAAAGAAAGACTTCAAGCTAAAGTTTGTTTCTACTGTAAGAGCTTGAGATATTTTATCTTGATGATGTCATGGCTCATGTGCATGCTGAGATAGGATTAGCAATTGCAAAAACAGTGGTCTTAAGGTAAAGAAACCTGGACAGGATTTCAGACTTAACCTGGGAAATAAAATCAGGGAATGTGGATAAAATCAGACACTACGTTAGCACAGGATGAGATGCCAGCAGATGATGAATCCAACAAAGACATGCATGAAAGGCCATGGGGCTGTTTCTGGGCTCAAACAAGCTAGTCTCAATTAGGAGAAAAAGCAGAGAGACTGGTGGAGTGGAGGAGAGGAAGTCGTGATGCGGTAGCTCCATCCTGGAGGGTTTCTTTGAGAGCCAAGAGTTCCAATCTGTGTATGGCATTATCCCTTCTGGGGTGAAATAAACAGTCCTCTACAAAAACCTGACAGTATTCTGCCCTCAAGCCCCTTTGTTAACCAGGCCAAGGTCCTCTGCCCTATTGGTAGCTGTGTGAGCTGTCTTGTTATGGATATTGGTATCCAAGTATACTTTTAAATCATATTCCTCTCTGACACCCTTAGCTACATAACTAAGTCTTAGTGCTATTGCCAGTGGTTCAATCCAAATGATGTAGTTGAGAATCTAGTTCATTACTCTGAGATGGGACTCTGATGAAGATGTAGGGTGACACACTGTCTTTGTGAAGAAGGCATATGTGGAATACTTGGTGTCCTTGGTGTTGGTGAGATGGCAGAACTTAAACCATGAGGAGGATGGCAATCATGAGGAATGGTATCAGGAAGTTTTTCCAGCTTGATAGATAGGAAGGAAAGCAGACTGGCAGGAAGTGGGCCAGGTGCTATCTCCTTGAAGGAGGGATGAACAGTCCTGGGGGCCTGTCTGCTCACCAGCAGGAGACTTATACCAGAACTGTGTTTACTGGAAGTCTTTTGGAGTTCAAAGTGAACTTATCTGAGTTTGACACATAATACCCTACAGCAAGACAGAATAGTAGATGAATTACATATTTGGATACTGTTGGGAAGGGAGTGGTAAAATCCAAGTTGGAATAAAGCATATGCTATGGGAGATCATCAATATCGTTGAGCATGGGCTTTGAGGATTAGAGTTATGATGAAGTATAATAGTACCCAATCAGCTTGAGGCACAGTCTTATGTTTGTTTTGGTCATCTGCCTAGAGGCAAGGTGCAGAAAATGCTTATACTTTGACAAGCTGTGAATTACATAGAACTTTCTAGCAATGGCTGATGAACTGGGTGGGTGTCAGAAATCAAGACATCATGATTGGGAAGCTGTGGGGCTGGGGAATTACCTTGGAAAAGAGAGAGACTCTCAATGGGGCTAGTGGGTTGGCCTAAGCCCTGACAGTGGAAGGGGCCCTTTTTAGAAGACTGCACCCTGGGGTAAGGATGCTTGTGACCCTGAGACTAGCGTCAACCCATGATAGAACCCAAGGGTGCAGAAATCCATGATAGAAGCCAAGGGTACCAACACCTTGAGGGTGTTGGCAGAGTGAGGGACACTCAATCTACCCAGGGACATCCTTCATCTGAGAATGACTTTTCTAGATCTCCCAGCAGTGATTTTGAGAGTCTGAGCCCTAGTTGAGCCTTCTGTGATGCCTCCCAAGTCCTGTCAGTGTGGTGTGCCCACACATCTTTCTCAACAAAGGATGCAGAAATAGGAATGTAACTAGAGCAGTTCATCCTCAATAGAGAGTCCTGTGTGGTTCCCAGCTGGGCAGTAGTTTAAAGGATAGCCCTGTGAATCTACTCAAATAGTATCTTTATTTAAGATGTCAGTAAAAGGTAGTAAACTTGGGAATCTCTGAGAAGCATTGATCCATAGTGGAAATTACATGTATTTAAGTTTGAAAGTAGTAAATATATATTAGGAACACATTATATGCCAGATACTATTCTAGGTATAGAGCTATAACTGGAAGTCAGAGCAATACAAAATCCACCATGGGGGATTTTAAGACCAAGTTTTCAAGCCAAATGGAACTGGATTCTACTAATTTCCAGATTGATGCCTTGGAGAGGTTACTTGAATTTTTCTGAATGTCCATTTTCTCATATATAAAATGGCCATTATAACCTTGCTCTGTAAGACTGCCGGTTAGATGATATAATACCTTTTAAATATCTGTTAAAGTGTCTAATAGCATAGCAGCTACTCAATAATTAAGTAGCCATACTTATTTTAACAAATTAAATTTAGACGCCTAGAAAAATTAGAAAGTACTGCACTAGCTTTCCTATTTTCCTAATGGCCATCATTATTTACCCAGTGACTCAATGCAAATTTTTATTCATTTTCCTTTTCATAGCCACCCTATCAAAAAGTCCTGCTACTGTTATTTCTACTTCAAAATGCATCTCAAATCAATTCACCTCTCTCTGCTCCGATCTGTACCACCCTAGTCCAAGCTCTCTTCATCTCTAGAGCAATAGTTGGTAACCGTGTGCTTACAATACATTCTCTGCAAAGCAGCAGAGTATACTTTTTACAGCGTATATCAGATCATAAAGGCCTCTTGCTTATAAAGGACCAGTGGATTTTTATTGCATTTACAATCCAAATCTGAAGTTGACATCATAACCAGACTTCTCTCATACTCTCCCATTTCTTCTGATATCACATTCCTGCACTAAGCCCCACACCCTGCTTCCTCCCGCCTCACCTCAGCCTCACTGTGTTCTCAGTTTCCAGCACGCACCAAGCTCTGTGCCACTTTGAGGCCTCATACCTGCCGCTGTCTCTGCCTGTGATTCTCTTCTCTATGCTCTTTGCCAAACCACCTCCTTCTTATACTTCTGCCCTAAGCCTTACCTCAACCAGCCCATCATTCTCTCAGCCTCCTCCATAACACTTGCCATGATTGGTGTTTGCTTATTTACGTGTTTTCTCTCACACATTGGCCACTGCAAAGGTAAATTCTTATCTGTTGTGTGTTCACCTTGGAATTCCCCATCCTTGGCTCAATGGGAGGCACTTATTAAATATTTTAAAAAATAAATGATATTTTTATGATAGACAATTGCAGATTACATGATTGTTCAGTTGTTACTCTGTACAGTCATAGAGTATGCTGGTTTTAAAGATTAGCACTTGGTTTATATGTGAATGAACTTTCAAAATTAGACATGATCTTCTTACTTGTCGAAGACTCTATTTCTAAAGATTTGCATGAGCTAGTCTGGTCCTGGCTATCTTCTTATCAGGGATGCATTCCTGTATTGGTAGATTCTGTAGATTGACTTTCTAAATCATTCATGGCCCTTCCTTCTGTGCCATTAACTAGGAAGTGTAAAGTACTTTGGAACATTTCTTTATAAGTATTCCAAATATGACCATGGAAATGTGTGCACTGGGATGAGGCAATCAAACCGAGGTTTTCTTTCATGATAACTATTCTTGAAAACTACCTGCAGTGAGAAAGAATTCTCAAGCAGGTACAGTGGTGTTTGAGAAAAGCATAGATGGAATGGTTGAGCCCAGGCCTTGGAGGCAAATAAACCTAGGTTTGCATCTCAGCTCTGTTGTTTACAAGCTATGTATTTAAACTCGCTTATCTCCACAGTGGTTTTGGTGATTTAATTAGATCATTCATACCATGAGAATGGTAGGCATTTTTAACTTTTAGAAAAACACAAGGCAGTTAGAAGACAAAGGGTATGAGGACATTGCTAGCTTAATATAATGTTCTTTGAGGGTAAAATAAAGAGAAAGGGAAGAAAAGCACAGTTCTTTCTTTTTTAACTTCTTAAACCTTTTCTTATGAAAAAAATATGCCACATAACCATAATTCATCCTGGCAATTAGGTAAACAGTATACAGAATATGATTCTCACCGTTAAATAAACTTCAGCGAGGTATCTTTATCCTGAGGGAATTCTTAGAGATTTCATCATGAGTAAGCACTTTTCAGTATAGAATTGCCAAAATACCAAAGAATACCAATAACCACTCAAACTTCTGAAAAAAAAAAGGAAACCCAAAACCTTGTGATTGAAGAAAAAAAAGCAAAGTAAGAAAAAGAGGCCCTTAGTCATTCTGTTCCCTTTTGGGCCTCTATCTTTTATTTCCTCTGGGGAAATAAAGTTATAAACTGTGCTGGCAGTAATCTAGGGTGATAGCAAGTCAGTTACCCACCCCCAACTCTAGGTCTCCTAAAGATTCTTTACCACCCTTTGGCTCTAGTGAAAGAAAACAATTGTTTCCCGTTTTCTATCATGTACCTTTCCATTCGGAATTATAAAATAGCTTTCTTGAAATTCCTTTAATTGTTTTTACAAAGGATTAGCATTAAATTCTTAGATAAAAATAAATTAGTAATAGTAATCAAAATGACCTAACTCCACTGTGTTTTTACTTTTCTTCTGGGTTTCACTTGCAACCTACTAAAGTAGGAGGGCAAGTAACATAACTGCTTATATGGTGATTTATTTTAAATTGAATGCAAATTTCTATTTCTTAAGGCCTCATCGGCTTCATGGCAAATAAGAGAGTTTTTAAGAATTTATTGTGTTGATTTCTGAAAAACAAGGAGCTTCCTGTTGACAATAATGGCACGAATGACAACTCCTACATAGCTCTACCCCCTTCACGTTCAAGTTTCAAGACTTTTGCTGAAGTTTTCTGGTCCTTGTTCACATCTATTATTAACATCTCTTGTGTGAAGGGGAATTTTGAATGAATGGCATGAAATCATCTAAACCAGCTTCGGTCCTAAATATAGTGTCTGACATCAGGTCTGGGAAAAAAATTTGGTCAAAGAGATAGCCTGAGGTTATTTTTAGGAAGTTGGATGTTTAGGGAAATTAATACTATGGAAGTTCTGGTCTCTATCTCTGAAGATATGCCATTGAGAGATACATGCATCCATTCAACATCTCGTATTTTTCCGTTCCTGCCCCTTGGGTGTTCCGCATCATTCACTATCTTGTCATTAGAGCATTAAGCAGAAGCTCGAGGCAGAAGATAGCTAATGCAACCTTTCATTTGGTTGTGTAACTTTTCTGCACAGAGCTTTATAGGATTTCATTTCGGGTTAATAAGGGGAAGTTGGAACCAAGGAGAAAGCTTGTGCTCTGCCAACATATTCTGCGGATTACTAAACTTGGAGGTAGAAAATAGAACACAGGAATAAAAATGGAAAAGTCCTGGCAGATTTCTCTGTAGCAGACTTCATCCTTAAAAAGCAGAATTCCATCCAGCTCTTCTTGGTGGCATAATCCCTTATCATGGAATTATAACATAAATGCTCTGTTTTTATGCGTCTCTCTTTTCTAAAGCTGAACTAAGTGTCTGAAAGACAGATGATGTGTCTAATACCACCCTTGTTTTACAGAAGGAAAATCTAAGAAAACTATAGCTACCCTCCTGAGAAAACATATCTAGGCATTTGCTAACAGTCACTTAGGCTGCATCTATGCACTTCCACACAGAAGGATAAATGTCACATGTTCATTCAATGATACAGATGTTTCAAATATACAGTTGGTTTATATTTGGTAAACAATGCAATTAGATCATGTAAATTTTAATTTTTCATTTGGAGTTTATCACTATGCAGGCAATCATAGATTAGAAAGTTAATTTTTTCATGTTCTACCTCTTTCATTTGTCAGGTTCTGTTAAATGCTGTTATGCAGCAATAAATAATACTTTATCCATAATCAAGGTAGATGACTTACTGGATATCAGACATTATTAACAAAAAGTTTACTACATTATACAAATATCGCTAGACAAAGACAACCTCTAGAAAGTTAATTAAAGTAACTAAGGCTCTCAACTGCAACCACAAAACTTTTGCAGTTAATAAGAATTTCACAGTTATTAACATAACTTTTTCAAGAGGTACTATACTAGACCAAGGATGCCAAATAAAACTTATTAATTTCTGTGATGCCTACTAGGGGACATCAATATTGGTATAAATTTCTCACTGCGATGAAGACACTTCTACATCTACTTTTGAGATTTTTTTGGTCATCTTTCTAGCAGTCAGCTGTCACCTCTTGCTGCTGTAACAGTTCCTAGTAATAGTTTCCTTATTCTTCAAACCTGATGTTAGCAGGGAGGTCAGATACTCAAGCATGATTAGAATTGTAGAAGCTTGAGCCTCATATTTAAATGTGTTTAAATATATGTTTGAAAAAGAATTAATGAGTTTTTTTTTTTTGTTTTTTTTTTGGAGACGGAGTCTAGCTCTGTCGCCCAGGCTGGAGTGCAGTGGTGTGATCTCGGCTCACTGTAAGCTCCGCCTCCCGGGTTTACGCCATTCTCCTGCCTCAGCCTCCCGAGTAGCTGGGACTACAGGCGCCCGCCATCTCGCCTGGCTAGTTTTTTGTATTTTTTTTTTAGTAGAGACGGGGTTTCACCGTGTATAATGAGCTCTTAATTGCAGATCAAAGGATATGGTTTGATAGCAAAGTGGCCCAGTGAAAGTTACTTGAATTTTCCTTTTGTCTTTCAGTAAATGGAACTGTGTTCTTGAAAGCCTCTAAGTCTTTGTCTTGTTCCTCAAGATTCTCAGGGCAGTGGGTGTGGGTCAGGGGTAGGTGTGTCTGGGAATTACGAGTATCTAGTTGATTTAGTAGCTATATTTCTCTTCTTTAGCCTGTTTATTGGGAAATGAAAGGCAATTTAGGTTATCTCATTTTCAGTCAGTGTCTGTTATGAATTCATTGGAAATGGCAATGTGGAAAGAGGAATGAATATTGTAGATTTCTTTCATTGTCATATTTGTAAATTACTGGTTGGGATTTATAAACAAATTATTGACTAATTATGAACAAACTATTGATTTTTTCTTTTCAATCAATACGAACAAACAAGCGACCTAACAGATTTAATTTTAAAATTAGATTTGAAGTAGTTAAAACAAGGCCCCTTGATTCAGATTGCCTGAGTTCAAATCTCAAATAGGCTACTTTTCTGTGGTGTGCCTTTAGGCAGGGCGCCTCAGTTTCCTCATATGTAAAAATGAAATGTTAATAACAGCTTAGCTCCTGGGGTTATTGTGAGTGGGTCAAATGACCTACTATGTGTAACGTGCTAGAACAGTGCTTGGCTGCAGTAAGCTCTGTTTAAATGTTAGTCCTTGAATAAAAGTAGAGCTCTGATAGAGATATTCCATAAAGACAACCTTAAACATTTTTTGAACTTTTTATGCCTCTAAAATGTAAACTTCCAAACTCTCCTATGACTGACCATATTACTTATACCCTAACAAGGAAGTTATTAAGAATCATACCAGAGTAACAGGAGTAAATCATGCCAGTCAGGAAAAGGGGTACATTGGTTATTCTATTTATAACATTACTTGAGTATTTATAACAACAAGTAAACACAACATTTTTTAGAAAAAGAAAAGATTAATATGTTGTACAAATATTACTAGACAGGCAATTTCTCTCCTTTTTTTCCAATGTATTCCAGACCCCCATGTATATCAAAATTAAATGCTCAAATCCCTTACATAAAATGGCATAGTATCTGCCTATAACTGCCACACATCCTTCTGTATACTTTAAATAGATTACTTATAATACCTAATATAATGTGAACGCTATGTAAATAGTTGCCATACTGCATTTTTAAAATTAATATTATTTTTTAATGCTTTTAACTTTTTTTTTTTTTTTGAGAGGGAGGCTGGAGTGCATTGGGTGACCTTGGCTCACTGCAACGTCCACCTCCCAGGTTCAAGCAATACTCCCTGCCTCAGCCTCCGAGTAGTTGGGATTACAGGCACTGGCCACCACACCCACCTAATTTTTGTGTTTATAGTAGAGATGGGGTTTCACCATGTTGACCAGGCTGGTCTCAAACTCTTGACCTCAAATGATCCACCCATCTTGGCCTCCCAAAGTGCTGGGATTACAGGCATGAACCACCGTGCTCAGTCACATGTTTTTGAGTTTTATTTTTCCAATATTTCTGACCTATCATTGGTTGAATTTGTAGAAGCCGAACCCACAGACATGGAGAGCCAACTGTATGTTGTTATCGTCATGTCTTTTTTTCTCCCCTGTTCTTTTCTGCCTGAATGGCTTAGGTACCTCTTTACAGAGTCAGATAGTGTTTACCATTTACCACCCAGAGTGGTGTGGTTTGCTTCTCCTGACCCTTTCATGAGCAAAGCTGGTTTCAGGGGAAACTCAGGGTTCTGCACAGTTAATAACACTGATTAGAAATGCAGCAGTTTTATTCAGGCCTTGGCTTTATTGACCATTTTTGGTTGGCTTTGACCTCTGTGACTGATCATGTATAAATATTTCAAATGTGCAAGTAAACTAAAAAGTGTTTAATACTCCAAAATGATTAGAAGTGTATTGTTAAATACCAAAAAGAAAATAATTCTGAGATGTTTCAGGCATGTTTTTCTGTTACATAGTTCACGTTGAGTGTTTGTATTCATTTGTTGTTTGTTTGTTTGTAAGTAACAGGTTTTGGATAAAATTCCATGGAGAGTGGAAAACACACATTGAGGTCTATCAGAGAGTGGAAGGTGGGTGGAAGGAGTGGGTCAGGAAAAATAACTAATGTATTAGTATACATTTTATGTATACATTTTATGTATACTTTAGTATACATTTTATGATGTATACTAAATGATGAAATAGTCTTTACAACAGATCTGCATGACACAAGTTTACCTATATAACAACCATGCCATTGTACCCCTGCACTTACAATAAGTAAAAAAAAAAAAAAAAAAAAAAAAAAATTAAGTCATGTAGAGTCACACTTTGAGGTGCAGCCACATGAATGATTATGCCAAATTATTATGACAGAAAACTCTATTATTGATTTAGAAAAAGAACACTGGGCATCATTTGAATAACGGGCTTTATAAAGAACTGCACATATTGGTTACTGGTAGTAAAATTCACAGAATGTTAGATATAAAAAGTACTAAAGGGTACAAGGAAAACTTGGTTTGTTCTAGGTCAACTAGTAAGAGTTTAATCTAGAACCCAGGCTTCTGACTCTATTTCAACATTCTTCTCATAATATCATTGAGGTTACACTTAATAAATAACATTAAACACTCACTCTTTTAAAAAAAATTGTTGGCTGTACATGGTGGCTCGCATCTGTAATCCCAACACTTTGGGAGACTGAGGCAGGTGGATCACCAGAGTTCAGGAGTTCAAGACCAGCCTGGCCAACATGGTGAAACCTTGTCTCTACTAAAACTACAAAAATTAGCTGGGCATGGTGGCAAGTGCCTGTAATTCCAGCTACTTGGTATACTGAGGCAGGAGAATCGCTGGAACCCGAGAGGCAGAGGTTACTGTGAGCTGAGATCACACATTGCACTCCAGCCTGGGTGATGAGAGCGAAACTTTATCCCCTCCTCCAGCAAAAAAAACCTGTTAACTACTACAAGCATAAATATGAGTATCTACTTACCTGCATTTCGGAAGTTAGACCGTAAGTATTAACAGTGCTTATATATCTACGGTCCCTGGCAGATAGTAGGTGTAAGAAATACAGATTAATTGAATGAATCATATGGTCATGGGTAAGTTTCTTCTTTTGTGCTTTTAGCATTTTTTAAATTTTTACATTGATCATGTATTGCTTTTGAAATTTTAAAAACCTGGCAAAATGTAATTACTGTAGAAACTGACATCAAAAAGCTTTTTAGCTGAAACAGCATAATTTTACCCTGAGTTTGAAACTTCTGATATCAGGAATTTGACAAGCCTAATACAGGTGCCACGTGGGATGAAGTGAATATGCTTAGAATTTTTGATGAAAACGAATTTGACTACTCAGGTTTTTCTATGAGAAAAGTAGGCAGTTTGATTTGTAATTACGGGAAGCTGAATGTGAGGCTTGAATGAGGCTTTGTTGATATCAGACCAGCTCCTTCCTATTGGGGGCTGAATTCCCTTGGGGCCATCAGAGAGGCCAACAGGAAGAAATCATGGAGTTCTTGCAACACACTCAGAAGTCAGTAGGTCCACTCCACATATCAGTTGTAATTGGCCATATAGTAAAATATTTGGTAGTGTTATTCTTGTCCTTTTCCATATGTACGAGAGAGAAAAATGCAACTTCACATCCTCCTAAGCAAGTGATCAATTTAGATATTTGTCCCCTCCAAATCTCATGTTGAAATGCGACCTCCTCATGTTGGAGGTCGGGCCTCATTGGAGGTGACTGAGTCATGGGTGCCCTCCCAGTGGTAATGAGTGAGTTCTTACTCTGTTAGTTCACGTAAGAATTGATTGTTTAAAAGAGTCTAGTGCTTCTCTCCCCTATCTCCTGCCTGCGCTCTCACCATGTGACACGCCTATTCCTTCTTCACCTTCCAGCATGATTGGAAGCTTCCTGAGTTCTTGACCAGAAGTAGATGCTGGCACCATGCTTTGTGTATAGCCTGTAGAACCATAAGCCAAATAAACCGCTTTTCTTTGTGAATTATTCAGTCCCAGGTATTCCTTTATAGCAACACAAAACAGGCAAATACCAGAGCAACAGATCAGAATAAGTAATGCTGAGAGGACCTGATTTGCTATAGGTAATGTTCTAGGGTAGCCCTGGTATCCACTGAAGACTCTGACCATGAGCTCTGCCTGCATTAATATAACTGGACCAAAGGAAAGAGAACTTTAGTTTTATGAATGGGTGTCTCTCCAAACAATTTTTCCTGGCTGAGCTTTGTTCATTAACATTTTTCAATTTCTAAAGAACAAATAGTCTCCATTTCTCTTTTTATGCCCGGCCCAGTCTCCTGATAGACATAACCTCCCTCCTGTTTAGTTCCATGAATTGTACTCTAACTGCCCAAACTTGAGAAAAGGAATTAATGACTCATTCTCTCTGTTGAGTAGAGGGCTTATTCCAGCTGGCTTGTGCTATTCTGTGTGTATGGATTCTGTCAGCAGGGTTGAAATAAGATGTTAACTGGCAGTTATTCATTAATTTACATCAAGAACAATGACTTGTCAACCATTTCTGAAACATTTTGACTAACATTTTTCCTGTTGCTTAGAACTGATCTTAAAAGCTGGAACAGGCATATGGAAGGAAGCAAGGATCCCCTGTTATGCTGATTGAAATTAGGACTAATGGGTTTAACATAGAATGTTTATGCATGTAGAATGAAATACACACACACACACACACACACACACACACACACACACACATACAAAGGGTCATACTCTATGTTTACATTTTCCTCTAAAAGTATCCCTAAGAGGATTTGTGGTTAGTACTACGTTTTTTTCATCATAGTTTGCTTAAAAGATAAAGCAGATATTATAATTATTTTCTTTACCGGAGGGAATGAGTTAAACAATAATTAACTGAACAAAAGCAATGTCCAAGTACTACAAAACTTTACATAAATTACTGCTGTTCATTTTCACAGCAACCCTATAAAGTAAAGGATATTATCCCAACTTACAGATGTGGAAACTAAGACTAATTAACTTACCTAGAATCAAGGTGGCAGAGCCAAGACACGAATTCAAGTTTCTCTTCCTCTAATTTAACATTATTTCCTGTACAAATGTAAATGTTCTTAAAAAATAAGGAATACATAATGGCAGGATTCATATCAATTTTCTGCCAGAATTACCGTGTTTACCTGAAGTAAAATATGCTCGTAAAGAAAGCAGAAAGTGCAGCTGGTGCTTACGTCTAGGGTGATTAACTGGCACGTACAGAATTTTTTTTCCTTCAATTGCAAAATGAATGTAGTAAAATTTCAGGGCAATGAATTTTTTCCCCACACAAGACAAGGTGATCTGAATGATACAGAAGGGAAATGCCATACGTGGAAATAATATATCAAGGATTCATTGTGTCTGTGGTCATTCTTCAGGTCATTTTTGATGTCTACACATTTTGACATTTGAGAAGTTGTATATTACATGCACACAAACCCATATTCGAATATACAATTGTCTAAACAAGTATTTGTTTTAATAAAATAGTAATAATAAAATATTTATAGCAAAGGGGACAAGACTCAGGACTGAGAGGAAAAACTCAATTAAAAAAAGACAAAAATACTTAAATATCTCTTGATGCATCTGCTTAGCAATGTCTACAATAGCTTTTTTAACACTATCAAAATATAGAGCATAAATTATAGTGTTTATCCTGCTTTTAAAGGAAAATTTTATCTCTTATTTCATGAAATCATGGTGGGAGAAAAGAATTCTTAACATGATTATTTGTCTCATATTTTATTTTAGGATTCTGTTAGTGTTTTTAGGATACTATCAATGCAAGGTGTATGTACGTGTCCTGGCAGTTGAAGGAAAGACTAAGGAAAAAGATGAAAGAGAAGTGTTGCATCCCTTGCCCTCCTCTTAAAGAAATGCTGAAGTTGCTGAGCAGAAAGTGCCACAGTCATGTCCCTTAATTTATCCCTCAATCTTTTCCAGAAGTAAAGTGACTACGCCTAAGCTCAGACAGTGACAGTCGTGGGAGAAAATCTTTATAGGAACAGTGATAGGAATAAAAGTGTGTGCATTGGGATAGACGTATTTTTTAATTACAGAAGTAACTACTAATCTATATAAGAGAGGCTCCTTCCACTCTCAGGGCTTCCAACTTAACCATCTGTGAAGAGTAGGTCCTTCAAAATCAACTGCAGCGGCAGAATTCTGAGATGATATTTCCAGACTCAGCAGATAGGAACAGGGGTGCTAAGATGAGATATGGCAGGGAATATTAGTCAGGGTGCTCCAGAGGGACAGAACCAATTGTGTGTGTGTGTGTGTGTGTGTGTGTGAGAGAGAGAGAGAGAGAGAGAGACAGAGGCAGAGAGACGGAAAGAGAGTGCTTTAGTTTAAGGAATTGACTCACAATTATGGAGACTGGCAAATCTAAAATCTTCAGGCTGGGTTGGCAGTCTAGAGACTCAGGAAAAGCTGATATTGCTGTTTAAGTTCTTAAGATTTCTGTTGTCAGAATTCTCTCTCATTTGGGGAGAGGTCAGTCTTTTGTTCTATTCGGGCCTTCAACCGATTGAATCAGCCCCCCTCACATTATGGAGGGCAATTTGCTTGACTCAAAGTTCATTGATTTAAATGTAAATCTCATCTGAAAACACCCTCCTAGAAACATTCAGAATAATGTTTGACAAAATATCCAGGGACCATGGCCCAGCCAAGTTGACACATAAAACTGACCATTACAAGTCTAGTTGGCACCGATATACATCTCCTTAAACCATTCTTAATCTCCAGATGTGGTCACATTCTGAGGAAATGGTGGTTAGAGCTTCAACATACGCATTTCGAGGAGATACAGTTTCGTCCACATCATGGAGGTAGCTCTAGGATTTTTTTGTTTCCATTCCTATTGGCAGAGACAGTTGAGGAAAAGGGAAAGTTCCCTTTCATTTATTCTACTCTCCTGCACGTTAATCTTTAAGGAGAGAATAGAATGACAGTTGGGCCACACAACAACTGTCATTGATTGAAGGGCAGCCCACTTCAGTCCATGCACTCCCAGAGCAAAACAAAGGAACATTAGATTAGTAGGGTAGGTACTAAAGAAGTAAACAGAATTGAAACTGGCAGAAGATAGGGTCATTGTAGAGTGGAAAAATAGATCTGAAACATGGTTGTTAAGTCATAAGCTAATATCTGGAAAGACAGACTCCACTTACTTTTTTCCAATAGACATGTATTTACTGAAATCTTGGGAAAGCTAAGCTTATGATTGGGAATAACCAGTGTATATCCCTTGGGTCCCAAAGTCAATAAGCAGGAAGAGCTTGGTGTTTAAGTCCTTAGGAATGGGTCGTGCCACTTAGAAAAGAGAAGAGATGTTTAGATCCGTGGATTGTTATCACCTGCAACCCAGGAGGCTCTTTGATTCTTCATATCATATTATTTTTACCTGAGGACTGTAGATACCCTACAGTCTTAAAGCCTCTGGTCAATCTGCCTTGGAACCACAGGATACATTAGGCAAGGCCTGGGGCTGACTTTGACAAAGGACGCAATATTGCTGGCAGAAGAAATCACTCTTAAAGAGAATATAGATGCTACTGTGAGAGACTCATCAACTAATTAAGATCCTGTTGAAGATTCTCAAATTGAGTTTAAGCTAGTTTAAGCTTGTTGACAAAAACCAGGCTTAGGCAGAGGGATGATGATCCTAAGAGCATCCTGTCTCCACCAATAGGAGTATGTTTTCAACCTAGTGTGTGTTTTTTTTTTTTTAATTTTTATTTTAAGTTCCAGGGCACATATGCAGGTTTGTTATATAGGTAAACTAATGTCATGGGGGTTTGTAGTACAGGTTATTTCATCACCCAGGCATTAAGCCTGGTACCCAATAGGTACTTTTTCTGATCCTCTCTCTCCTCCCACCCTCCACCCTCAAGTAGGCCCCAATGTTCGTTTTTCATCTCTATGTGTCCATGAGTTTTCATCATTTAGCTCCCACTTATTAGTGAGAACATGTAGTATTTGATTTTTTGTTCATGTGTCAGTTTGCTAAGGATCATGGCCTCCATCCTTGCCATGAAAAACAACGGAAAATAAAGCACTACCCTTGAGCATGCCTCTAGAACTTGAGGTTCAAGAAAGACAGAAGAGTGGCAGAAAACTGTATCTTAAGTATATTCTTTATCTATTGTCAGTCCTCAGTCTGGCAAGAACATTGCTGCTACCTGACCTCATAGACATGCATTTGAACTGCTACTTTTAGTATCTGCTCTAAGATCTGATTTAAGAACAGGCAGTAGAATAGAATAAGCTTGGTTCTCTAGGAATCAATTTTCCCAAATTTC
Source organism: Colobus angolensis palliatus (assembly GCF_000951035.1). Taxonomy (NCBI): domain Eukaryota; kingdom Metazoa; phylum Chordata; class Mammalia; order Primates; family Cercopithecidae; genus Colobus; species Colobus angolensis. The sequence continues at coordinate 11,016,831 of NW_012118710.1, read as the reverse complement.
ACAGTTGTTCTATGTACAGTCACATTGTATATTACAAAATATGTTTAATTGTCACAATCAAGTATATTTCAGTTTTTAAAAGCTCAAACTGCATCCTGATAGTCACTATGAATAAATAAATATATATGTCAACATCTCCCTATCCCCAATTCCTCCCTCATCAAAAACTAAATAAAGGGCAAATGAATAAATAAATCAAAATGTTTAAACTGCTGACCTTCCTGTCCACAAAGGTGATATGAGTTACAAGAATCTGTTTTCTAGCTGGAGACGTGGGCGCAGCCAAGAGTATGCCTCCACCATTAACACCACTAAACCCAACCTACTCACAAACAACAGCTGCATAAAAAGGCCAAGCTTAGTATCATGTGTAATTTATGAGAGCTTGTTAAAACACATACATGCACACAAAGCTGAATGAATAATACTAGGTGATGGTTAGGAAACAGAAAGTTCCCAAAGCATCTCTTCTTTTTAATGAAGAATCAAAAATACTATTTTATTAAAATCGGGAGGAAAAAGGCTTAAGGCCAAGTGTGTTGGGTTGGGCTTGCAACTGTACTTTGGTTACAAATTTAAAGGCCAAAGAGTTAGAGATTGTGTATATGGGTATGTGGGTTGTGGGGTGGGGTGGCGGACTTATCAATACAATAGGTAAAATGAATGGTAGATTGTGTCTGGGATAATGTGGCATATTTTATCTCAAATCCCAACCTTATCTCCCCGTTGGTGATTTGGATCATGAGCAAGATTTGGCTTCAGGCTAGTTTTCAATTCCCAGGATTCTAACTCCTTCATAGCACCACCCTTATGCTCACTAATCCCTCCATCTTTAAGACACCTGGATAATGAGCTATCTGCATGGTTGGAAATAGTCTGGGTTTGTTCCAAATTTTACATTAGATAACACACCAGCAACAAAATAATGGGAGAGGGAAGTTAGAAAACATTAAATCTTATTTCATGCCATGTGATACAGTATATGTGTGTTTTTTTAAATAAAAGGAAGTGACATATATTGTAGTTCAATTGGATATTTACATTTCATGTACCCCATAATGATAGCAGTAATTATAGAAATCTTAGCCACTTTCAAAGGACATTTTTCCCAGCAAGATGACTGACAGAATTTTTCAAAGTATAGAGAGAAACTGCGGCATAAAATTTACCTGAGAGCAGTCCTATTTAAATCGGACAAAATAATTACCTTTTCTTATAGCCCTCTTCTAGAGTTTTCTTGGTATAATTTAATACATAGATAGTACTAGAAAGAAAAAGACATTTTAAATTAAGACCAATGTGAAACATTATACCAATTTAGTATCATTTTGCCCATTACCCTTATAGAAACTAAAAATAGAATGAGTGCTCAGAATTTGTACTGTAACTGCCTGCCACTTACTTGGGATAACTATCTTTAGTTCCATCGTCCTTATTAAAGGTTTTCATTATGAGTTCATTTATGGAAATGTTATCTCACAGAGTTTTTTTTAGAGATTTTTCTGAGATCTCAAAATGAGGTCTCAGAAACATGATTAGAACATAGTCATTTAGTTTCCCAGCAAATGCTGATCCTTTCCAGAAAAGTTCTATAAATAAGGAACAAAAGCTGGTTGTCAGTAATTTGAAGTAGCCGGGTTGGATTGTGAATATTAATGTATAAATTATAGCTTGTGCCAGCTGTATACAACCAGGATTATATACATATCTTCCTACAGTTTATTGTAAGTCTGAATTTGCATACAAACACTGATCTAATTGAGTTTAAAAAAATTCTTAAGAGATGCCATGTGTTACTTAAAGATGTTTTGTTTTGAAACTTAGTAATAGGTAAGATCCACCAATATTTGTAAAGTTTACCATTTGTAGGAAACATTCTATTCTCAGTAATTCCCAGTGAAAGTGGTAGGTGGGCTAGAGATCGTAAAATCCAGCCTTCAGGGGACCAAGCTGGAACACGGCTAGGTAGCTGGTGGGGAAGTGACAGCACTGCTTCAAGGAGAGATCAGAAATGGGGGAGGAGACTGAGTGCAAAGTCAATGTCAACAAGGTTACTCTTGGCTTTTGGCTACTTCTCTGTAAAGAGTACTGTTTCTCTATTTGAAGGAGTGATTTTAGTTCAGAAGGATATTGGAAAAGTGAAAGAATTCCTAGAGAAAAGCTAATCCCAGACGAGAGAGTGAACGATATATAGTTTATTATCCAATGACCTTTAGCACAGCAACTACACATGTGCGCAAGTGTAACTACTGGGCTGCTCTGGAGTTCACCAGAAACCCCTTGCCCTTAGTTTGAAGGAGGAAAAGAAATATCTCTGTAATTATCGCTGTAAATCCATTGCTTTTGACATAATTGATTCTCTGGCATTTAAAATGTATATCCACTCGCCCGTAGGATTCTTTTAACTCTTTCATTAGTCATTTCCCTGTATAAGAACAGATCTACTAGTCATAGAGAATGTTCAGTATCTTTCATAATCCTTGTCTTTATGGGACTAAATATTTCTGCCTTGTGCTAGAAAAATTTTTCAGCCCAGCCCCAGGCAACCACCGTTCATTCTACCCTCTGCTTCTACTCTCTGCTTCTCAGAAATGCTTTTTCTGCATTTGTTTTGTATTTTAATTACTCTGTTTGATGGCAATGCTAGAAATTCAGGAGCTACAGCTCCTCTCTAACATGAATGCTATCTTGTCAATGCCTTCAGAATAATAAAGATCATAATTCTTTCTTTTATATTGTGATTTCTATGAGAAGAGTTTTCTATCATCCTGGATCTAAATGGAAGATATTAACTTTCAGACTAAGTGTTCACTGGACAGTTTTTCTTTCATTATTCCTAAGGTCTTTATTGTATATATGATGGTGTCTCCAATAGTTAAATATACCTCTAACTACAACATATAATTTAAATTCATACCTCACATGGGATTATACTGAAGATTTTGGGTTCAAATATTTCTCAAATTTGAGTTGTATTCAGAATTTAAGGGAGATCTAATGCCATAGGCCGGGATTAGAAGTCCAGGCCAGATGTCTGAAGCCGTCAGCTTGGGTGCTGTTGACGTGAAGTGAATTGGATCACACAGAGATAGACATGACCACAGTCAGATGTGACACTTGATGTGCCTATGCTTTGCCTCTTAGCTAGTTCTTAGTCATTCCATGTACTGTGCTCTTTAGTAGAAGCCAGAACCCTTCAGGTAGAATTCTGTGAAATCCTCACAAGGCACAGAAATGTAATGGCATTTCTGAGAGTCACAAGTGTTCACTGAAGTAGAAATTATGTTCTCATTACATTAGCTTAATGCTGGGTATATTGGGACTCTTGCAAATGGACATTTTGTTCATGGATATTTTGTTTTAGCAATTTAAAGAATGTTAATTGGCTTAATATTTTAGAGTGAACATTTTAAAGTGATAAAGAAAAATAAGAAACTTTCTTAGCTCAATTAAAAATATATGTGTATTTTTGGTCCACACAAATCACATTACCCAAATAATTCAGACCACTTGGCTAGAAAAGGCAAGACAAGGTGTTTCTGAGAGTGTCTCTGCATTTAGATAGACTTTTTAATTCCATACTCAGAGATCATCCACCAGGGTTTCTTTGAGCTTGGTGAAGAATATTCAGCATCTTGCCTAAGCTCTGGGAATGTGAACGTCAATTATGAAGATAGATCATCTCAGTTTGTGCATAGCACACTTTCTCTCAGTCCAATATAAACTTGTGTGAGTAGATCTGTTTACTGTGACAACTACAACGTGTATTAACTTGCTGACATACTTTTTCCAACTTATTTTCTTGGGTCTGCGTTTTTCAAAGATCAAAATTCCTGCATCTTCAGCATGAGTAGGTTGAAGAACACATCATATGGATAGTGATTAGGAACATTCAGGCATGGGGAAGAGGTGACATATTGTTTACTGTTTTTAAAAGATGTGTTATAAATTTCACTTAGTCAAACTAACTTGATGAAATCAAGATAGCCTTACGAGGAAGAATAAGCTCTGCAACTTACATTTTTATACGAAACAAAATAATGAGTCGGTCTTCTTGAAGTTTTTTACATTATTATAGCAAGAACATTTACGATGAGATATACCCTTTCAACATTTTAAATTTTAAGTGTACAATATAGCATTGTTAACTCTAGGTATAGAAGATCTTAGCATCTGACATAACTGAAACTACATGCATCGAATAGCGCCTCCCCATTTCTCCTACTTCCCAGCCCCAGGAAATCACCATTAATTCTACTCTTTGCTTCTGTGAGTTTGACTATTTTACATACCTCATTGATAATGGTTTGGATGTTTGTCCCCTCCAAAGTGCATGTAGAAATGTGATTCCCAATGTTGGAGGCAGGGTCTAATGGGAGGCAATTGGATCATCGGTGCAGATCCCTCATGAATGGCTTAGCACCGTCTCCTTGGTGATAAGTAAGTTTTTGTTCTGAGTTCACGTGAGATCTGGTTGTTTAAAAGTGTGTAGCATCTCCCTTTCCCACCGTCTTTCCCCTTTTGTCTTCCGCCATGATTATAAGCTTCCTGAGGCCCTCACTAGAAATAGATGCTGGAGCCGTGCTGGTGCAACATGCAGGACTGTGAGTCAATTAAACCTCTTTTATTTCTTAAGTTACCCAGCCTCAGGTATTTCTTTTCTTTTTTTCTTTTTTTGAGATAGACTCTCACCCTGTCACTCAGGCTGGAGTGCAGTGGCTCATGGCAACCTTCGCCTCCTGGGTTCAAGCAATTCTTCTGCCTCAGCCTCCCAAGTAGCTGGGATTACAGGTGTGTGCACCCATGCCCAACTAATTTTTGTATTTTTGCTAGAGACGGGGGTTTCACCATATTGGCCAGGCTGGTCTCGAACTTCTGACCTTGTGATCCACCCACCTCAGGTTCCCAAAGTGCTGGGATTACAGGTGTGAGGCACTGTGCCCAGCCATATCTCTTTATAGTAATGCAGATGGCCTAACACACTAATGTAAGTGAAAATCATGCAACATTTGTCATTCTTTGACTGGCTTATTTCCCTTAGTGTGATGTCTTCCAGGTGCATCCACATTGTCACATATAATGAAGGTTTGATAACAGTTCTAAGACTTAGCTGAAGTCAAATGGAATGCTTCTAGTACTCCCTCATAGTTTATTATCTCCTGGACTTGACTGTGGCCATTTCCTATTCCTGCCCTGCTCTGCAAGGTGGTATTCTAGCCATCCTTCAAGGTCCTGCGTGAATACCATCTCCTCTAGGAAGCCTTCCTTTGGTTTCAAGGCAGAGTTCAATCTTATCTCATCTGAAAATCAGTGACACTTTGGAGTACCTCATGATAGCCCTTCACAAACTCCTTTAATGTGACTCTGTGTGTGTATCATCTCTCTATAGTGAGAATAAAAGCTCCAAAGCTAGGAACAACATCTTCCTCACTTCCTCATTCTCCACTGGGCCTTGCGTTTAATACTTTAATGAAAATTCAGTAAGTATCTGTTGATGTATAAATAATCATGGAAAATAAATTCCAGACCAGGTCTGATAAAGTGGATTATATGGGTCAACATTGTGGAAAGTAAGCTTTCGAAGTATTATAACTGGTGAAGAGCAGTCCATCATAGTTAATGGGCTACCTGAGCAAATACCTTTCCTGAGCTTTTTCTTGAATTCATAGAACCTTGGGTCTGAAAGAAAACTTACAAGTCATCACTTTTTTTTTTTTTTTTTTTTTTTTTTATGAGACGAAGTCACGCTCTGTTGCTGGGCTGGAGTGCAGTGGTGTGATCTCGGCTCACTACAACCTCTGCCTCACGGGTTCAAGCGATTCTCCTGCCTCAGCCTTCTGAGTACCTGGGACTATGGGTGCATGCCATCATGCCCAGCTATTTTTTTTTTTTTTGTATTTTTAGTAGAGATGGGGTTTCACCATGTTGGCCGGGATGATCTCAATCTCTTGACCTCATGATCCACCTGCCTCAGCCTCCGAAAGTGCTGGGATTGCAGGCATGAGCCACTGCGCCTGGCCCAAGTCATCACATTTAGCCTCTCAGTCTTCTATGTTAGAAAACATTGATCCAAAAAATAAAATGATTTCTTCAATGCTAGATAGTGGCTGAAGTAGGACTAGAGCTCAAGTGTTTTAAAGCCTGCTTCACATTTCTTGTTACTAAGCTGCACTGCCTCCCACGTATGGCCTATTTTGGTCTCTAAACTGTCATGAAAACAGATGCTAGGTCCCTGTCAAAATGTTTGTGTATTTCTGGGTGTAAAAAGGTGTGTGTGTGTGTGTGTGTGTGTGTGTGTGTGTGTCTGTGCTCATGTGCATGGATCCCTGGTGGAGGGGGGAGAAAGGCAATTTGTAGCTGCAGACTTCTGTCATTGCATGCAGTGCACCCTGCCATGGTGAGTTCATACTCCACAGCAACAGAACAGCTGCTGCAAAGGGATGATGTGCTATTTTCATCTTGGATGTGTGTTTTGCATCAGCTTCTTGGCAATGGCAAGAGTAAACCTCTGTAAAGTACACCTTCTTAACCTTTTACTGTTACGCACACTGAGTCCCCAGAAACAATACGTTTAATGGGAGTTTTTCCTGCTGAACAGTTAAATATGCAGTTCTTTCATATGAAACATGAATATTTTGTTCCCTTCAGTAGAATAGCAATAATAATAACACTACTAGTAATACCAGCTAAAAGATTTTAAGTGCTTTTTTCAAACGGAAAAAATTTTTTTTGATGCCAGGTTTTTTCACTCTAGGGCAACAGTCATCTTGTATAACTTTGAAATCACACTAAAACCCTCTGTAGCAACATAAAGATAGAAAAATCCTCCTTTCAGCAATATGGCACTGTGCGCAATGAGCAAATGCAATGATATAGAAGGAAGATTGAGTTTAAGAGTATCAGCAGCAAAGTGACAGAAACACTCAGACATTAAAAACTAAAAATTAGACTTCATTGATTATAGGTGGGAGAAGCCTCTTACTTTTGGTGAGGACACATATAGGTGGGAAAAAGAGAAAGAAAAAAAGAACGTATCTGACAGGAAGCTTCACAGATTTCATTTTGATAATACTTTTTGACACTAAAGGAAACAGAATGTTTTCTGTCATATGTGTTCCAAGTAATGCCATTCTGTTTCTCATTTATCTTTGGACCTGGCTGTATAATCTATGTGGTGAAGCAGAGCTCCTTTATTATTAATTTTTAGTGGCTACATTTCTAAGTCTTTTGCTGACAATTATGAAGAAGCTCTTATATATTGACAAGAGCATAAATCTATCAACAGCCAGGTTCATGTCTAGAGTCACCTCTTAAAGGCTATAAGATACTGGGCAAGTCGTTTCATTTCTTTAAAGCTGTTTCCTCATCTGTGAAATGCTGATAGAATCATACCTTACATAGATCAGATGTAAATAAGAATAGCTAGAAATTAGTGCTGAGGAGATTATAGTATTCTGTGCAAATCTTATTAACTTGGATTTTGTTTCAAATATTGATTAATTTACATATAGTTGAAAATACACAGAACCATTGTCATGGACTAAACTTTAAGATGTCTTAGGAAAAGAGCCCAGGCTGAAGTGCGGTGGCATGATCTTCGCTCACTGCATCCTCTGCCTCCCAGGTTCAAGTGATTCTCCTGCCTCACCATCCTGAGAAGCTCGGATTACAGGTACCTGCCATCACGCCCAGCTAATTTTTGTATTTTTACTAGAGACGGGGATTTATCATGTTGGCCAGGTTGTTCTCGAACTCTTGCCTTAGGTGCTCTGCCTGCCTCGGCCCCCCAAAGTGCTGAGATTACAGGCATGAACCACTGTACCCGGCCAGGACAAGAATATTTTTGAAACTATGAGCTTTATCATTAGAGACATTAAAACTTCAGAAGGAAAGAGACCTTTGAGTTCTTCTGAGCCAACTCCTTCCTTTTATCACCACCAACAACCTGAAGTCAGAGGGAGATGACTTGCCTACAGTAACATGAGCAGGAAGAAGTGAAAGCAGATTTGGGGCTGAGGTCTTCTTAGTTTATGTCCAGTGATCTTTCCATTTCACCCACCATACTCTACATTTGTCACTACCACCACTATTGTCATCATTATGACCAAAATTAAATCTAAACAAGTTTTCACAAAGTAATTCCATTTTCATGTTAAAGATCAGGCAGTTCACATCCATTTCCTCTTTTGTCAAATGAAGGAATTGGATGAGGTGATTTATATAATTCCTACAACCTCTCAGTGCTAACAAAGCAACATTCAGTGACATTTACAATGATCATGGTGGCAAGTTGGGAGAGAGAAAAGGGCATTTCTGAAGTAATAATAAAATGAGTAAAATAAGATGGTAATGCTGCATGTTGACATTATGAACTTTGCATTTTTACTTTCTCTCATCCAAATCACAGTAAAGGAGCTGAAACAAGATTTTAGTTAATTGGTAGCCACACGTGCCTGCATGGCTGGTATGCCAGGTTTTGTTTTACTCACACTGCTGTACCATATCCAAGGCCAGAGTGAATTTCGGTGCCATGGGCTCTACAAGAGCAAGACTGGAGTAGGAGCTAAAGTCAAGTTCCCACTGGAGAGGATTGACCAACTGATAGAGGATGAAAATGAAGAGCCAAAGGGGAGAAGGGACCAGAAGTACTGAGATCTGAAAGCAAATAGCCTAACATTTAGAGGTGACCACGTGAAATGAGGCCAGCCAGGGCTGGTGCAGAGCCAGAACAAGGAAGCCCAGAAAGCTAAGTTGAGATTTTGGAAACAAATATGATGAGAGCTTATTGTAGGGGAGCCTTTTGAGGGACTACGGCCTTGATCTGATGGGTCTGCTTGTCCCCAATGCTCCTTCAAACATGCTCCTTGAAGCTTCATGCCTGCCTTAGCCGGATATTGAAAATGAACTTATATTTTGGAAACAAAGACACTAAGACCATTCACAAAAATTTGAGAACTAATTTAAAAAAATACAGTAACATTTAAAAAATATATGTTATTTCACAACATATGTAAAACTATTAAAATACCTTGACATCCCAACACGTTTTGGGGTGTCAAAATTTGGCAGAGGGCAGTGGCTCATGGCTATAATCCCAGCACTCTGGGAGGCTGAAGCAAGAGGATTGCTTGAACCCAGTTCTAGACTAACCTGGTCAACATGGCAAAACCTTGTCTCTACGAAAAATAGAAAAACTTAGCTGGGCCTGGTGGTGCACGCTTGTAGTAACAGCTGCTCAAAAGGCTGAGGAAAGAGGATTACTTGAGGCCGAGAATTTAAGGCTGCAGTAAACTAAGCTATGATCATGCCACTGTACTCTAGCCTGGGTGACAGAGCAAGACCCTGTCCCCCGAAAAAAAGAAATAAGAAGAAGAAGAAAGAAAATAGAAATAGTGTATGTTCATAGGAAGCTTCGTGAAGAACATTAAGAAGATTTGCTTGAGCTCTTGGTTGCCATGGTGGAGCTATGGGAGCTCCGGGCTCAGAAGATGGTGGACTCTGTGAAGAAACCTCTTGAGGGAGGTAGATCTGGGAGATGTAATTTTTCATGTTCAGCACCAGCTGTTGTGAGGACAGCCAGGTGTTTATGCAGCAGGTGTGGCAGTGCACAGAGGACTGCCACATGCCTCTGGCTCAAGCCCAAGCTTTGGGGACTACGGAGATAAAGAAGTTCCAAGGCTACCTGTCCCAGTGCACCATGCATTGCAATGACAAAGCCAGAGATTCACTAGATGCAGGGAGTGAGGAGCTTTAGGCAAAGTGACAGCTGGACATTTGTGTGACCCAGTGTTGATCGTGTGCATGTCACCCTGACAATGACCAAGGAGATGACGGAGATGCTCTCATCCATTGGGATACACATCTTTGCCAGTGACCATCAGGGCTGAGGACAGGAATCTAACAAAAGGAAGGAGAATTTTAGTCTTTAAGGCAAGTGTCATGAATGAAGAAATTAAGGATAGCAACAAGTATAAGGCCTATGTCACTTGCCTTTGGACAAAGCTCCCTTTACATTTCAATCCTAGAAACTGAAATGAAAAAACTAGTGCTAAAATTAGGATCAAAGATAGTACAGGAAAGTGTATTTGAGTCAAAATTCCATGTGGCAAGTGCTTGTCCTGGCAGCAGGAATATCCTTGTACTAAGCCAGAGCCTTCCAAGGTACAGGTTCTTTTTTACTACATAGGAGCCGACAGACTGGCAGGGTCCTCTAATCTGGCTGTGATCTGGTGGAGTTTGAGGAGAGGTGTTTCTGTTTGTTGCCAGGCTCCTGTTTACCAGAAGTGTTGCTGCACCATTTTCCATAAACTATAAAACAAAATCCATGAGATAATTCATTTAGAGAGCAAAAAAGGTTTGTTGGTCTTTGTTTTGCTTGGTTTTGTTTTATATGTACAAGGGCATAAAGTTGATTTAGGATGTGAAGTTGGGAAGGAGGGTAGTTTGGATAAGAACTTTGAAAGGTTGCTTATGGGTATCCTTTGCTGGATGTGCCTCTCTTGAAATTCTTACTCACTGCATCTTTCAGCCTGGATATGATGCAAAACATGAGTGGTGACTTCACATTTAGGTTTGAAAGCAGAGCTTCCCTCTTATTGGCTGATGGGTCCTGAGGCTGTCTGCAGCCAAGTGGCAGGACAATCTAGCAGAAATATTTTCCACTTAAAGAGATGGGGGGTTTTGGTTGTGATATATACCTGTATCCAGGAATAAACAGTGAAAGAGGAACCGTTGGCTACTTAATTAAAGGAGATGTGAAGTGCTGAATTTGGAAAAACCTGGCTTTCATAGAATGGAATGGAATGAAAGCCCAAACCCATCATTGCTTACATAGCCCCTGAATTAACAGAACCCTGTTGAGATGATACCCTGGCAACAGGAAGGTCAAAGAAGAAAAAGTAAGCAACTTGGCTAGGATGAGCTGTGACTTCCTTAGAGCAAAGGAGAGGCAGCCCCATTACCAAATATCACTTTTGCCCAGGCTTTTGTGACATGCAGTGCTCCTGCCCAGCATGACACCTGATTTTGACAGGGACCTTGTTATCTTTCCACCAAGTGATCATTTGAAATGATATAGCCTGCATGTTGTTCCCAAGCTGTCATATATTTTCCTGGTTGTTCGATTTTAACAATGAGAATAATAAGGTTTAATACTCCTCTCTAAGAAAAGTTTTGCTTGTTTCCCAGTTTGAAATTACTTTGCTAAGAGGGATATAATGAGTTCTATAGTGAAACAATTGTGTTTCATCCTAATTTCTGAAACTCTTGATTGAAAATTCAAGTCCGTTGTTTGTCTTTCACCCTATCCTTTGGTTCTGTCACCTCAGAACTAACACCTTGACAAAGTGTTTCTCTTTTGTCTTTCTACCCTCCCACCAAAAGTTTATTTTTTAATAAATCACTTCTAGTACCAACCCAAACCACAATTATTTAAAAAGAAAAAAAAAATAGCCCAGGATTCCATTTACTTATAAACTTACTTTCTGAACTTTATTTTTAATTTGAGCTTTTTTTTTTTTTTTGAGACAGAGTCTCGCTCTGTTGCCAGGCTGGAGTGCGGTGGCACGATCTCAGCTCACCGCAACCTCTGTCTCCCTGGTTCAAGCGATTCTCCTGTCTCAGCCTCCTGAGTAGCTGGGATTACAGGCAGACGCCACCATGCCCAGCTAATTTTTATATTTTTAGTGGAGACAAGGTTTCACCATGTTGGCCAGGATGGGCTCGATCTCCTGACCTCGTGATCCACCTGCCTCCACCTCCCAAAGTGCTGGGATTACAGGCGTGAGCCTCCGCGCCTTGCCATTTTCAGCATTTTTTAATATCAGTTATGGATTCATTGTTTTCAATATAAGATAACATGAGCAGAGACTGTGTGGGTGGGATTGAGAGTGAAGACTGGGCTCATTGACAACCTCTCATCATCTCATCAAGCAGAGTTTCCCATATCCTCTGAATCTATGCCTGTGTAACTCCAAATATTAGCATAAATATAAAAAAACTCATCCATTTAGATATTTTATCTACATGATATCAACTATTGAAATGAATCTAAATTCTTTTCACAATGATTTAGGCAAGAAACACTGGCTTGGAGTAACGTCAGAAAACATGTCATGCAGCGAACATTTATAGACCATCTTTTAAACTGTCCATATGAAAAGAATAACATCTAGCTGATTAGATGTATTTTAGGGGAATTTGGGAAAGAATAAATAACTCTGTGCCTTATGACTGTCCTGATATCTGCTATTTATATCTCTGTTCTGGGCAAAGAATACCAAAACAGAATGAATTAATTGTTGTGCATGCTATTATGTCTTGGATGCAGTAATATCAACATTTATAAAAACATCAACTCAGTACAAATAAAAAATAGAAAGTAATTTTCTTCTTTTGTTTTTAAAGGAGGAAAAATATTATTATAGACCCTGAACCTCCTTCTTCACTGAATGGGAAGAAGTAAAAGATATAGAAGCCTGTAGATATAAAATAAGAAGGTAATGTGATGGAAAGTGGCTGGGGCTATGTAGTTTGAATCTCCAGAAAAGGCCTCTCTGAGAAGGAGGCTTTGAGCTTGCAGAGCTGAGTAGCAAGAAGTCAACCATGTAGGAAACAGTATTTCAGGCAGAGGGAACAGCAAACTCAAAGGCTCAGGTGGGAATGATTCCAGCCATGGTAGCCGGAGTCTATGATGCAAGGGCTGGGAGGGGTGGTAGTGAAAGGAGTTGCATTTTATTTGAAGATCAACTGGAAACCAACACATAGCATTAAGCAAGAAGTGTCATGATATGATTTATAGTTTTAAAAGATTACAATGGTTGTTCTGTAAGAAGATGCCAGAAGAAGCAAGGAGACCAGATGTGTCTATTTTTAAAATTTTTTCATTGATACGTATTTATAGGATACCTGTGATATTTTGATACATACATACAATGTGTAATGATCGGATCACACACAACATATCTATCACCTCAAACCTTATCATTTCTTTGTGTTGGGAACATTTCAAATCTGTTCTTCTAGCTATCTGGAAATATAAAATATATTATCTTTAATTATATGTCTTAGTCTGTTTTGTGTTGTTATAAAAGTAATTTATAAAGAAAAAAGATGTATTTGGTTCACAGTTGTGATGTCTGGAAAAATTCAAAATTGGGCATCAGTATTTGGTGAGGGCCACAGGCCACTTCCCCTCATGGAGGAAGGTATAGAGAGCCAGTATGTGCAGAGATTACATTGTGAGAGAGGAAACAAGAAGGAAACAGGAAAACTAGCAGAGGGAGAACTCACTCTGTTAGTTCCTGCAAGAGTAACTAACTCACTCCCGATCTCCCCAACTCCCTGGTTAAGGCATTAATCTATGAAAGTTTTACATCCATCACCCAAACACCTTCCATTAGGCCCCAACTTCAACACTGAGAATCAAATTTCAGCATGAGGTGTATGGGGGCAAGCATCCAAACTGTAGCACTATAGTCACTCGAATGCGCTGTTTTACACTAGGGCTTATTTATTCTTTCTATCTAACTGTATGCTTTTGCACATTAACCAAACTCTCTTCATTCCTTACCCCCTCATCGTTCCCTGCCTCCAGTAACTATCTATCTACTCTCTATCTTCATAAGATTCACTTTTCAGCTTTCACATATGAATGAGAACATGCAATATTTGTGATTTTATGTTAGGCTTATTTCATGTAACATAATGACCTCCAGTTCCATCTATGTTGATGCAAATGACAGGATTTCATTCTTTCTTGTGGCTAAATAATATTCCTTTGTACATATTTACCACATTTTCTTTATTCATTTTTTTTTTTTTTTTTTTTTGAGACAGAGTCTTGCTCTGTCGCCTGGACTGGAGTGCAGTGGCCGGATCTCAGCTCACTGCAAGCTCCGCCTCCTGGGTTTACGCCATTCTCCTGCCTCAGCCTCCCGAGTAGCTGGGACTACAGGCACCAGCCACCTTGCCCAGCTAGCTTTTTGTATTTTTTAGTAGAGATGGGGTTTCACCGTGTTAGCCAGGATGGTCTCGAACTCCTGACCTCGTGATCCGCCCGTCTCGGCCTCCCAAAGTGCTGGGATTACAGGCTTGAGCCACCGCGCCCGGCTTCTTTATCCATTTACTCATTGATGGATACTTAGGTTACTTTCATATACTGTTATTGTGAATAGTGCAACAATAAACATAGGTGTGAAGTTATCCCTTTGATGTGCTTTTTTCCTCTTCTTTGGATTAATACCAAGATTGAGATTGCTGGATCATATGGTAGTTCTATTTTTAGTTCTCTGAGGAGTCTCCAGACTCTTTTCCATAATGGCTATGCAAATTTCCATTCAACAGTGTATAAAGTTTCCATTTTCTCGGCATCTTTGCCAGCATTTGTAAAATTTTTTGTCCTTTTGGTAATAACCATACTAACTAGGCTAAGATAATACCTCACTGTGGTTTTGATTTGCATTTCCCTGATAATTCCAGGAAAGAGATGACATTGGGTTAGGTTAGAGCGGAACCAGGGGATGAGTACAAAAGATGAGGAGAAGTTAGAATCTATTTTAGAGAGTCAACAAAACTCACCAAATAGATGCAGTTAAGGAAGCAAGGAAAGTAACTAAGGGTAACACCTGTTTGTGACTGAAGTAACTGAATAAATGGAGGTAAGACAATATGAGACAGCAAATATTTGGCAAATATCTCATGTGGTATTTTGGGGGAAAGGTGAAAATGCTATTAACTTAAAATCTCTATTATGCTTCCAATTGAAGATGTAAAGAATTGTCTAGAAAAGTCTGGAACTCAAGGAAGAGGTCAGGGTTAGAGATGTAAATTTAGAAGACATTGGAATATACATTTAATTAAAGCCAGTTGGCCAGATGAGATCATCCATGTAGAGATTATAGAGAAGATAAGAGGGATCAAAACCAAGTCTTGGAGAATTCCAGTATTAAGAGTTGCCAGAGAAAGAAACTAACAAAGACAGAAAAAGCAGTCAGTAAGGTGGGAAGAAACCAAGAGGGCCTGATGTCACAAAAGCATTTCAGGCTACAGAAAGTATTTAATTAAAGAGAAGATAGAAGAGCTTCCATTGCGTTTGGCAACGGCAGTCACATTTGTGATCTGGACAGAATAGTTGCAAAGGGTCATGAATTTAAATTGTGCATCAAACTAAAAGACACACACTCTGGTCAAAGGAACAGCCACAGAAGGCTGGCATATCATGTGCCTGGCACGCAAGTTTTGGTTTTGTCCTTTGGATTCTCCTGTTAGATATACGTGGCTGTTAAACAAGGCCTCAGAAATAATGGCTTGGTAATGGATGATTCTGACAGGATATAAGAAATCCCAGAGTGTTAAGCTCATCAGGTTTATTGTTAGTTCTTGTTTCCTGGAAGTGTTTGAAGCCTTGACTGTATACAGTGAAATATTACTCCATTAAATTGTCTGACATTTTAATACTTTAATTTAGTGCCAGGGACCACTTTTAGTGTAAAATGTTTCACAAAGGGATCTCTTTTAAACTGCCTGGCTTTTGTAACTCTCAGTTTTTTCTTCCAAGCCTTTCACCAGTGTAACCATCCCAAATTTGCATATTGCCTGATACTAACTGAGGAAGAAGGGCACCTGGGGTTCAACCAGCAGGAACAAAACATGTTAAAATTGTTGCAGAAGCCAATGAGATAAAAACACATAGTACTGGGGCACAAACCCCTGGAACCTGTTGCAGATGTTTAGCACTGACCTTCCACATAACCGTGGGTAGCCATAGGACCTCTTTAACCCCCACTTTTCACATTTGTAAAGGCAGGGAGCAGGAATTGCATTTTAAATACATAATTGTTGTCACTGGTAGCATCTGTCTGGGGCCAGCGGCACAGGCAGTAAAGAGAATTTACCCAGACATTTGTGAGGAAAGAAAGCCATATTGATTAGAAAAGGAAGCATGAAAATATGTTGCAAGGGTGCAATGGACAGATCAGCAAGAGAGGAACTGACTGCAAGCAGACAAAGGCTTGGTGGGAATTTTATGGAATGGTGCTTGTGCTGGACAGGGCTATATGCTTTACCGATAACACCAAAGTTGCAGTAAAGCTAACTTGCAGTTTTCTCTTGTCCAAGGGTCTGATAGTAAGTCAGGCATGAGAAGATTGTGAGTTGTTTGCACAGGAAGGCTATGTGTCCTGGACCATGAAGAAAGGCAGACTTGTAGCTTATCCGCTTTTTCTTTTTGTTTTCTCCTGCTCCCAATGGCCTGACTGCTTCTCTCTAATTAGGACTCCACAATTGTGGCATCTCATGTATTCTAAAGTATATGGTGACCATCTAAGGAAGTTGGTTTGAATGTGCAGGTCTAGCAAAGAACATGCTCTGGATATAAAAGCTAGGAAGCACCATCTAATTGAAGATGGAGATGAATGACTTCACCCTAGGGCAAGAAGGACTTAAGGAGAATAGGAAGGATGGCAGGAATGGAGGAAAACATAGTGGATGGGAAGATGAGGCACTGAAACAATTTGAAGATTGAAAGGTGAGAGTCTGAGGTCCAGGGCTTTACACTAGTGGTTAAAGAACCTTGATCACAGGCCAGCCAGGGCCTCAAAGGCTCAAGAGAAATGATGACAAGGTTTGTTTGGCTTGTTTAGAGCTGGGCTGTAGAGTGGGAAGATTGTGGTTAAACCTCAGCTGAACTGATAAAAAGCATGAAGCTGTACTGAGAGATTTTTCAATTGTACATGGTTGCAGAAACAACCTGCCACCATAGTAAATATTTGTGTTAGAACACAGTGGAGGAAGGTAGGGGGGAGCATGAACTGAAGGGGTTAACAGAGCATATGTAGCAGGCAGTTGGGATAGGAGTGCAAGGGAAGGATAGCTGGGGGTGACGAGGTTGAGTCTGTGACTGAGAGGGGCTTAGGTCAAATTCTCCTCCTTCTACCCTTCTTCCAGTTCTTCTCCTCCCTCTTTATTCCTCCCCTGTTTCCCTTCCCACTCTTTTCCTCCTTCCCCCTGCCTCCTCTCTTCTTCCTCCTCTCTGCCTTTGCTTTCTCCTTTAAAGTCTTAACATAACAAAACAAAACAAAAACTGTACTGATAGAATCCTAAGTGCACTGAGAGATTTCTCAACCGCGGGCAGAATTGTTAAGTGGTAGTAAACTCAACACAACATTTATATTGCACTTTACAATGCATAAAGCACTTTCATGTAATTAACTCCTTTGATTTGATCATCACAACAATGCCTGAGGCAAATAGTTACAAACCTTGTTACTCATGAAGAAGCTGAAAGTCTTATCAGTTAAATGTGTTGCTTGGGACTTAGTAATTGGCAAAGCAACACAAGTCTGTCTCCAGACCCCCTGGTCTTCTGGTTCCAAATCCCGTGCTCTTCTCATTATATAGCACAACACTTATTTTTTTATAAAAATGGGAAAGTCTTTTTTTATGTATTTACAGATAGTTCATGACTTTAGACATACACACGACAAAACCATTTTTATTAAAAATGAGAAAATAGAGCAAATTTGGGTCCTTTTTTTATTTTCTAATGACAATACTAAAAGCTAAAAGGCAATTGGCCATTGATGGAAGAACAAAGCAACCTGAATAATTGATAAAATATATTCTAAATCCAGAAACTGTCAAAGTAGGCAAGGTAAGAGATGCCACAGTTGCTTGGTTGTTCGTGACATCTGATGACACTGTGTCTCAGTAATAAAAACTTCAGGGAATCTGAAAGAAATAATAATGTGCCACAGTATTTTGAGCTTACCACCACAAGAAATACTCTGTAATTGCATCAAATGATTATAAATGGCATATTTTTAGGGACATAATAAGCAATGCAAGGGACAGGTCTGGTTATTAGTGCCAAAATATGTATTTATTCCCATATTGCTTTTTTTCCCCAGGCATTTTCTGGCATCTCATTTCTGACTATTAAATTATACCCCAAATAGAATATGCAACTACATGTAACTGACCTATTCTGGTCTACATTAAATGCAGCAGCATAAATGGAAACTGAAAATAACCAGAAGCATTTAGAATTTTGTTTTTATTCATCTAATCTACTTGGCCTTTTGTCTGGGATGTAAGTGATTCTGAGCCCCTCTCCAGGTTCACACTTTCCCCAGGTTTCAGTATCTGGGGCTCACAATCTCAGTGGAAGAGTTTCAAGGCAATCTTCCACCCAGGACTGCTTATGCCTTGTATATCCACGAAGCAGGGTTGCTCAAAACATAGGAAGCAACTATGAGGAATAAGAAAGGAAAGCCTGTTCCTTAAAGAACAAGGAGGAGGCCAGCGGTCTTTTTCATACCTTCTTGTTTATAGAAAGCAGACCTTTTTTTTTTCTTTTTTTTAAGTAAAAGCAGATTTGGAGCATGAAAGAAATATGACCTAGATTGTGTTGTTTTCTTTTATTGAATATACATATAGTTTAGCTGAAGTGAGCTATTCAGCTATTGATTTTAAATCATAAACTTAATTCCTCACCAAGGAAACAACAAATGGGATGTTTGGGGCAGATGCAAAGTTAAAGTATGTCTAAAGAAAAAGCATGCTAGCTGTGTTTAATGTGGAAGGTAAATTATAACAAAACAAACAAACCCCACAAACCCCAAAGATTTTCCCTTACAGTTATAGAAATTAGGAAATGTCCTAATGTGCATCTTTCCTTCCCATCTATACTGAGATTTTGAATTTTATATAATTTGTACTAATATGTAACTAGACCAGATATATTCTGTTGAGGCGTTCTTGTGATGGAAAGCAGGTGAAATCAATTTTCAGTTGAAATAGGCTTTTCAGTTCACTGTATGATGTTCGTAGGGCTTTTTTAGAGAAGGGCTTTGCATTTAGACTTGAGCAGTTTAGCAGGCTTCGTTGGAGGGTAAATCTGGCTGCTGGATCTACTTGGAATGTTTTCTTTTCATAAGCAGAGTTGGAGATAAAGTGATTCTTGCTTTCAAATACACTTTTAACAATACAAAAGAATAGTTGAAGCTCCTTTTTCTTTTGAGACAGGGTCTCACTCTGTTGCCCAGGATGGAGTGCAGTGGCACAATTTCAACTCACTTGTAGCCTCGGCCTCACAGGCTCAGGTGATTCTCCCACCTCAGCCTCCCAAGTAGCTGGGACTACAGGTGTGTGCCACCACATCCGGCTAATTTTTGTATATTTTGTGGAGTTGGGGTTTTGCTGTGTTGCCCAGACTGGCCTTGAACTCCTGGGCTCAAGCTATCCTCTCTCCTTGGCATCCCAGAGTGCTGGGATTACAGGTGTAAGCCACCACTCCCAACCTAATTAAAGACTTTTGTATGTTAGGTGCTAAGCAATACAAAAGTGAAAGTGCCACTGTTTCTGTCCTCAAGGAATTTACAGTCTGGGGAAGGAGACACAATATAAACAAACACACTGATGAGTAAATGATTACAAATTGTGCCAAGAGCTCTGATAGAAAAGAATAGATATGCATTATCTCTGTGCTCCCTGTTAAGGGCACCTGACCCATCAGGAAGGCCATTGATCATATCCATCAGTCTTCCAGGTATACCAAGGACATTGGATTGAACGTCACAGGACCTGGATTCAAGTCCTGCCATTGAATCCAGCTGTGTGTTTCTGGGCTTCAGTTTCTGTATATGCAGTAATAGTGTTGAATATTAGTGTTGAGTAATAGCATTGAATGCCCTCCATGCTCATTGCAACTTCATCCACAATTACAATGTCTTGGTGGCTTTCTAAGTTTTTTTTTTTAATTTTTAATTTTTGTAGGTACACAGTAGGTGTCTATATTTACAGAGTATGTGAGATATTTAGATAAAGGCATGCAATGCATAATAATCACATCGTGGAAAATGGAGTATCCATCTCCTCAGCATTTAGCCTTTGTGTTACAAAAAAATTCAATTATGTTCTTTAAGTTATTTTAAAATGTACAATTACATTATTTTGACTATAGTCGCACTGTCATGCTATTAAATACTAGGTCTTATTTATTCTTTCTGATTATTTTTTGTACGCTTTAACCATCTCTACCTCTCCCCAATCCCCCAGTACCCTTCCTAGCCTCTGGTAACCATCCTTCCATTCTCTATCTCCATGGGTCCAATTGTTTTGATTTTTACATTCAACAAATGAGTAAGAATATACAATGCTTGTCTTTCTGCTGCTGGCTTATTTCACTTAACATAATGACCTCCAATTCCATCCATATTGTTGCAAATAACAGGATCTCATTGTTTTCATGACTAAATATTACTCCATCATTTCTATGTACCACAATGTCTTTGTCCATTCATGTGTTGATGGATACTTAGGTTGCTTCCAAATCTTGGCTATTGTGAACAGTGCTGCAACAAACATGGATGTGCAGGTGTCTCTTTAACATACTGATTTCCTTTCTTTTGGGAATATACCCAGTAGTGGGATTGCTGGATCATATGGTAGCTCTGTATTTAGTTTTTTGAGGAAACCACAAACTGCTGTCTATTGTGGTTGTACTCGTTTACATTCTTACTGGCTTTCTAGAACCTCCTCTTGGGGAGCCATATGGAAATTTTGCTGAAGGTGAGAATATGGCAGCTTGATGCTATGCAGTGTTTTTTCAAGCTTATTAGTTTGTTGTTGTTTTGAGACCTAAGACTCAGGAGAGATGCCCCAAGGCTGCTGCAGAGCTGTAGAGAGGAGATGGGCAGCAAGCAAAGGAGGTAGGGTTGGAGGCTCAGGGCATCTCCCACCCCAACTTGTCTCAGACATGTCCCTCCTTAATCTGTTGATTACACCAGGCTTACAGGGAAGATTTTATCCAAAAACTTCACCTGCTAAAAGAGGAAAACATTTTTAAAATTACTTTTGTAGCCCAAATAGTCTCTGGAACTAGAAAATTCTGGATTCCAAATATAGATATGTAGTGCTTAACGTCAGGGATACATTGAGAAACATGTTATTAGCCGATTTTGTACTTGTGTGAACATCACAGAGTGCACTTACGTGAACTGGGATGGCAAAACATACTACAGACATACTACATATTAGGCTAGGTGGTCTAGCCTGTTGCTCCTAGACTACAAATCTGTACAGCATATTACTGTACTTAATACTGTAGGCAATTGTTAATACAGTGGTATTTGTTTATCTAAACTATCAAAACCTAGAAAAGGTACAGTAAAATATGGTATAAAAGATTTTATTTAAAGTACACCTCTATAAGGCACTTCCCATGAATGGAGCTTGCAGGACTGCCTGTTGCTCTGGGTGAGTCAGTGAGTGAGTGGTGAGAGAATGTGAAGGCCTAAGACATTACTGTATACTACTGTAGACTTCATAAATATTATATTTAGGCTACCTATATTTATAGGAAAATCTTCTTTCTTCTATAATAAATTAACCTTTCCTTATTGTAAATTTTTCACTTTATAAACCTCTTAATTTTTCAAAACTTTTTGACTCTTTTTCAATAATAGCTTGAAATACAAACACAATTTACAGCTGTACAATAATAATTTCTTTTTATCCTCATTCTATAAACTTTTTTGAATTTTTAAATTTTTAAATATAATTTTTAAAATTGTGTTAAAAATGAAGACTCAAACACACACATTAGCCTAGGACTACACAGGATCAGGATCGTCAGTATCACTGTCTTCCACCTCCACATCTTGTCCTACTGGAAGGTCTTCAGGGACAATAACAAGCACGAAGCTGTCATCTCCTATAACAATGCCTTCTTCTGGAATTCCTCCTGAAGGACCTACCTGAGGCTGTTTCACAGTTACCTTTTTTTAAAAAAAAATACATGAAGCCCACTTAATCATGGTGGATAAGCTTTTTGATGTGCTGCTGGATTCAGTTTGCCAGTATTTTGTTGAGGATTTTTGCGTCGCTGTTCATCAGGGATATTGGTCTAAAATTCTCTTTTTTTGTTGTATCTCTGCTAGGCTTGGTATCAGGATGATGTTGGATCGTAAAATGAGTTAGGGAGGATTCCCTCTTTTTCTATTGATTGGAATAGTTTCAGAAGGAATG
>NW_012118710.1:10994124-10994521 GCF_000951035.1 Colobus angolensis palliatus | reverse complement strand
GTAGAGGTGTTTATAGTATTCTCTGATGGTAGTTTGTATTTATGTGGGGTCGGTGGTGATATCCCCTTTATCCGTTTTTATTGCATCTATTTGATTCTTCTCTCTTTTCTTCTTTATTAGTCTTGCTAGTGGTCTATCAATTTTGTTGATCTTTTCCAAAAACCAGCTTCTGGATTCATTGATTCTTTTGGAGGGCTTTTTGTGTCTCTATATCCTTCAGTTCTGCTCTGATCTTAGTTCGATTATCTCAATAGATGCAGAAAAGACCTTTGACAAAATTCAACAGTCCTTCATGCTAAAAACTCTCAATAAATTCGGTATTGGTGGAATGTATCTCAAAATAATAAGAGCTATTTATGACAAACCCACAGCCAATATCATACTGAATGGGCAAAAA
>NW_012118710.1:10992574-10993028 GCF_000951035.1 Colobus angolensis palliatus | reverse complement strand
CCTAAAACCATAAAAACCCTAGAAGAAAACCTAGGTAATACCATTCAGGACATAGGCATGGGAAAGGACTTCATGTCTAAAACACCAAAAGCAACGGCAGCCAAAGCCAAAATTGACAAATGGGATCTAATTAAACTAAAGAACTTCTGCACAGCATAAGAAACTACCATCAGAGTGAACAGGCAACCTACAGAATGGGAGAAAACGTTTGCAATCTACTCATCTGACAAAGGGCTAATATCCAGAATCTACACAGAACTCAATCAAATTTATGAGAAGAAAAACAAACAACCCCATCAAAAAGTGGGCAAAAGATATGAACAGACACTTCTCAAAAGAAGACATTCATACAGCCAACAGACACATGAAAAAACGCTCGTCATCACTGGCCATCAGAGAAATGCAAATCAAAACCACAATGAAATACCATCTCACACCAGTTAGAATGACAATA
>NW_012118710.1:10972460-10990509 GCF_000951035.1 Colobus angolensis palliatus | reverse complement strand
TATGGCACATGTATACATATGTAACAAACCTGCACGTTGTGCACATGTACCCTAGAACTTAAAGTATAATAATAATAAAAAAAAAACATGTAGAAGGAGTATGCTCTAAAATATCAATGAAAGTGCAGTATAGTAAATACATAAGCCAATAACGGTTTCTCTAATCATTATCAGGTAATATGTACCCCACATAATTGCATGTGCTAGGCTCTTATATGAGTGGTAGTGCGATAGGTTTCTTTACACCAGCATCAACACAGACACTTGAGTAATACTATGATGTTATGAGGGTTATGATGTCACTAAGTAATAGAAATTTTTTAGTTCTGTTATAACCTAATGGGTCTACCATCATATATGCAACCCATCAGTGACCAAAATGTCATTATGTAAAGCATGACTGTATTAGTCCATTTTCACGCTGCTGATAAAGATATACCTGACACTGGGCAATTTACAAAAGAAAGAGATTTAATGGACTCACAGTTCCACATGACTGAAGAGGCCTCACAGTCATGGCAGAAGGTGAAAGGCACATCTCACATGGTGGCAGACAAGAGAAGAGAACTTGCGCAGGGAAACTCCCCTTTATGAAACCATCAGATCTCATGAGACTTATTCACTATCACAAGAATAGCATGGCAAAGACCCACCACCGTGATTCAGTTACCTCCCACCAGGTCTCTCCCACAACACATGGGAATTGTGGGAGCTGCAATTCAAGATGAGATTTGACTGCAGACACAGCTAAACCATATCAGTGACTACAGTACTTTACCACTTGAGTAAGTTTCTTTTTTAATCCCTTGAGTATCTTATGATCTATAAAATGGCACTCAAACCTATCCTGTGGATATTTGTAAGGCTTATAAATGTTGTCTGGAAGAGAAAGATGACTTGGGAGTATATTATAACTCTTGATGTTTTTATTACTTTTATTTGTCATTAATGTGCAGAAATATATCATTAATAATTTATTTCAAAAAGTGATGTGATGATAACATAAAACCCTTGGGTGAATTCAAAAATGGCCACTTTTTATGACAAATTATATGCTTCTATTTCTGTTCCACCCAGGATTTCTTTTGTGCAGTGGAAATTCATCTGGAAACTTAATCTTATCCCATTATAGAGAGCCATTCTTGATGTGCCACTAATTCTTCCAAATAGGCTGACTTGACTACTCTCTTAGGATACAGAATTATATGAGGAAAAATAGAGTTGAGAAGGAAAAAGTACAAACATTGTGTGTGCATATAACAAACAGATGACTGCTTTAGACATATTTGGTCAGTAAACACCTGTGGAATCTTGCCTGTATCTCTTTTATTTTTCCAGATTTCGCTCATGGGAGAGACACAATTTGTTCTTTGAATGTAGCCATTATATTTTAACATACATGCTGATTTAATCATGCTGGTCAAAATTTTCTTTTTATAGCGTCCAGACAGCTTGTGCATATAACTACATGCAGTTTTATTTTGTGGCCAACTGGCAACCATATGGAAGTCAGTTGAAATGTAATTTGATTATATGACTCTCTGCACATAGGTACATCATCTCAGGAAGGCTCAGGTAGCATAGAGGCAAGTGAATTCAGCCTGAGATTACAGTAAAGACAGGAATCTGATACTCTGGCATTTCTGGACCCACACTGATTTCTTGAAGAAAAGCCCATACAGTTGAAATCAGTGCCTTAAATTAGGTTTCTTAATATGATGAGCTCATAAAATATGTGTTCTCCTACCTTCTTCAGATGTGAGAGTTGATGTTACAGAGATCTCTTTAGTAATTTGACTATTTTAATAAAATACTCACAATTAAAAATATATAGAAAAAAGAAGCAAGGAAAGACTAGAACTAATGATTAGAGTTGTTGAAAATGCATATATACTTTACTTCCTTTTTAAAAGAAATGGAATTGGGCTATTCTATTGTGCATAGACTTTTGTCAAAATCAAATTAAGAATACTTTACTCAATTTTCTTTTTCTCCCTTTCTTCATCTCTGTAAATATTATTTTACAGGCCCTTAAAAATAAAATAATTATCTTATTAAAATTTAATTGCATGTTGTGTTTAAAATGCTAAAGTTTTGGCCAGGCTTGGTGGCTCATGCCTGTAATCCCAGTACTTTGCCTGAGGTGGGCAGATCACGAGGTCGGGAGTTCAAGACCAGTCTGACCAACATGTTGAAACCCTGTCTCTACTAAAAATACAACAATAACAACAAAAATTAGCCAGGAGTGGTGGTGCTTGCCTGTAATCCCAGCTACTCAGGAGACTGAGGCAGGAGTATTGCTTGAACCCTGAGGCAGAGGTCGCAGTGAGCCGAGCTTGCTCCACTGCACTCCAGCCTGGGCAACAGAGTGCAAGTCAGTCTCAAAAGAAAAAAAAAAATTCTAAAGTTTATAGGATAAAAAAATGAGGATCTATTTTTAGTCTCAAATGTAGGCACATACGAAAATAATACATAGAAGTTTTCTAAGTACTATTAGACATTTTGTTCCCATTTTGCCATTTGCTTTCAGTTTACCTGAAACGAAGGTAAAAATGACAGCTATTTCTCACTTGGCATTTGAAAGACAAGAACAAAAAGAAACCCAGCAAAACTCCTAGAGAATTTTCATAGGGAAAATAAGCATACTGACATTCTTTGACTTTTGTAAATTGATTTTTTGGCTCCAGCTGCTCTAAAGCCATTAAGAGTTAGAGTTAATCATTCTTGATTTTTTATTGTTAGTCAGTTTCCTTATTCATAACACTGAATAATAGCAATATTACTTAGTTTTATTTATGTTCACATTTAGTGGTATGTTAAAAAATTCACAAAGTAACATACTGAAATTCTTGCAGGTAACTGGTAAAATATGTAGTCTTTAGTAGACCGTTGATTGATATTCTAGTGAAAGAGTAAATCTTACGAATTTCAGAGGTTGTCCCAGGATGGTCTTAACCCTACTGTGTTAAAAAATATCAGCATCTTTTTCCTGTAAAGACAACCTGAAGGCTCTTTTGAAATATGTAAAAGCGCTTCTTTTTAAAAAGCTTATTGATCAAATCGGCTTAATTAGCTATGAAAGGAATGATCCTTCACCCCATGTTAATGTCTATTTACACTGAAAGTTTGTAAAAGCTTCTGATAGAGATTGATGCCATATCTAATACATTATCACACTGTATGTTCATAAAGTATTAAGATTATATCTATATGAACATATATATATATATAGGTGAATGTAGATTCATATCAAAAATTGAAACCCAGAGTAAACCTTGGCAATGTGGTAGGCAGAACCATGACCATCCTCAAAGAAGTCCATACCCTTATCCCCGAAACCCGTCAGTATGCTCTGTGACATTATTAAGGGCAATTAACATTGCAGGTAGAATTAAAGTTACTGTTTTAGTCCATTTGTGCTGCTATAACAAAATGCCTGAGACTGGGTATTTATAAGGAACAGAAATTTATTTTCTGTTCTGGAGCCTAGGAAGTCCAAGATCAAAGTGACAGCAGGTTCCATCATCTGGTTAGTACTGCGTCTTCAGAGGGGAGGGGAAAGGAACAGTACGTTCTCACCTGGCAGAAGAACAAAAGAGCAAACTACCAAACATTGCCAAGCCTCTTTTATAAACGCCTTAATTCCATTCCTGAGGGAGCAGCCCTCATGGCCTAATTACCTCTTAAAGGCCCTATCTCTTAAAACTACTAGGTTAGCAAGACCTGAAATTAAGGGGGGGGCATAATCAAACCATATTATTACTAATCAATTGACCTTAAAATAGAGAGATAATCCTGGATGATCTAGGTGGGCCCCTTGTAATTACAAGTTTCCTTACAAGTGGAAGAAGGTGACGCAGGAGAAGTAAGAGTGACGTAATGCAAACAGGACTCAATACACCATCGCTGACTTTGAAGAAGGAGGTCTGAATTTTAGCAGCCAAGGAAGGGGACAACCTTTGGAAGCTGGAAATGGCAAATAATCAGATACCACCCTGAAGCCCTCAGAAAGGAGTTCAACCCTGACAGTACCTTGATTTTAGCTCTGTGCAACCTGTTTCAGACTGCTGCAGAACTGTAAGATAATAAATTCACGTTGTTTTAAGGCACTAAGTTTGTAATAATTTGTCAAAGCAGCAATAAAAAACCAATGCAGCAGAAGACAATAATGTTTGTTTAATCACATAGTCATGCAGCATCTATTAACTAGCAACTTATTAAATACAGCTTACTACTGCAACATCTTTGGGGTAATTAAAACATCCTCCATGAATCAGAGTGAGAATGATACTTAAGTGTCTGCCAATTGCCATGATAATAGAAAAGCTTATGATTTCTCTACTAATTACATTAGGAAGGCAAGGGCCCAATGAGATGAGCAGTGTGGTGGTACCTCAAACATCTTCCCACTTACATGCACACATATCATTCATTCTCCTTGTTCCCAAGTTTCGCTGTTAGTATAGAGGGACAATAGATCATGATTAGCTCGGCATGTTCACAGTTTAGCTGCCTGAGCTAAACTGTGAGAGTCCAGGAGAAGCTTATTAAACATATTATGAGAACTAGACAAGACTTTTGAGACCATCTGTCCAAAACTTTGGTTTTACCAGTAAGCAAATTCAGATCCAGCATCACTCAGCTGGTAGGTGGTAAAACTGAAAAGAGAATCCATGTGTTTTGTTTTTCCTAGTGCCGTGTTGTTGCACTGCCTGATGAACCACACATTCAGTTCCTGACAATCCAAGATTAGAATCATCATCAAGTGAAACACAAGTGAGGCATTACATCCAGGAGATCATAGTTAGTCTGTGTGTGTTCCCTAGATAGGTTCCCTAAAGCTTTTCCATCAACACCAGGAAGCTGAAGGGGAAAATGAAAGTTACCCTTCAGTTCCCCTCAATTCAAGAGTAATTGAGACCAATATCATTCATGAATATTAATAATATGACCTTTTTTAAAGAATCAGCAAATCATTACATCATAAAGAACAATGATCTTATATTTTATTATGTTTGTTAGTTGCAGTCTCAGCCACTAGATTGCTAGAAAGCTGTGGGCTCCTTTGGATACGGATATGGCCAAATCTCTTTAACTTTCTAGGTGTGGCACTTTAGGTAAATTCAACTTTTCTTAGTCTAGGTTTTCTCCTCTGTACAATGGAACTGACAATTCTATGTCAGAGAGCTATTGTAAGGATTAAAGGAAATAATATTTGCAAACCCCATACTGTTGTTTGGAATAAAACAGGTGCTGAATAAATGGTAGCTATTTGATTGTTACTTTTAAAAAATCTTGCTAGAAATCATGAAGAGTGTATTTATCTAAGTGGGAGAAAAAAAAACTAAGTGAGACTCTTGGATCTTGAAAGCGAGAGAGAGAGAGAGAGCGCGCAATGATTGTCAACACAAAGATAAATGCTTGAGGAACTTTAAGGGCCCAAGAGTCAAAGGACAGGGACAGGCTAGAAAAAAATGTCAGAGAAGAAAGAGCTGAGAGATAAGGTCAAAGGAAAGGAGAGGAGGGGAGAATGGAAGGAGAACTGAGAAACCAGCAGTATTTTTTAAAGGTGATAATTGAAGAAGGTGAGCAGAGGAAGAAAGAGCTCAGTGAGCGATTGAAATCATGAATTATTTTCTTCTGATTCATCTCTTAAAGGAAATACCTTCTAAGAGAGATCTTTGCTCTTTTGTGTGCTGGTGAATGTAAGGTGAGAATCTCGCCTTTCTTTTTCTCACTACGACCCTGAACAAGGCCATGCTCTTCTTTTAAACATCCCTTCTGTCTGAAGCTCTGTTACAATAGAATCAAATAGGGTCTCCTTGGTTTATGTCACTGATCTAAGGTTGAATGATGTACTTGACAGATCCTTTTGAACTGCCCCATCTGGGGACTGAACCAAAGACTGGATCCCAGTCATGGTACTCAATTACCTTTCCCTTTCCACACAGTCCCCACATTTACTACCCAAAAGTATAAAATCCATTTCATAAGATGCAGATGAAGTAGAATGATGCGGTTTCCCAAACTTGCCTGATTATATGAAAGCCCAGAAGCATTGCTGTCTGGAGATTCAGATTCTTACCTCAAGAAGATTCTTGTCATTAGAAAGTGAAATGTACAGAAATGAAGACACTTTCGAGTAAAGCTACATTTCCTACCAAGGGACTGGGTGGTTCTGAATATGACACCATCTTTCTCCTAACAACAGAAGGTGACAGTTTGACAAATAGGCTTAGGATTCATATTCTTCCGTAAGCTATCATTTTGCTGAGCTATTGTTTTTTTTCTTTCTTTTTCTTTTTGAGACAGAGTCTCACTCTGTCACCCAGGCTGGAGTGCCGCAGTGTGCTCTTGGCTCACTGCAACCTCTGCCTCCCGGTTCTCCTTCCTCAGCTTCTCAAGTAGCTGGGATTACAGGGGCCCACCAGCATTTCTGGCAAATTTTTGTGTTTTTAGTAGAGATGGGGTTTCACCATGTTGGCCAGGCTGGTCTCAAACTCCTGACCTCAAGTGATGAGCCCACCTTGGCATCCCAAAGTGCTAGGATTACAGGCGTGAGTCACTGCGCCTGGACTTGCTGCAAGCTATCTTTTTGCCACTCATGATGGTGATTGTATGGATGACTCTCTGGTCTGTGTTATCAGTATTCAAGTGGTACCTCCCCTCTGTCACATCTTCATTTTGCTTGTCTAGCAGACTTGTTAGTCCCTTCTGTCTTGTTCCATGTCAGGCTTGGACATATGAATTGCAATCACATTGTGAGACAATTGTCCAATATTTCTCAAGACTCCATGCCTTTATAGACTATTTTGCATTCATCTTTGAGTCCTCAGTATTTTGCCTACCTGATACCTAGTAAACAGGGTTTGTCAAGTGAATAGCCTATGTACACTTTTAGGAAGATCCACATGGGGAATGAGAAAATTGAGCTAATCTCAGGAAAAGAACAGGAAATGGAGGTAAAAGATTTGCCTAAGTTTACCCTTCTATCCAGGCATGTCTCCAGACACCAGTTTCCGCTTCCTTATCTGCCTGGAATTAGTGTAGAATTGATCCTCAAGGTCAGTTTGAGGTTTCTTACCCTGTATATGAGCCTTTGATACTTAGAATGTTATTTTGTGCTCAGATTGCCAGAAATCATGAAGAAATGAAAGGGGAAAAATGGTGGCAATAATGATGACTAACTAACAATGTTTTATTGTGTGACATGAAGTTAAACAGTAATAATTTATTGTTGTATTGAATGCTGCAGCATTAAACTGCTGCCTCCAGTGTTAAAAGCAATGCACACGAGACAGATCTTATGAGAAACTCTATGTAACAGCAAAGGATTACTGAAATATTCAGATACAGAATTTACAATATTGCATTAGGGCTTCCTTTGAATTCATTAATATTTCCTCTGAGATGACTGCTGCCAAGTGGTTTTGCTTCATTCCCGATTTAATTGCTAGGAAAATCAGAATTATTCCAGAAATTGAGGCTATGAAGGTTTCATTATAGGAAAATCTTGTGTTTGAAGCCGTGACGTTGGACCAAGGGAAATGAGTTGGATGCTGTTGTGAATGGGCAGAAGTCAGCACCAGCAACTTCCATTCATTTTAGAAGTAAGAGTTGATAAGGGAATTGACTGTTGAGGTCAAGTCTCCATATATTTTCTTATTTCCTCCTTTGCATCCATCTTTCAAAGCAAATTTTTAAGAGAAAACGAGTGTTGCAATCTTGATAGTGAATTGCTCTGCTTCTTCAGCAGGAGGTGCAGGAGAAATCCTATTTGCATCCTTTTCACTACTCTTAACAAGCCCCTAAAGGCTGAGTTAATGTTTATTTGTGGCCTGGAGTGGCCAAAAGGGAATAGCAGGAATTATTTTCTTCATAGAAGTGGTAGAGAATATGAGTGCCTCCCTGTATAAACTGGAGAAGATTTACCTGCACAGTTCTCCTCTCTGCCTTTCAATACTGTTTGGGGGATGAAAGGGACCCATGGACTTTGGCCTCAGATACACCAGGCTGGTTTCAAATTTTCCTCTTTCTGAAATCCACAGTAAGGCACTTAAACTCTCTGAGCCACAGTATTCTGTTCTGTGCAGTTGGAATAACAATGCCATGTACTGGAACAGCTTCATAATTTGCAGGCCCAGTACTAAATGAAAATTGGGACCCTTTTGTTCAAAGAACATGAACTTTAAGACTGTAATGGCAGAGCATCAAATAGGTGTGGGGCCCTTCTGAGCCTGGGGGCTGTACCACTGGACAGGCCACACACCCATGAAGCTGACCCCACTGTGCAGGTGGATTGGCTGTTGGATCTCAGATATCTTTCCCTTTATATCTCTGTATCTTAGAGAGTGGATCCCTGAAAATGGCATTTGCACTGGCTGCTAGCTAGATTTAGCCAATGGAAGGCAGTGGTAGGAGACTGAGGGTGAGAGGGACAGGGAAGCCAAGTTATTTCCCTCTTTTCTCCTTTCCCCTGTCTCTCTCTATTTCCCTTTGAAATGTATCTCCAATAGCAACTGCTCTCCTCTTTCGGTTCCAGCGTACCTAGGACAGCCCGCCTTCTGGGGTCACACCTTTCCTGATCCCACTCACTGCTAGTCAGTTTCCTGCAGGCAGTCCAGCTCCTCATGCTCTAAAACCACCATTTTCCTTGGTTCCTCCAGCCTGACAGGTGCTAGCTGCTTCCTGATATAGCTGATATCTTGACTACCTCCCTGTTCCCTATGGGGCATTTCAGCTCTTCCAAGCCTCTTTAACTAGTTCCCCTTATTAACTATTCGCTATTCTGCATAGAATCTGATACAAGTGTCTACCCTGAAAGGTTATTACAAGGAGCAAATTTGTCTAAGGCAGTGGTTTTAACTGCACATTGCAATTCATTTGTGAGTAATAAAATCAATTTGATGGGTCCAGACCAGTAGTTTAGAACACAAAATAACTTAGAGTAGAATAAGAAAACATGGTAGTGCATTGCATGTATTAAGGCTACATATGATTTCACAAAGCTTTTAGTTGTCTCTGTGTGTATGTGTGATGTGTGCCAGTTCATGCTGTAAAAATGTATTACTTTCTAGCAGGTGGGAAAAAGAAAGGGATTTCTGGTACATAATTAGCACTCAATAAATTGTAGAAACTATTGTTGCCATCCAAGACCATGTCATTGAAACAAAAGGCAGTCAGACAACCCAAAGAGTTTACCATTCCGACTCACTTTAGCTCATTAGAATAGTTTCATGTAGTTGAGCCAACTTGTACTAAAATGGCCAAAGCATATACTTACATTTGTTTGTTTACACCTAGACAGGCCCAGCTTGAGTCACCAATGTTGGCTGAAAGAGAAGCCAGCCAGGTTCAAAGTAGAGAAACAGTTTTAAAATAACATTTTATTTTTCTGTGAGTCATAGCAAACCTGTCCCTGCGACATCCTTCTCCTGCAGCTAAATGCTTTAAAATGGTCAGGTCTCACCCAGGAAAAAGTGGGGCTGGGAGGAAGTGATGAGAAAAAGCAGCTTCCCAGTCTGTGCATTAGTAAGAGTACAACCTCTGGCATTCCTCTTTTTTCAAAAGTATCAAAGAGCTCTGCAGAGATAACTGTGTCTCCAGATGGCCATGAGATTGGTAAATGACAAATGTTTATCAGCCTTTCAGCACCTGCTGATGGAAGAATTTAAAAAAAAAAAAAAAAAACACAAGTGACTTTATGAGCCTATAGCCACCCCAGCTGTAATGGGTGCTAGTAGCTGTGTGTTGCTGGCCTCACATGGGAAAAGGAAGAACAGAATAATTTTTAGTCCCTTGGCTACTTCTTATCTATTTCATCAGGTAAGGAAACTCAGCTTGAATCCGTTCAACTCTGAAGAATGATAGAACTGAGGAGCAACAAAGAGCTATAGGTCATATGGATTTCTCTGCTCAGAGAGCCCGGAACTCTCCCTGGAGCTGAAGGTAGCCCTTGCAAGCTGTCTCATGATGGTTTGATAGCACAGTGGGCTCACGCATACTGGTGCTGGTTTTGAGCATCTATAGTGACAAGACATATGTCTATTTCTACTACTGCAGAGGATAGAGTTTAACCAAAGTCAGGTGACAGAGAAAAAGAACAGAAATTGATAACACTTATATAGCAGGCTCTTGAATAATGCAGGCATGAGGGGTGGCAACCACCCGTAGAGTCAAAAATCACAAAAAAGAGAAAATATATTTACTATTCGTTAAGAAGTGGAAATGGATCATCATAAAGTCTTCCTTGTTGTCATTGTCTTCAGGTTGAGTAGCTGAGGAGGAGGAGGAAGGGAATGGGGTAGTCTTGCTGTCTCAAGGATGGCAAAGGCGGAAGAAAATCTGCATATAAGTGGACCCATGCAGTTCAAACCCATGTTGTTCAAGGGTACTTTATGTTGTCCCGGATGCTATATTTAGTACTTTATACATATAAATTTACTTAATCCTCACAACATCCCTACGAGGTGGATACTATTACTGTTCTCATTTCCAGCTGAGGAAACAGATAGAGAAGGCAAATAATTTGCTTGAATCTGCACAGTTTATTAATCATAGAGCCCAAATTCAAACAAAATAGTGTGGCTACCAACTCAATGCTCTTAACTTCTACCCAGACTGGGAGCCAGAGGGTTTGCATTCTAATTTGATCATTAACCAATCTGACTGGTAGGGCAAATCAACCCTACTGCAGTCTCCTCTTTTCATCTGTAATATAAGGTTATTGCTTGAGATATTTTCAAGGTTTAGTGCCACCTCCCATTTAGAGCTTTAGTGTTCAGAAGGATGATATTAATGTGTTCTGTTGTCCTAAATATTTCGAACACATCAGTTTCTACTGTTCCAAACAACTCCAATGGGGATTTTTTTTATTCCTCCACTTCCTAATTAAGGCTGAAAGGGCCCCATGTTTAGCTGCTGAGTCTCTGTCTCCCACCATTTTTTCCTCCTGTACGACCTAAAACTGCCTTTTGTCTTTCAGCACTTGGGGAGAAACTCTGGGAAGCTTCCTAAATCCCTAAATTGTCACACCCATCCTTAAAGCAGTGCTGAATTAAAAAGTGGGATTGGTCTAAGCAGAGCAGACACTTAAGGAAGGAGAGGGGCTACAGCACTAAACGGTGTTTCCAATTAAGAGAAGTGTAAGGTCAGAGAGAAACTCCCTCCTGGATGGAGCTCTTCACCACCAGATGAGCTGATTAAATATCATGCTGCAAAAAGTAAATGTTTACTCCAAGCCAGGTGCTTGGATGCTAAAGAACTCTATTAGGCAAGAGTAAGTGGTTTAATTGGCTCACCTTCATTCAACTGTTAGTATGTTCCTCATAAGTGCCTGTCAGAGAGAATCTTTTGTGTTTCCCTTCTAACAGCTGGCTTATAAAAACATAAACCTATCTTACAATGTTAAGTAAGGATCTTTTAATTCCTGTTTTCTTTCCTCCAATTTGTATTAATATGATAAGAGAGAAAGAAAGTTAAAGCATTCTTCTATAGCTGGCTACTTCATCAAAATTAATGGAACCATATTTTGTAATTCATTCTATAATTTAAGGTTTGGTCATTTTATCTCTTAAAGATGAATTCCAGGCCAGGTGCAGTGATTTGTGCCTGTAATCTCAACCCTTTGAGATGCCGAGGTAGGAGGATTGTTAGAGCCCAGGAGTTTGAAACCAACCAATATAGAGACCCTGTCTCTACAAAAAAATAAAAAAATTAGCCAGGTGTGGTGGTATATGCCTGTAGTACTAGCTACTCAGGAGGCTGAAGTGGGAGGATTACTTAAACCCAGGAGGTCCAGGCTGCAGTGAGCCATGATGATGCCATTGCACTCCAGCCTAGGCAACAGAGCGAGACACTGTCTCAAAAGACACACAAACAACAACAAAAAAATGAAATCCTAGCTAAACACTGTGGACTCAAAATAACCTGTGAAATCATCCAACTGTAGTATTTATCTATGAGAATGTTTCAAAGGGAGATATGTAGTCATATGACTATTTCACACCGATATTTGGTATTAATAAAAGACTATGGTCAGCATGACGTGTTAGCCAGAGTTGAAACTATGCTTCTATTCATATTGTGGTTTGGTTGTTGTCAAATTTACTTTCCATGCATTATTTCTAAACATATACTTATTATTTCATCAGCTTAGAGTGGTTTGGATACAAAAGTATATCAAGGGCTCAGAAATGCCCTCCATCAACATCAGGGTAGCCATGACTTGAACCCACCCCACTGGTTTCCTTTGTCTTTCTCCGTTTCTGATTCTCTGTCTCTATGGTTACCTAGGATAAATAAATTACTTGACTTTGAAATTCATGATTAACTCAGAAAGTTATAGCTACTGATTCACAATATTTGTTTTAAAAACAGTATGAAGAATGTAGAAGCATGGTTTATAATTATAATAATATAAATTAGTATTATTTTATGTACTCAAATGCCACACACAAAAGTATAAGGTGTTCCTATGGAATAATCTTAACCTGGTTCTTTGACAATTTTTATAATTCATTCTCTAGTGAAATATTTCCCCAAAATGTATCCACTGATTACTCTGTCACCAATATGCTTCTGGAAAAAAAGTGCCATGGTCTAATAAGTTTAGGAAACCTTGCACATTCTTTTTCCTTGGGAGCAATCATTTGTATTAACAGATTTAACACCAAGAAATCCTGTAGTAGAGAAATTCATTTACTTTTAATTCAGTATTTCTCAAAATCATTTTACCCTATTACTCAAATCCCTGCTTTTATTCTGGGAATTGTTACCTCTTCTTTCCTTTGCATACACTTGAGAAATTGACTCTAGAAACACTAGCCTTATGAAATATTGATAGTAATTGCTATGGTTTGTTAGACTCCTCCAAATCTCTTGCTGAACTTTGATCCCCAGCATTGGAGGTAGGCTTAATGGGAGGTGTTTGCATCATGGGGGCAGATCCTTCATGAATAGACTAATGCCCTCCCTGGGGTGGGTAGGAACTGAGCGACTTGTTGCTCTATTAGTTTCTGTGAGAGTTGTCCCCCGACTCCCCACAGAGCTGGTTGTTAAAAAGAGCCTGGTTCCTCTTCCCCCTCTCTCTCTCGCTTCTCTCTCTCCATGTGATCTCTGCACACACCAGCTCCCCTTTCACCTTCTACCATGAGTGCAAACAGCCTGAGGCCTTCACAGATGCAGATGCCAGATCATTGCTTCTTCTACATTCTGTAGAACCATAAGCCAAATAAACCTCTTTTCTTTATAAGTAACCGAGCCTCAGGTATTCTTTTATAGCAACACAAATGCACTAAGACAGTACTGATTATTTCTTGGGCATTTTCTACGTGCCAGGAACTGTTATAAGTACTTTAGAGGTTGTAATAGCTAAGTATTTATTTGGGTGCTTTAACAGAGACTAAAATGACTGCTTTAAACAAGATTGATTATTTCTCTCTCACATGAAAGTCTAAAATGGTGAGCAGTGTAGCAACTTAGGGCAGCAATCTTTGACTGGGTCATCCAGGCATCAGGGCATCAGGCATCTGTGGTGCTGTTTCACCATCCTTCAAAGTGTTTCTTTCTCCATAGGTTGAAACCAGCTCCTTGTGCCTCATCTGGTCCCATCCCTAAGAAAAGAAACCAAGGAGACATCTCTGAGAAAAGAGACCAAAGAGACATCCCTGATAAAAGAGAAAATAAAGGGCAAACAGCTTCTTGTTAAGAATCTGGTCTGGATTATGCTCATAGTTCATTGTTCAACTGAGTACATTGCTCTATTTACTGACATGGCCATACCCAGCTTACAAGGAAGTCCAAGAAATAGTCTCTTACTGGGGAACATTTGTTCTCCTGAAACACAGAAAGTTCTATTATTTAATAGGTAGAAGGAAAGAATGAATATTACAAGGCAATTAGCTTTCTCTCCTGTGCTTTTACCTCGTGAAATCCTACCTACCACCCATGAAATAGATACTTCTGTCTTCATTTTAATAATGAGAAAAGTAACATACAGAGAGGGTAAAACTAAAGTCATGTAGTAACTAGTGGCTTTTGGTTTTGATATCATGCTACCTAATTCCATAACCTGGGTTCTTTACTAATACACACAGTTGCAATGCATTTCCAGAAAATTTCTAGTAGTTTCCACCATTCCTGGACCTATTCTTTTCTAACTTTAAAGGCAGTCCATCTTCTAAGTCAGTGTGGCAGAGACTCTAGTTTCTTCACCCAAACCAAGTCTTTCTTGGGCTCATGTTTAAACTATATTTCTTACCTTCTCTTAGGTGTTACCATATGACTAAGGTCTAGTAAAGGCAATGTGAGAAGATCTGTTGTATACCACCTCCAGGCTTGGCCTGTAAAAACTTCCCATGGCCATGAGCTCCTCCATGCCCTTTCCCCTCCAGCTAGATGAATTGGAAATGACACCCAGGACAACTGGAAGGCCATATGTCAAAGATGGACAAGGCTTGCTCACCCTGAATTCTAGAATAATTATATGAAGGAAAACTATCCTAACAATCTGTTTTCCCACCTAGCAAAAAAAAAATGTGGCCACAGAAAATAAACTTCTGCTGTAATTGATCCATTTGAAAGTTTTTGATCTATTAGTTCTAGCAGTTAGCTTCCTCTGAAAAATACGATCGATTAGCATGATGTCATGGATGACAAGTTGGCAACCTGGGTTAAAGTCCTATACTTGTTACTTTCTAGTAATAAGACCTTGGACAATTTACTAAATCTCTCCAAGTCTCAGTTTTCTCAGCTTTAAAATAATCTTCAATCATAGAGTTGTTCTAAGAAGTAAATTAGTTTCTCTAAAAATTCTATTCCTTGTTACTTATTCCATTCTAGCAATCAACGTGTACTTATTCTAGTTGTCCCACTGTTTAAAATATACATGCCTTAGTATTATGAAAACATTTCAAAAGAAATGTGTCTTAGATTTCTACATTTATATTAGAAATTTTTCAAATGTATACTTCATGCCATTTAAAAAAATAATACTGGTAAAATGAAAGAATATCAGTTTTGGAATCATTAGACAGTCCTGGATAAAAATACCTGTTAGACCACTTACTAGTGGTGTCATCTATCTGAGGCTCAAATTCAGCATCAGTAATTTTGGAAGAATGGTAGTCCTACTTTCAGAATTGTTAGGATTAAATAAAATGCTAAAAGTCTGTGAAATCTCCTTGCACACTGATGATTTCCCTTCTCTCCCCAAATAGATTTCCATATGGAGCACTTTTAGTCATTTTTGCTGGACTGCAATCACCTTTCTTTCTTCAAATGTTAAAACTGAACAGTAGTAGCTAGCAATTTGGAATCTCTAGAAAGCAGTTTTTTTTTTTTTTCTGATTCTGGTGCTGAAGCTCAGCTTATTCTCCCAAGGAGCCTGTGGATTTGGGGTGCGTCATAAGGGAAGAAGTTGACTTCCTGCTGTATTACCGGAGATCAGGGACAAATGTTGGTTGTTACCTGCCTAACCAGGCAAGTCAGTCACAGATTGTCCATCTCACAACAAAACAAGGCTAATTTTGTTAAGGGATAGAAATGTTGTAGGCAATCTCATTGTCTCTAGCACAGTGTCCCTTTTTGAATGTTCCTTCTCAAGTAGGGCATGGTATAAACTCTGCAAAAGGGGAGTTCCATTTGGAAGACATGTAGGCAAACAACATTCAGGCTCCACACCCACTTAGCCTGCTGAGATTTGACTTATTACACAACTGCAGATGCTGGTCAATTAGCTTCTCATACCCATTCATATCATAGAAGGGATGCAGCGGTTATAAACTGCACTGATTATGCACACCTTGGCTTAAGCCATTGTTGCATAAAAATAGGCAAAGCATGTTAGTCATTGCATAGTCTTTTCAGTAGAAAGGAAAAATGATTGAGAAACAGCAAGGAAAATTGTGTTTACAGTTAAGGTTTTTGTTTTGTTTTGTTTTGTTTCCACTCAGTTCAGTGTGTATATAAAGTTAACGCATTTTTAACTTAACAGCAACCAACAACAGCTTCACTATGAGTGCATAAAAACACTGGGGCTTGGCCGGGCGCGGTGGCTCAAGCCTGTAATCCCAGCACTTTGGGAGGCCGAGACGGGCGGATCACGAGGTCAGGAGATCGAGACCATCCCGGCTAACACAGTGAAACCCCGTCTCTACTAAAAAAAAATACAAAAACTAGCCGGGCGAGGTGGTGGGCGCCTGTAGTCCCAGCTACTCGGGAGGCTAAGGCAGGAGAATGGCGTAAACCCGGGAGGCGGAGCTTGCAGTGAGCTGAGATCCGGCCACTGCACTCCAGCCCGGGTGACAGAGCAAGACTCCGCCTCAAAAAAAAAAAAAAAAAAAAAACACTGGGGCTTAAGTGTTGATTTGTTGCCAGGCATTTCCTTGGGAATCCATGTAGGCTGATCATTTACCTGGGAAATCGTGTGTGTGTGTGTGTGTGTTAACTTTACCTTTGTAAGGGACATCAGAAAACCTCAATTTCCTGGTGTGTTTCCGTTAATTTTCTGCTTTATTGAATGTCACTCTGAATTCCCTATTTCATTTAACTTTTGTGTTGAAAAATCGTTCAAAAGACTACTGAGCCATTTTCTTCTTTATTAAGAAAAACATTGGGTTGAACCTAATTCTCGATAGCTGAAAATTCTGGAGCATTGTTTTGTTTTTTGGTTTTACATTTTTGAAACAAACTATTTTGAAACCATAATAAGAACTATGGATAATCTTCTCAGAAATGAGAGAGAGAAGGAGAATTCTGCATAAATTTATAGATCCCTGCAGCCCACATTTGAGGCCCTGGCAATAGACCCCACGTTAAGAATTCCTGGCATAGAGTGTTTTGACATTATCATTCTAAACATTTGATTTTGTCAAAATAAAAATATAGACAGGGAAAAGGGGACTTAGCAAAAATCTTCATTTACATTCAAAACAATTCAAAGTACATTAAAATCATGAAAAACATTGTTCCTCTATAGGCCAGGGAAGTTTCTTGCTAATTATTTCCTTTATTAGAGTATATCTTATTGGTTTGTCTTTTTCTTTTAAAAACAGAATATCCGATGGGTAAGATTAACCAAAGATTTGGGGAAGTTGATTCTAAGTAGGTGAGCTGTGTTTTAAGAGCTCTTCTTAGTACTCTTAAACTCAGCATGTGGAAATAAATTCCAAAAGTTTTTCTTAATTTCACAAAAACAAATATAAATAGTTATGGGGGAAAACAACAACAGGCCAAATACCAGAGGCCAACTCAAAGCGTGTTGTCTGCTCTCTTGCTCTAAGCTACTGGTTCACAGTAGGGATGGGACAGCTCCCAAACGGGGGTCTTTGGGAATTTGTGGTGGGTTTTTGGTAGTCACAATATTAACAGGTACTGTAATAGCTATTTAGATGGCAGAGTTACGATCTCCTGTTTCTTTTTCTTTTTGGTATCCCTCCTGACTATGTAGTCTCCCCCAAAATATTCACATGGGTGAAAATCCTATTCGTAATGATTGAACTCAATTATAACACCATTTACAGATAAACACACACAAAATTTTCATGGTTTTAATACACTAAATTTTCCAAGGGTGTGTGAAATTGCTGTATATATTGAAAGAAGATTGTTGTTTGATTTGGTTAAGAACTTTTTCAAGAGTTGTTTTCCACTTTAGAAAATCATGCTAAAGACCACAATGCTATTTATGGTATTGAAGTCGCCATGAGAATGCACCTAGATCAATGTACATTTGTAATGAGCAAATTCACAGTGATTCTATGCGTGGGCCTAAGCTTTTCTCTACTTCACCATGTGTTCTTGTATAGTTATTGATAGGGATTGGCTGTGTCCCCACCCAAATCTCATCTTGAACTGTAGCTCCCATAATTCCCATTTGTCATGGGAGGGACCCAATGGGAAGTAATTGAATAATGGGGGCAGGTCTTTCCCTTGCTGATCTTGTGATAGTAAGTCTCATGAGATCTGGTGATTTTATAAAGGGGAGTTCCCCCACACAAGTTCTCTCTTGCCTGCCACCATGTAAGACGTGACTTTACTCCTCCTTTGC
>NW_012118710.1:10962362-10971725 GCF_000951035.1 Colobus angolensis palliatus | reverse complement strand
TAGTTATTCACAGCCATGCTGTTAAAGAGACAAGTGAATTACTACCTTCTCAGAGTTGAACTCAAGGGGGAAGTTTGACTATTGACTGGTAAAATAAAGTAGTGGAAATTTATTTCTTTTGTTCTCAATACAATAACCTGTGAAACATCCTGAAACTAAAAAAATAAAATTATTTATGAAGAGAAGTTGGATCACTTAAATTCATTTTCTCTCTTTTCCGTTTGTTTCAGAAACTTTCCATAATAAAAACTTGGATATAATGAAATTTTGCATAAATGACATGTGGCAACCTAATTTAGTGGAAGCCAGGGAACCTGGTAATACTTTAACTTCAAAGCTCTTCCATTTTATTCCTTCATTACTTTTCCTCCTCTCAAAGCATTGTTTAGCCATGCACCAAGTTTGAACAATGACGAATCGAATCCCCAGAGCCAAGAACAGTGTTCTAATATTTCCATGCAATTAATTGCTACTTTCTGGTGAGCATCCAGTATACTTGGTGTTCTCATAGAAGATTCTCCAACCCTGACACTCTGTTGAAGTCTCAGGACTTCACTGAGGACAAAGAGGGATCACATCTTCCCAAGAAATGGTGAACTCAACATGCAAACTGAATAGAATCCCCTAATCAATAAATCACAAAATATTTATGGAGCCCTAAAATCATATTGTGACAAGATTTTTTTTTTAATGTAGAAACTAAGTTATGATACAATCATATGTCAGGAAGGTATATTGGAGTAGTACTTGTCCAGGACTCCACTGACAACCAATTGTGCTCCCTACATCATTTTGATGTACCAGGCCATTCACTGTATCTATCATGTGAATTTGTACCCCTATTTCCAATGTCCCCCATCCTATTAACTTTTCCTTTCCAGTAAACTTCTCCAAACCCTTCCTCAGTGTTCCAAAGGCAACAAAAGTTATCACAACAAAAGTAGCTAGTATTTCTAGCTTTGTCCACCATGTGCTGAACAAGCAAAGTGCTTTACCTGCATTGCTTCAATTAATTCTCTTAATAACCTATGATATCAGCTCTATTATTAACCTCATTATACACATGAAAAAATAGATACTACTAGGGGTTGAATATGCCCCCTCCAAAATTATGTTGAAACTAAATCCCCATTTGACAGTATTAAGAGGTGGGGCCTTTTTGGGTGAACAACCTTCATGACTGGATTAGGGGTCCATGAAGGGGCTGGAGAAAACTAACTTAGGCCCTTTTTGCCTTTCTACCTTCCAACATGTGAGGACATAGCATTTTCACCTTCTACCATGTGAGAACACAGCAAGAAGGCCCTCATCAGACACCAAACCTGCTGGTACCCTGATCTTCATCTTCTTAGCCTCAGAACTGTGAGAAATAAACATGTATTATTTGTAATTACCCAGTCTATGGTATTGTGTTATAACAACATGAAGCCAGACAGAAAAATTTAGTTTTCATCACTTGCCAGAGGTCACATAACAGGTTGATTTGATTCTCAAGCCCTCTTTACTATTATGCTTACTTGGCTTTTATCTCTGTAGACTTGAATTGCTGAGTTATCTTTCCCTGAGTTATTGCTGCTTCAAATCTCAGTCTTTAGGAATCTCTTCTTTAATCTGCTGATTAATTATGCATAGATCATAAAAGTTATTTAATCCAACTGCTGTCCAGAGTTGATATCACTGTCCTACTCAAAAATCTGCAACAATCTACCATGACAAATCAAGTACAAACTCCTTAGTCTGACATTAAACAGCCTGATAATCTGATCCAATCCAGCTTTCCTGATTCTACCTATCTTATTTACCTGTTTGTTGATTCTTATTTAATTGCTTCCTTGATGGAGGACTTTCTCACTCACTCCATCACTACCTCTTGTTTCTGCCTACACACATGTTATCATTTCCCCAAGTCTTTTGATAAGAAGGATCTCCTTTTTACAACTATTGCTCTGTTTTCTCCTCTACAACATACCTTCCTGACATGCGATTGTAGTATAATTAGTTTCTACATCTTTTTGAAAAATCTTGTCGGAATATTATTTTGGGGCTCCATAAATATTTTGTGATTTATTGATTAGGGAATCCTATTCAGTATGAATGTTGAATTCACCATTTGTTGGGAAGATGTGATCCATCTTTTCTCTATGCTTCCATCATGACCTGGATATACTTCTATTATAGCCCTTTCTAATTCTTCACATGCATGCCTTCACTGGACTGCAGACTCCAAGACAAGGGCCATGCGGTGTTCATCTTTGTGTCTTTCCAGTTACTCTACAGCAGTTTATTGAGTGAATGAAGTAAATGCTGAGAAACAAACTCAAGAGGTTTTGTAGATTTAATACCATTGCTCTGGGTATTGCAAAAGATAACGGCTATTAATGAATTAGTACCCCCCTTCCCACCACCTCACCCTGTTGAGATAGTATGATAGAATGTGTAACCACTTAATCTACTTTAAGCTGCTACTAGGCAAC
Organism: Colobus angolensis palliatus; assembly: GCF_000951035.1. Taxonomy (NCBI): domain Eukaryota; kingdom Metazoa; phylum Chordata; class Mammalia; order Primates; family Cercopithecidae; genus Colobus; species Colobus angolensis. Next base: position 10,969,251 of record NW_012118710.1, on the reverse strand, counting down.
AACAATGTCTTGACTTTAGGGGATGGAAAACAAATAGTATGTAACGTCCAATAGATCATGTTTGGGGCAGAGAGAACAAATTTAAGAAACAAGGACACAATATGATGAAATTTGGCTGCAATACAAGGTTAATGTCTCCTCACCTCCCCAAGAGTACCAAGGGATCATTCATTGTCACAGCTGTTGGGGTTTAGAGCTTTCTTCTCATCCAAATGACAGTACTTTCCACAAAAAGCTCTTCCCCAGGGATGCCCTAATAAGCGAGTGTGTGCTGTATAGGTGAGACTTGCCCTGGCTGTCTCTATCCAAGTGATGACATAAGCTCATCTAAAGCCCTTCATTAATGCAAACAATGACACAGTCCATGGTGGCACTGATTCTTGAAGCTGAAGACTTGGAGAAGGAGCCTAATTTTCCATCACATACTGATTGTTGTTTTCAGTAAGATGTTTAGCTTTTCAATTTTCTCTCTGCCAAATACAAATTAGTGTATTTCCAACATCCCAGAATCTTAGCTGTGCATTGCCAGCTTCCACTGCTTCTCCTTAATTAACAAACAGCTGTAGAAGAGCTTCTCAACTGACATGGGGGGGGGAAGAGCTCTAAGGAAGAGATGGACTATGTCCCATATCTTCAAATCCTCCACCAGCCATCTTCTGTTAGATCACCAAGACATGCCCAGTGAGGACACTTCAGTTCAATGAGAAGTTTATGACTAATTGGGTTCAATCTCCAATCTGTATGAATGTAGTTGGGTTCAGTCTCCAATCTGTATGTATGTAGTTTCCTATCCCAGAGAGCAGAACAAGACCATATAAGCTCTATTTACATTTCCTTTAACTCTTTAGCTGAAAGCCTGGAATGTAGGACAAGTGGCTAACCTGTGTTTTAGAACTTTCTTCCTAGGCTAACATTTTGAACTTGGCCTTCTGGATTTTACCTCTTAAACTGCACCAAAAACCATGGAAACAAAGGGCTTACAGCAGTGTTAGCCTAATCTGAGCCCTCTATACCTTCCTATACTGTGGTCACAGCAGTAAAGCTACATGATCTTCCAAAAGACCTTCCAAGAGAAGGTTGATTACAGACCTTGCTTATCACACCATGAACCTGGGGAGGAAAGGAAATACTCACAAATAGTTCAGCCCCTTTCATAAATTGTTGGTCCTTCATCCATTTTTGAACTCCACTCTTTTGGGTGGAATGTATGTGTATATGCGTGTGTGTGTGTGTGTGTGTGTGTGTGTGTGTGTGTGTGTGTGTGTTTACAAATTCAAAAAAATGAGATGATCTTGGTCTTCCCTAGAGGGAAGACTGCATTATAAATGCAGTCTTTCTTAGCAGAGGATGAAGGCTTCTATAGCTCCAGTCTTCCCATTTGTGCACAAATACATGAACTCTGATTAGGTTGAAAATAGGAAGACACTCTTTTCTAGCTTAGTGGCTACATCTAGAGCTAACAACACTACCAGTGGGATGGTGATTCACGCTCTAAGTACATACCCTCTCCATTCCAGCTACTCGGGAAGCTGCAGTAAAAGAATCACTTGAGCCCAGAGTTTAAGGTTGTAGTGTGCCATGATAACACAGGTAAATAGCCACTGTACTCTAGCCTGAGCAACATAGCTTTAGACCCCATTTCTTAAAAACAAAACAAAAACATCCCCCTCCTCTTCTTCTCCTCTAGCAATTCTGGATGGTTCATCTAATAAAGTACATATATTTTATACTAATATGGTCCAATGTCATGACACTATAAGGTTATTATTATTCTCCAATCCCTGCCCTGCAACTTATTTGGCTGAACATTTTTGACTGAAGAAAATGAGGTTTCTTCCTCCCTGAGCCTGGGAACTAACATGAGGTGGTTTCTTCCACTTGGTGGAGCTGTACACATGTGTGCTTGTGGAGAAAAAGGAGAGTCCCAGCAGGCCCTCTACTCCAGCTGTTCGAGATTGAGCTTTCCAGTGCATTATCCTGGCTTTATGCAGTGATGCCTTCCCCCTGATGGCAGTAAAATTTTAATTAGTGGGCAATGTGCATTCCTACATAATGGAGTGCACACGTGGCAGGAAGTTAACAGGACACATTTGCAGTTCCAGTTTCATTGTCAATCAGCTGTGTGATTCCTGGCAATTTGCTTTATTTTGTTGTGTCACAGTTCTTGACTAGGTAAACTGGGGAATCATCTCTGGTCTACTTTCCTCTTCAGTTTGGTGGAAGTTTCACATAAAATTACATGTGAAAGTCCTTGGGAATTGAAACAATGGCAAATCCATAGCAGAATGCTTGTTGAATTCTATCAGCTTTCCCAAGGTGCAGGCTGCCCATGTTTAGTCTTTCTCACTTTCCAATCCGTTTTCCACACTGCAGCCAGCATAGTTTTTCTCATTGCAAATCTGATCATATCAACCTCTTTTTAAAAAAATCCTAAGTATCTTCTCCCTCCCACAGAATAAAAATCACAATTCCTTAAGAAGCTGTCAAAGCCTTCCCAATCTGTGCCTTTCATCTCTGACCACTGGTATCTTTCTTCTGTTAGGATAACAGTTCATTGAATGTTCAAGTCTCTTTTGCTTTTCAGAGCTTGGCCATGTGGTTTTCTCTGTCTGAAACAAGCTTCCCCCATTCCTTTCTAGGCTAACTCCTACTCATCCTGCAAATTTCAGCACAAAGTCACTTACAGTGGGAATGCGTCCATGGACCTCTATTAGCAGCCTCTGATTTATGCTCCCACAATAGTCGGTTCTGTATCTGGATCATGTTTTATTCTATTGTTTTTCCTCCATAAGAGCACAGTCATCATCTGTATAACTCAACGTTGTAACTCTGGCAGCTAGCACAATCTCAAGTTCACAAAAAGAGCTCAAGAAATATTTGTTGAATGACCAATTAGATGGCATACTCATTTCCTAGGGTTTCTATAACTAACACTAGTCTGGTGCCTTAGAGCAACAGAAATTTATCCTGTCGTACTTCTAGAGGCTGGGGGTCTGAAATCAAGGTTTTGACAGGGCTGTGCTTCCTCTCAGATTCTACACAGAATCTTCCCTTGCTTCTTTGGTGACCATCAGTCCTTGGCATACTGTGGCTTGCTGCTACATCACTCTAATCTCTGCCTTCGTTATCACTATTTGCACATGACAGTTTCCTCTTCTAAGGACACCAATCATATTGGATTAGAGCCCATCCTAATGGCCTCATCTTAACTTGATTACATCTGCAAAGACTCTATTTCTAAATAATGTTACATTCACAGATACTGGAGGTTAGGACTTTAACATATCTTTTGGGGGAGGACACAGTTCAATAACAGATTGCTAAACCAATTAACTAATTACTAATTAATATAAACTATGGGTGGAAAAAGTTTCCCCAGATTATGATAAAAAGCTGTGTCGATCTAATCAATGTGCTTGCTTAAATAAGCCATGTGTATAATACATATGCATGCATCTGTGTATATATACATATGTACACATGCATTAATTATACTGTGAAAAAAACTCAAAAGCTATATCCCAAATAGGAAATATTGTATGGTTTGTCTAAAGCACTTTAAAGACATCTGCCTTTTTCAGATGTAAATTTCTTTGATGACAAGAAATTACGTCTTTGCTAGCTTTTAAAATACTAAATTATGATAATCCATCACCAAATAAACTCTGTGCTTCTATCATTTAAAAAATGTAAGAACTCTGAGGTTAGTAGTAATTTTTAGTTGCCATTGAAAGACGGCATTTTAACATCATCGTTTATTCAGATTTCCAAATTAAGGAGATCTCTGTATTTAGACATTCCTTTCTTTATCAATCTCCTTTTCTTCAGGCCTGCCATTTGTCCATTGGTATCCTTTCCTTCCAAATGATTCACATACACACTAGGTCTTTTCCCTAAGCCTCAGATTATGAAAAGCAAAGCTACATGAAAAAAAGCAAATGATTGCTAAATTATGTCCTAATTTCTAGCATTCAGCAGTGCTAAAATCAAGCAGAGAATTTCACAAAATTCTCAGATAAAGTATATTTTTTACCAACTAACATTGGGTAAAAGGGATTGAGATAGAGATTTAGTTTTATTATTATTAATAACTCTGAAAGTGGTGCATTTGGGAAATTGTTTACTAATGTTCATTGGAATTGGTGGTAATACTGAGGTCAGGATTTAATTCCAGGCATTACCCAAAAAGTCCATGTTTGCCTTGTTTCAAGCCTAGAGTTGCTAAAACAATCCCTTCAGGGAGCCAGGCATAAATTATCTTTCAGATTGGTGGGCGTAGGAATCTATACTGCAAGCTGACTATGCTGAAACAGACATTTTAGAGAATGTGAATGTCTATCTCAGACAAAGGAGATTACAGGTTATTAACCAAGGAACTTTTCAAATCCTATCCCTTTGGGTTTTCTTAGAGTTTCAGATTCATTTAGCCAAATACCAGCCTTATCCCTTCCCTAATTTTCCTAAATATTTGTGGCTGAATATACTTTTAGCTTTAGGAGTGCAGAAGACTTTGAGGGAGAGAAGGCAGGGTTGAAAAAGGATGAGTTTCAGGTCATTGCATTGCTTCAAGGCAGTTTGCAGCTTGCATTCATATTTTTAAAGTCTAAATTAGAGCCCTTTAACACCAACTATCTTGGGCACACATGTGTGTAGAGGCATACCACCATATGGCAAAAGGCAGAGTTGCTAAAACCATAAATAACAAAGAGGAAGGTTAATTAGCAAATTAATTAACTGAATTCTATACAAGGTACTAACAATACCTTAATTTCCAGATACATTTGTTATCAAAAATGTCTACCTTAATAAAGCTGTGGGGACTTACTAAGTGTATTTACTGGGCATGGTTCCCAGTTATGAAATATTGATACCTTGAAAAATAAAACATGCTTACGAAAATGCAGTTATGCTCTCATTTTCAGAGGAATGCGTAAGTGAGGAATAAATACAGAAATCCTTAAACAACTGGAAATTGGGACTAAAATGAAGCAGATTGTAGTTTTGTCATTGCATGTTCTGTTCATACTAAAGCACCTATCATCCCACTTTACCATCTTTAAACGGCAGGGCAGATAGTTATATTTTTCATCTTCATACTGAGTAGAGAATCCATGAAAATCTAATACCCAGTTACCAGTCAAGTGTGATGAATATAAAGGAGCTTCAGAATAGAATCTTCAGTTCTACCAAATGTCTCTGCCTAAGTACATCAATATCCATGTTGGTGATTGTACAAACCTGTGGCTAATTATATTTTCACTTTTTCTAAGGGTAGGTACGCTAATATGTGATCCCACAGAAAAGGGCATGAAAGTAAATTAAAGGTGTGTGCCATGTATATTAATGCCTTTGTGGTTATTATTGCTATTGTCTTATTCCCATGGATATTGGAGGATTGTTGATAAGGCACTTAAATGTTGATAAGGAATGAGTATTCTGTGTGATAGGAATAGTATGCAATGATAATCGTTTCCTTCTTTGTGCATTAGTATTGACATAGCCACTAATCAGGAACTGTAAACTCTAAACTTGTATCTGCAGCCCTCTTATTAAAAAGACTTCTGGATTTTTTTTCCCCCAATCTAGAAACAGATAGGCAAACAAAAACAATGATGAAAGGGCACAAAAATATATATTTAAAGGCAGAGATTTTTTCCTATGTGTATAAGATTCAAATTAAATTCCTCTTTTTGGCTATTTGGATGGTTTTGGTAATTGGGCTTAAGTCACTATGTTTCTGTCATAATAGGTCAAGGATTGCTTACTCTTGTTTGAGAAGCAATAATGATATGGCAAGAGAGAGGTAAGGGACTACAATGGGAGGCTTATTAGGAACTGTGCATGCCTCTTTCATATGAGTTGTCTCCAAGCTAACCTTGTGAGGTATGAATTATGACTCCTTCCTGAAGGAGAAAAGCAAGTTTTAGATTAAGTGCCTGACATTCTGATGTCATAAAAAGACTGAAATAAGCAACATTTTAGCACAACATTTGAACAGCCCTTTTCCTAAGGATAAGCTCTTCGCTCTACACCATACTAATTTCCAAACAGGTGTGAGATTGACATATGAAACTTGTACCTTTATATAAATGTGAATGCAGCAAGCCAGAGAACAGAATGTTCTGTAGCCCAGGCAAGAGGCAGAGGAAACACCCAGTGACAGATCTACTGTGGCCCTCGACTGAAGGGGTGCTGTAACTTTGAAACACTAATAAACATTTCACTTGGCTTTTTGTTTCCTATTTGCTAAGTCCTGTCTTGATTCTCTGGCTAAGGAGTGTAAAAAAGTGGCTGTTTGTGATAAATGGTTGTGTTTGTGTGTGAATGGATGGAAGAACGCATGTGAGATAACACAGTGTTTACTGCTTGCTATTAGCACAGTGGGCTGTCTTTATGGAATATAATGTTTAAATCTATGCACCAGTGCACTTTCAAATAGAGAATTGGCTTCCTATTTTCACTTAAAACTCTCTTTTTATTTTAATTAACGAAAAAGCAGCTTAATCATCCATCTTTACAGCTAAGGAAGTTTTACAGGCTTATAATACTGTCAGATTCTGGGGTATATAAATGAGAAATAGACACTTTTGGGGAAGAAATTGGCCTTCCTTCCTTCCTTCCTTCCTTCCTTCATTCATTCATTCATTCCTTTCCTTCCTTCCTTCCTTCCTTCCTTCCTTCCTTCTTTCCTCTCTCCCTTCCTCCCTTCGTTTCCTCCTTGTTCCTCTGTTTTCCTCCTTTCCTCCCTTCCCTTCCCTTCCTTCCCTTCCCTTCCTTTCCTTTCCTTTCCTTCCTTCCTTCCTTCCTTCCTTCTTTCCTCTTTCCCTTCCTCCCTTCCTCCTTTCCTCCTTTCTTCCTTTCCTCCCTTCCCTTCCCTTCCCTTCCTTCC
>NW_012118710.1:10937888-10962187 GCF_000951035.1 Colobus angolensis palliatus | reverse complement strand
CCTTCCTTCCTTCCTTCCTTCCTTCCTTCCTTCCTTCCTTCCTTCCTTCCTTCCTTCTTTCCTTCCTTCTTTCCTTTCCACTCCACCCCTCTTTCCCCCTACTCTCTCTTTCTTCCTATGAAGAGACTGTTCTACAAGCTAGGAAGTTTCATTGATGGTGTGTGATTTCACAAGGTGGATTTTATTTCAGAACACCTGTCAAATTCAGAGCTGTCTGAAGCTTCTCCAACATCATTACCCCAGGGCTCCCAGTTCTGTGCACATGTTTCTATAATGGCAAGAAAAAGAATTCATATACGCATTTGTGTGTTAGAATCAGTGGTGTGCTGGTGTAACAATCAGCTCTTAGAGTGTGACGCAGGGTGGGTGGAGGATGTTTAGAAAAAGTGGGTATGGAGAAGTCCCTGAATTCTAGTGTTAGCCAAATTCTATGATGTAAATACTTCCACCACAGCCAATTTCAAGGTTATTTTTCCCCATTACATTTCATCAGGGCTGTGCAAGATGTTACAAGGAAGAAAATGACAGGAACCTGTGTGGTTCAAATGATACTCACTCAGTAGCTGAGATAGCATTTCATTTATGCAATTCAAATAGCTATTGGGTTGGATACTTTAGTATTGTTTCTTCCAAGAAATATTTTCATTCTTTCATAAAGGGATAATAATAGACATTCATGACCTAATTTAGGAGATATCTTTTTTTATTTTATCACTCATTATTAATGCTTCATACAAAAACTAGATTTATGAAAAGATCCATGGATTTTACATCTATTATATCATCTCCTGTTGGTTTGAGAATGAAATGTTTGTTTTGCTAATATGTTTTTGTGATTAAGAAATGGAGGCAGCAGGCTATTAAAAGTTTTTCTCAAGGCAATAAAGTGTTAGACTAGAAATTTTCAAATTAAAACTTAGTCATTTCTTAGGCCTGTTCATAGATTATTCAAAAATGGATTAAAGCACAGGTTGAAAATGTTTTATGTACCACAGGATAATTTTAGTGATTATTTTGCAGGCACTTTTCTTTTGGAAAACATATATTAGCTATTGTATTTAACTTTGTCAACTTTAAAACAAAAATCCAAATAAAAAAATTTCACAATCTGTCAAGGAGTGGTGCCCAGTTAATAGGCGGTTGGTTCTGCATCTTACATTTTGTTAATTATAAGTTCTACGAAGAAAAGAGTCCCTTTTCTTCCCTGTTCGTAGTCAAAATTTCATTCTCTACATCATGAAGACTACATATAGAAGACACTGACATTTTTTTTAACTATATGGCTGGAGCAATTAATTTAAGTAAGACAACAAAGTCAAGTCTATGCATTATTTCTATAATATTGTTTAAGTATAATTGTTTATTAAGATAGGATGCTTAGAAACTATATTTACCTGTAAGTGGCTTAAAAATTTCTCTATAGACAAAAGATATAATTTGAAGTAGTTCATCTTCAAAATAAAGGCCTCCAGATGGCCAAATACCTTTCATGTACATGCATCAATCAGACCGTGCCAGAAGATAATAAAAAGAATCTTATTGTTTTAATTATCTCTTTTGTTCTCCAAGGAACCCCTATTCCTGCCAATTCTTACAGATGTTATTAAGGCATTCAGTTTTTCATTCATTTATTTAAAAAATATTTATTGTGCTAGGCACTATTTAAATGGTGGAGATACCAAAGTGAATGAGACAGATACAAGGGACCCTAGTTCTCAAGGAGCTCACATCCATGAGAAATTAAGTTCACACATGCAAGATATACCAGATATTAATAAATATTACTCAGATCATTAAAATAGAATGACGCCAGGCACGGCGGCTCATGCCTGTAATCCTAGTGCCTTTTAGAGGCTAAGGTGGGAGGATAGCTTGAGCCCAGGAGTTCCAGGATGCAGTGAGCTATGATCATCCCACTGTACTCCAGCCTGGGTGATAGAGTGAGAACTTGTCTCTAAACAAACAAACAAAAAGTAGAAAGATTTGACCTGAGAATAACTAGATGGCTATTTCAGATCAGGTATTCATGAATTAAATAACACTTAAAGTGAGATCTGAATGGCAGAAAGAAAAGCCATGGAAAAATCAAGGGGTGGGGGGTGCAGATTTCACAGACGGCAAATACCTAACGTGGTGATGCTAAAGTCAGCATGAACCTATTTCTGTTTCTTGAACAGATCACAGGCTGGCGAAGAAAAGGTAGGAAGAAGGCTGGTATAAGATGAGGGTGAAGAGAGAACCAAGGCCAGATCATGGGAGCTTTATAGCCAGGCTAAGGGGTTTACATTTAATTCTAAATATAACAGAATACATTGGAGAAGACTATGCTGAGGAATAATGTGACTTGACATAAATTTTTGAAAGACTATCTAATTGTGTATGGAAAATGGATTGCATGGGACAAGGATGGAAACCAGTTGGGAGATGAGTTAGAAGATTATTATAGGAGTCCTGGTGGGAAGTGTTGGTGACTGGTGGAGGGTGGTGGTAGTGAAGATGCATACGAGATTCTGAGCTTGTTTTGGAGGTAGAGGAGGCAAGATTTGTTGAAGAACTGGCTTAGCAGGGTGGGCACAAAGGAAATACAGAATTAAAGGATAATTCCAAAGGTTCCAACCTGAGCAACTAAGTAGAGGCTGGCATTTACCAAGATGGGTGAGATTGAGAGAAGAGGAATATTGGTAGGCAAGATTACTTGTTATTTTTTAGCCATGTTTACATTTGTTGAGATATCTTTTGAGTATCTGAGAAGAAATTTCAAGTGGGAAGTTTGTTGAACAAGTTTTTGGTTCATGGGAGAAATTATGACACGGATGCAATTTTGTGAGCCTGTAACACAGAGCTAGTATTTAGAGCTAAGGGTCTATATGAAATCACCTAAATAGTACTTATAGATAGGAAAGAGAAGGACAGAGCCCAGGGATACTCTTCCATTTACAGGTGAGCATAAAAAAGAAATCAAAAGAAACTGAAAAGGATCAAAAATGAAGTAGAAGAAAATCAAACAGCCATGCAGGAGTGATTGTTGAGATGTTTTGAAAAAGAGAAGGTTGGCCGTCATTTAGGAAGGTGACGAATCAAACACAATACAGATGAGGGTGGTGTAGGGAGATCATTCTCTAGGTGTCCTTTGCATTTTGACTCATCTTACAATCAGAGTCACTGACTCTCTGGTGCAGGAGTTGGAAGATACAGTGGCCTGTTCCAGAGCAAAGGCAGGTTCAGTTGCTGTTCAGGATAATGAAGATAATGTCTCCCACTGAGGCGAAGATCAGAGAGCTTACTGCCCATTATAAAATATTCAGGTTCCTTAAGTGCATGGTTCCTCTCCCATAATACAAACCTCTTACATGTACTGTTGCCACCTGGCCTGTTTCATATCACCCGGTGAGAAGTGGGACCCAGAGAACCTACACAAATGCAAACACTCCAACCACTGCTATTGTCATAAAGCCTTTGGTCTCTGACCCAGTCTCATGTCCCCTGCTAACATCCATGAAACAGTGGCAGGTGAACTTTGAAAATAGGATAGGCTAAAATCTCAGATCCTTCACTACTCTTCACAGATAGCAGGCCATTGTGATGGTCCACTTGAACTCTGTGGTTGTGGTGGCATATCTTTCTGTACCGGTATTCAGTTGGTTTGATGCAAGCATGGTACAGGTAGATGGGTTTATGTTTTAGACATTTAATAAGAATGCCTTAACGCGTGATCATAGAACTTCTTTCTTCACTGACAATGGCCCCCCTAACAGAGTGTGCAGATCCAGGAAGACCAGTGTTTGAACATTGTGGGGTAAAGTGCCGATAGGTAAGTCAGCATATTTAGGGATTTCTAAGAGGTTCTAAAATGACAAATACTTTCCTCAATCATTTGTCACAACCAAAGTCTATATTCTTATGCTTAGATGTCATAATTCATATTAAAGAATCGGGCCTGATGTGACACCTTAATATTAATAGTACTTGGCTAACCACACATAATCAACTACACTTAATTAATGAAACTGGTTCTGAATACATTATATACTTTCAGGTTATATAAGGAGGTAATTACATTTTACAGAGGCATGTACTCTATATCTGGTTTATTCGATTGTGAATCAATAAACATGTTTTTTTTAAACATGATTTGTATGATGAATTTTTAATTAAATTGTAGGAAGCTCCTCTACCACTGAGTCACCAGTGTCTTCTTGTATAATATAAAGACATTATGGCCTGGCATGGTGGCTCACATCTATAATCCCAGCACTTTAGGAGGCCGAGGCAGGTGGATCACTTGAGGTCAGGAGTTCAAGACCAGCCTGGCCAACATGGCGAAACCCTGTCTCTACTAAAAACACAAAAATTAGTCGAGTCTGGTAGTTCACGTCTGTAGTCCCAGCTACTTGGGAGGTTAAGGCAGGAGAATCGCTTGAACACAGGAGACCGAGGTTGCAATGAGCTGAGATTGTACCACTCTACTCCAGCCTGGGTGACAGAGTGAGACCTCATCTCAAAAGAAAAAAAAAAAAAAAGACATTAGCCCTCTGGAGCAGTTAAGTAGATATTTTTCTATAAAATAATTTAATGTAGATTATATTTTCTCTGTGTGAGTGCACAATTGCATGCATATGTCAAGTGTCGTGGGATTCCAAGTATTTGATGATCTGCTTCTTCTAGACAGTTGGATACATAAAAGAAGAGTCATGTGCAAATCCAGTCTCTGGTTCTAGGTTTATACCTCCTCTTCTCCAACTCCGCTTTCATTGATAGCCCCTGGTACACACAGCTAGCCATCCTCATCCCTCGAGATCTGGTTGGCTTCTCTCTATTTGGGTTCCAGGAAATTGTTTTTCCTCCCTTCTGATAGTCTATGTGCTGCTGCAGGCCAGTCAGTATTGATTCAATTCTGGTTTGAATCCTCTCTCACTCATTCCTAAGTGTATATTGTATATGTAGTTCTTCTGCCAAAAGCAGCTTTGTATTAAGATTGAAGTTTTCTTAAATTTGCAAGTCACCTAAAACATATCCTGGGTCTGCTGGGATCCTTTTGACGTTGAAGCATCTTGGAGTAGACAGTAGAGGATTTTCATATGGTAGAAGAATGTTAGGTGTCCTTGTTGGAGAAGAGAGGTGGAGTAGAGAACCCCTTTAAAGCCCTCTTACTGCCTATTCCTTGCATCTCATCTCTACATATTTAGCAATCACATCTGACTTGGCAAACACTAACAGCAGCTACACAGCGTCAGTGAGGACAATAGTGAGTGGATTTAAACATCAGAGGCAACGTACCAATGCAATAAATAGAATATATCATTGTTTCACTGCAGACAGAATGTCTGTGCTCTCTATGAGGATCTGCATTTCAGCCCAACGTCCAAGGAAGGCAAACATCTAAAGCTCGGCATGGGGTCCCTCAAGCAGGGGAATACAAACAAAGCATTTTTCTCCCAAAACACAAGTTTTAGGATTTCATGTCAAAGACATGCTGCCAATCAGAAGATAGCATTCCCCCTTCTTAGAGCTGGAAATGGTAACCAGGACACATTGGTATGCACAATTCTGCTGGCTCAGAGCACAAGCAAGCTCCTGGGCTGTGACTGGCTGGAGGCTCACAGCAATTTCTTTCTTTCTTTTTTTTTTTCTTTTCTTTTTTTCTTTTTCTCTGGAGGGGACAGGGTCTCACTCTGTCACCCAGACTGAAGTGCAGTGGCGCAGTCTTGGCTCACTGCAACCTCAGCTTCCCAGGTTCAAGCAATTCTCCTGCCTCAGCCTCCCAAGTAGCTGACTTTACAGGCACCCACCACCAAGCCCAGCTAACTTTCTTGTTTTTTTTTTTTTTTTTTTTTTTTTTTTGAGTAGAAATAGGGTTTCATCATATTGGCCAGGCTGTTTTCGAACACCTCAAGTGATCCATCCACCTCCGCCTCCCAAAGTGCTAGGATTATAGGTGTGAACCACCATGCCCAGTCAGGTCATAGCAATTTTTAATGCAATATAATCAGACCTAATTTGGCCTTTTTAATTTCCTCCCTTAAACCTCAGACAGGCACTTTTTCAAAAGAGAAATCAATCAATCAATCAATCAGTCAGTCAGTCAATCAACAGTGAGTGAATGACTAAATTGTTTGTCTTTAGCATGGCATAAAATAATCCTTAATATTTTGACCTCAAGCAACCATTCTGATCGTATCTTCTTCCACGCTCCTTTGACTGAGTACCCAGGTACGTGCAAAGAGTCAACTTTTCTAGATCACAGCCTTGTCCTCTAATTCAGTGCCTTGGTATGGAATCTTTCTTCTGCTATGTCCTTTTTTTGCCAGATGAAATTTCAGTCTTTATTCAAGATCAAGTGCAACTGTCTCTTTGAGAAAAGTCCTTTGACCCCCATTTCTCCCCTTCAGAAGGAAAGCACCTGTGGGAGAAGATCTGTTTAATGACCTAGTAACTCAATGGGAGTGAGAACCACCTAGCCATCCCTTCTCCTTGCACAGTCATGAAACAAAGTTGAAAAGGAGCCAGGTTTTACTTGACCAGTCATAAATTATCATAAAATAAAATGAGATATTAGGAATCTTTGATCTCTGAAAAAGTAACATGTGTTGAAAAGAAATATCACTGTTACATACAGACAAATAATAGAAATATTTGAGGCATGCATTTAAAATGTAGAGGCCAGTTATAGCAGGCATATTAACATGTGCATTTGCTTTTTAAGAAGTATACATACGTACCTTTAGCTTTGAAAGGGTAAGATTCAATGCTTGGGTGATGGATGCACTAAAATCTCAGAAATCACCACTAAAAGACTTATCCATGTAACCAAAAACAACCTGTACTCCAAAATCAATGAGATAAAAAATAAAATTAAAGGGTAAGATTCATAAATAGCAAGTTGAGAATGCATGTTTATACCATGTAGACAATGTATAATAAATTGTTGGCAATAAGAACCATGTAGCTGACTTTGGGGATACAAAGTGACTTCTGAAAGAGGTTCCTAATTAGCCCTGCCTGAGGTGACTGCTTAAGGCATTTATCTGTAGCTGGAATGCATTGCCTCAAGGGCTTGAGGATTCAGGAGCTACGAATTTCAAGGCCACAGATGCAGTGGAATAGTAAGGCTTCTGCCCCTGCCTGGCACACTGCCCTAACTGATGAGAGGTGCCTTAGGGACCCAGGAGCTATGGCCATTTATGTCTAGTCCTTCACTCTAGAAAGGAATTGCTTGAATGCTACAGTGCTGGAGTTTGTAGCCACAATGCTGAAGGTCAGGGCAGTCCTTCATGATGATACATTTCTGTCAGCTATACTTGCACATCTATTTAATATGTGCAATGTCACTAAGCAGTAGTGTATCATTTTTTTAAATGTTGAGACTCAACTGATACTCAAAACCTATGAAAATATGAATCCTTCCTGCCTATCCAACCTTAGTTGGATAAATAATCCAATAATATAATAATATACATTATATATATATGTTATTATTATATATATAATATAAACTCTCCCTTTCAGTCAGGTAGATAGTCCTCCTGTCTTCCTGTCATTCTTGGTTTCTCTTTGTTGCTCATGTCTTCCCCACCTGCTGAAATGTTCTTGCTCTTCTCCTTCTCCTTCTCCTTCTCCTTCTTCTCCTTCTTCCCTCACTCTGTTGCCCATCCTGGAGTGCAGTGGCATAATCACAACTCACTGCCGTCTCAAACTCCTGGATGAAGTGATCATCCTTCCTCAGCCTCCTGAGTACCTGGGACTACAGGCATGCACCACCACATCCAGCTGATTTCTTCATTTTTTTATAGAGACCAGGTCTTGCTATGCTGCCCAAGCTGGTCTTGAACTCCTGGGCTCAAATGATCTTCCCACTTTAGCCTCCAAAAGTGCAGGGATTACAGACGTGAGCCACCCATGTACCTGGTTTCCCTCTTCTTTTCTAACTGATTAAGTACTTCAAGTCACAACTCAGGCTGACAACTTTCACCTCCATTGACTTCTCCAGAGCATTTCATTTTCTCTTATCCTATCTCTGCACTTCGTTAGAACTTACATTCTGATTTGTACTGTTGACCTTTGAGCCCTTAAGTTTATGCACCTTGTCTCTCTCTCTCTCTCTCTCTCTCTCTCTTTCTCTGTCAATTATTTTATTCTGTTATTTGGTAGTTATGATAAACCTTATTAGTATCCTAAATTCTTTCAAAACAGGAAATGCACATTTTCCTTCTCATCTAAGTTTTAGGAAACTTCACATAGGAATAAAAAGTAGGTAGTAGTGGATTGACTGGTAAATGAATAAAAGAGGGATTTGAGGCCAGTGGGCTGTTTCAGGACATGACCAAGGAATGTGGTACCAGGGCAGCAACACACTTGCTAAGGGGCAATAAAGTAGTCATTGTATACAACAGAGGAATTTGGGCTCAATGCAGATTTGCCACTGACTCTTTGGCACTATAGAATTCACTAGAGAAATATTAGTAAGTTAATTAATATTCTTAATAAAGAACTGCTAATACCTTATAGAGCCATAAGCCATGTTTCTCATCTTTCATTTCTGAAGTGAAATTTTGGCCAGGGAAACATTTTGCAATAGCCCTTTTTGATGTATACAAATGTGGCATTTGTCAGATGTGAGATAGCTAAGAATGTATGTGAGTATATGTATATAGGTATATATACACACCTTATATATGTATATATACATATCCTATGTGTGTATGTGTATATATATACACACATATATATATATGATGCATGCAGAGATGCATCCAAAATATTCACAAGTTTTCACTAATATCTGAATAACATTTGAAAAATTGACAACCTCTTCTGGCTAAAGATGATCATACACATTTGTTCCATGGAGACTTGTGCCAAAATCTTGCTCAGCTCAAGGGGTACTGCACAATAAACAATAAGAAACTTTTATAACTCTGACTAATAGAATTCATTGCTTTTCCAGTTTGAAGATAAAGGGTGTCTGCTTGCTTTCCATGCCTAATTTTCCTGATGCTGTAAAGCTGTTCAGGAAAGTTCCCACTGCTGGAGTTTTGCTAGTAATCTTCAGCTCTGTGGGAAGCCTTTGGACTCTGTTGCTATCCCTGAAAGTGGCTGTTCTTCTCCATCAGTTTCCTGGGCAAGGGATCGAACCAGCTATTAGTGTCTATTTGCACTGCATGAAAACAAAATTTAATGTAAAGATGCTTATAGCTTGCCTACCCTAAAACCCCAGGAGTCTCATTCTGCCTGACCCTAGGCATTTTTTGAACTGATAGAGGGATGGGTATCTGGTGGGTCTCTTCAGCCAGCTCATCTCAGCATGTTGAAAGTCCAAATGACCCTTGCCTGAGGAGGATGAAAGTAATTTGTATATGTATATATAATCCTGCTTTTTCACTATTTCCAGTCACAGATTGCAGAGATAGTTGACTGTGCTTGTGAGTGTGAGTGTTAATAACTTTGCTATGCTAATTTTTAGACTTCCTATGCTATATCATCTCCCTGAAGAGCATGAGAGCATTGCTTTGGAAAATCAATATTTGGCATGATTATTCCTTCTTTCATGTGTAATCGACCTTTGAAGACCACAGATAGGCCAAATCTACAAGCATTAGGTTTCCAAACACATTGTTTAGTCAGGAGAAATTGTCTTTTCTAGCTGAGGTATGCCAGCTACTGGTATGGAGAAAATCTGCCTAGCAAACTGGAAGGGGCCAGAAGTTCAAATGCTATTGAGAACCACTCAACAATTCTTTCTTCTTACACACAGGATTGAAGCACAGAGCAAAAGGAAAACCCAGCTTTGGGGTTTGTTCCCTTGAACTTACAAACGATTCATTATACCAATGACACTGTGAGAATTTGGTCTCTAACAAAGAAATAAATGTTTTAAAAATAGTGCTAATACATATGTACAAATACAGAATTATGTCAGGCATGTATTTTTTAAGAGATGGAGTCCAGTGAAAAGGATACATGTTAGAATATGGATTAGGTTTATAAAGGTATACTTATGTCTGCCTTAGTCTTCAGAAAACAAAGTTTTATGTACGCTCTAAGAAAGGTCTTAGTGGTCGGGCACAGTGGCTCACACCTGTAATTCCAGCACTTTGGGACGCCGAGGCGGGCATATCACAAGATCAGGAGGTCGAGACCATCCTGGCTAACATGGTGAAACCCTGTCTCTCCTAAAAAAAAAAAAAAAACAAAAAACAAAAACTACAAAAAGTTAGCCAGGCGTGGTGGCGGGCATCTATAGTCCCAGCTACTTGGGAGGCTGAGGCAGGAGAATGGCATGAACTCAGGAGGCGGAGCTTGTAGTGAGCAGAGATCGCACCACCGCACTCCAGCCTGGCAGACAGAGTGAGACTACATCTCAGAAAAAAAAAAAAGTCTTCGTAAGGTAAATGTGAAGCAAACCAAAGTCCTATCACTTCTTTTGTCATATCATTAAAGCCTCCAGACGGAGGTTTCTTCCCATGATGTGAAGTGCAGACTTTCAGATGTCAGTCAGTAGCTGAAGTCAACTCTTGGCCCACCAGTCTCTAAGCTGCAGCCTCTGTCAGCTTGGGGATAGTGGGATCCATGTGACTTGCCTACTACTGCCCTTGATTGGGCAGATCACAGAGCAGATGGCCTGTGTCTAGGGTACAAGGTGTTATGGCTTTTTGGGGGGAAGAAATATTTTACATGTGCTAATATTCCTGGATGTTTCACTAATAATATAATATAGAATGTATGAAAAAATCAAAGTCAATTAGAACCCAAAATATCCTGATACTGGATAATTCTATCCATAAATATCTTGCACTAACAGCAAGAATAATAAAAGTTGTACAAAAAATGTCTGTTCTTCCCCAGACCATAAGCTCCATGCAGGCAGAGACCTTATTTGCTTGGTTTACTGCCCTTCCCCAGTACTTCTACCAAGCCGAACACGTATCCGGCTCTCAGTGCCCCATTGAGTTGAAATGAATTACAGTGACATAAAGTATGTTTCTCATCAAATGCTGGACAAGCATGTTTCTCAAGGGACTTCTCTGGGATCAACACAAGATCAGGGTAATGAAATGTGAGGAGCAGTGAGGGCAAGAACTTGAGCCTGGTCCCTGCCTAAAGTTTACACTCCACAAGTATTCTACTCAACACTTCAGATACCTTCTCTTCTTTCAAAGTCAACAGCTTATACCCATTGAAAATAAATACACATACACACTCATGCCCACATGCATGTTTGTGCTACCAGAAAATCTGTACATTTTAGGCTGTTTGGAAGCAGTGGTAGTTTGGTGAGAACTGCTGCATTGGCTCATCAGTGCAGACCTGATCGCACTTTGATTTCATATCTTGCTACGCAAGGCCCCCATTATCTGCCTGCCATTTGTGTGCATTTATGTTTAGTGTCAATTTCCTCTCCCATGAGGCTATAATCTGCTCTGTAAGGAGCTAAAATGGGAAAAGCAGTTAGAATGCTGAGTCCAGTTGGAGCCTGCTGGGGAACAAGACAGTCATCACAGGCTGATTGGCAGTGGAGACAGGGTGGTCCTTATCACACAGAGGCATCTGGAGACTGAGAGAGACAAAGCAACACAGCTGCAAGTTGACCACGATCTGCTGGAAGCTTCTTCAGTCATAAAGCAAAGGACAGTAATTCTGAATGACAATGTAGGAAAAAGAAGAAGAAGAGGAAAGAAACAAAATGGTTGAACCCAGAGGATAATTTTTAGTCACAGATGTCACAGATGGTGATTGCTGATAGTGAAGTATCTGAATCTGAAGACCACCTGTATGTAGTATGTGCGTTTATGGAGGGTGTGTGTGTGTGTGTGTATGTGTGTGTGTGTTAATTTTTTAATATAGAATATGAAATTTGAGGAAAAACTATTGCCCTTCTTCTCCTTGATTTTGTTATTTGATCTTTTCTCTTCCTCTTTGTTGGTGTGTGAACAGTTGCATAGCAAAGCTGCTGAGATCACATATTTGACTGAAGTTTCACAAGCTCTGCAAGATATCCTCATCTTCAGAGTGACACCTGGCTTAGCCAACCACGTGGAAAAAAACTCAGGGTTTAAACACAACCACACTCAACCAAAGCCTTGTTCTTACTTTCTCCCCTGTGCTTTGCTGTATCTAATGACGGCCCAGAAAGGTGCAAAGAGAGACTTTTCAGAAAAAGTGTAAAAACAATCAAGAAGGAAAAAGTTGCTTGGTTGTTTTCTGAGATACTTGAACTAGAACCAACTGAGTATTTAGGTGTAACTTTCTATGACCTATTAGGATGAATGCCATTCTTATGGCTTAAATCTTTTTCAAGATGAAGAGGGCATTTATATAGACAAAGAGTATATTTCCCATAAAGATATATTAGCACAATTCCAATTAATCTTGAATCCAAGTTTTTGTTCCCCAAGTCCAATACTCAGTCTAGAACATATGCCCTTTTCTGTAATGCGTGCTGGCCACCATGTATGATCAAGGTATATTGTGCATTGTACAAAGTTCCCAGCCAAGGGCTGAAATCAACTAGTGCTGTACTTATTAGGAATTAATCCAGGCATGGGGCTGTGTCTACCCCAGAGGATGTGCCTTTCCTAATTTTCATAAAGTTACTGTAATGGGCCAGCCCTGAAGATACACAGATAACAGAATCCTATGACTTTTAGATGACATTAGCCATCATGACAGCCTGCCTCTCTGTACATGGTGTTAGGGTGTTTATCATGAGCAGCATTGGGAATACAGATGTTTTGATGTGTTTTTTGATGCCATTTCTTCTAAGATTCGCTACTTCTCTGCAGGCTTTGGAAAGTGGGAGCATAACCACTGGTCCTTTGGGTTCTTTGTGAAGTTGTGCTAACCATAAGATGCCACATACTCTCCTAGTGACCACAGTTTTTATGGGAGGTGATGTACAGCAGCAAACATCTAATGTAAATCTCATGTTGGTTCTTCCAGAGCAGGGGCAGCTAGACTTTAATAATTTCTTGGGAAGAGTTTCAGCACTTGGAAATTTTAGATGTATATCAAGGACATGTGAGCAAATGGGAAACCTAACTGCCCAGTGCTTCTGAAGCAAAGTGCAGAGTCAGAACCAGAGTGTTTTTTACTGGCACATTTCTGTATTAAATTAAGGAAGGGAAGCTCTTTAACTATATGGGAACTTTTTCTCATTGGTTCCTTTAAGTGCCTTAAAAAACTGATGTCTTCCCAATATACCTTGTGAAAGGTGGTAAAATGTTTAATTGGAACTTACGAATAACTTCCAGCTGAAGAGCTTTGTTGGTTCACTTTCCTGTGGGGAAAAGATAGACATTGACAAAACTGTTTCCATGAGAATTAATCATAGCTATAGATTTCAAGGCATGTCATGATGCCAGGTTTCATCTCCTGGATCTTCCTCCTCTACATGAAAATGATTAGAATGATAAATTCAAGGCTTATTAATGATCCCTAATCAACGTAAAAATTTGTCATTTCTCTTCTTTATGCTGTATTTACTGTCAGAAACACAGACATACATATTAGGAAGATTTTTCTTGAAGAAAATTGGCACAAAAGAGTTGAGACTTTTAATTAATCAAAAAATTCACCATTCCTTGAACCTTAATTGTTCGGTATCATTAACAAAGGACATGAGACAACATGTTTAAGCTTCATGATTTGCTGGAAATAAACTTTTCTTTTTTTTTTTTTTTAAAAAAAGCATTTTTTGTTGTAATTGTTAATCTTACTATATATCTGTTTCCTGAAAATGGTGTTATTTGCCACTCCTTCTACCTATTAATTGGCATAAGCTATTAAGCTGATTAGAATACTTTTAATTTCTCCGAAAAGCTGTCTAAAGAAAGTAAAACACCATAAAGAAAAGAGTATGTAACCAAGAAACTGAAGCGAAGAGATTGAGAGATTATCATGAGAATTTAATAAGAGAATTACATACCCAGAAAAATGTGTACATACTTAGAAGTAGTAAACATTAACTTCCTTCCTTCCCTCTATACTTCACCTCTAGATCCCTCTTTTCTTTCTTTAGATCATCAGTATCCAAGGTTGGAAAGAGTAAATGAGAGTTGATAAGTAGGCACTCTCTTGTTCTGTTGATATAAGCTTAAATTGGGGTAGCTTTTCTGGAGAACTGCTTGACAATATATGTCAAATTTATATTGTGATGTCCTTTGGCCATGCAATTTTCCCTTCCTGGAATGTACGCTAAGTAGATAATTGGATAAGTGAAAACCCAAATGTTTTCATAAGGATCTTCACCATAGTTTTGTTGAAAATTATTTAAAAACTGGAAACAATCTAAATAAATGTCAATGTATAGGTATATTGATTGCCCTGGGCAATTGCCATAATGTATAAATGGATGAGTAAAAGTATCACAGAATAATACTGTTCCCTCCTAAGTAAATCCTCACCAATAAATCCTATTATACAAGGCAAAACCTGTATATTATCCCTATCCCCTATTTTTCATCAACTCTCATATCTAATCCACCATGATGTCCTTTTCACTCCTAGGTGTGTTTCAGATCATCCATTCCCTCTAACTCTATCACCATCTTCTGGTCCAAGCTTGGTATTCAATTAATGCTTGCTAAATGGATTCTGAATAGGATCCCATTCATAACAGCACACCTATCCACACATGTATGTGAAGACACAGGTGCCTGGAGAGGTGTTCACTGAACTACTAGTAGTGGTTTCCTCTTTTGTGGTATAATTCAGCATTATCTTTATTTTTTTATTTGAATTTCTCTTATTGTTTGAAATATTTATAAATAACAATGCATATTTATAAAATAAAACTTATAAAATGGGAATGATAACTATTATTGTACCTTTCTCACTGGATAAACATAGTGGTCAAACAAGTATCTGTGAAAGTCTGTTATAATGTGAAAACAAAATTATTTTTGTTATTATGGCAATAATAATAATAACAAATAACTATAGATGCTAAAATTTGTTGAATATATTCTCTCAGTATTTTGAGTGTCTTAACTCATTTAAATCTCACAATAAGCCTATGATACTATAAATATACCCATTTCAAATATAAGGAAACTGAGAGGGAGACAGATGAAATAATTTATCCAGGTAGACACAGCTCGTAGAGCTGAGGTAGGATTTGAAACCACATAATCAGGCCCTAGGATCCAAGCACTAACCACTGTGCCAAAATAATAATACATTCAGGAAGTGGCAAAGGTTGAACTTAGCTCCATATATCAGACTCTCGCCGCCATGAAGCCCCTACAGAGAATTTCATACAGATAATCTTACTACCTCAGTTAATTTAGAAAGCTTTTCAGGCACTGATGAATGATTTTGGGAGTAAGACCAAGCCAAATGACCTCTGTTGGAAGTGATGTAATAGATGTGTTTAAATATTAGAGGTAGGTAAGATGGTGGAGAACTAACATTTGAGAAGCATTTGATATCCTCTTGGCAATATGTAGGCACCCTTTCAATAAATCCTCACAATACTCCAGAAGGTTATGTGTTATTTGTTTCAGTTGTAAGTTGCAATAATAGATAGGGAAACTCAGATATGTATTAAATCATTTGCTCAGGTCTTTACAGCTATTAAGTTGTAGAGTTGGGAACCCATCTAAACTTCTAAGATCAGGATCTGGATCACCTCTGTTATTTTACATTGGGCATCTATCATCCAGGACCTATGTGCTGCAGGAACATAATTAAGAATGACTTTGACAAGATAAATATTTGGGGACGTGAAGCCTGATCACAGAGTCTACCAGTTATGTGGACGTGGGCAAGCAAAACCATGAGCCTCACTTTTTTCATTGTCAAAGTGGGACTAATGAAATTTTTCCTGCTTCTCCAAAAGAGAAGTTTAATAATTCTGTTTGGTGACTTTTGCAAAAACATTGTAGTATAAGCCTTAACAAGGAATTACAGAGAAGAAGATAAGGCTTAGCCTTCAAGAAGCCTGAACTGTACCTGTCTCAAAACTATTTTATGCTAACTGCAGACAATTTTCGCTATTTGGAGTTTCTTTCCCATCTTAGTTAGCCTCTTCTCAGTTTTCTGAATGAAGCATGTACCCTCGGATGTCTGGCCTTTGCTGCTGCATGTCTTCTGGTCTGGAATGCCTTCCCTTCCCTTAGGAACTTAACCAGCTTTAACATGCATCCTTCCTGATCACTCCAACATGAAGGGATGCCCTTCTGTTCTAAATGTCCATTGCACTGAACACATTGTTTAATACAAATTTCTCTGTAGTTTATATAAAGGATTTATGTTTATGGGCTTATACGTTTTCTTTAAAAATAAGTTATAAAGTGTTTGATGCTAGAGCATTCTTTTGTATCCCCAGGAGACACTCAGAATATATTTGTTGATTGTTTTGATTTTAAAGGAAAAGATGGAAGAATGAGGTAAAATGGCCACTATCTGCCAGGAACTTCATATAATTATCTCAGTCCAGAAGTAAATTAAAATAGTTTTCTTCAGCCAGTTGCAATAGCTTATAGAAAAACTTACCTTCCCTAGACGTCAGTGTCCCAATTTGGAAAATAGAGTTTTGTCATATATTTTGTCCGCTGTTGTACAATCTTTAGAAACACAAAATTCAAGGGGAATACTAAATAAAAGGATCAATCAATACTGAGTTCAGCTTTAAAATTCTTTCATCTAATAAAGCTGGTTTTCTTGGCAGCACTAGCAAGGACTAGAATTTTCTAAAAATCATCCTTATATATGTATTGATTGAATTTATTAAAATGCTTTATTACCATATCCATTTGCTTATAAGAAGGCATCCTAATGTGTCCTATATGAGTTGCAAAACACAATTAAATAAATGAAAACCATGCAGAGCAACAAACGCTACCTAGCATTTACAAACTGCATTTGTATTCATTTTTATGTACACGAAGGGAAAGAAAACCCAAAAGGTTGAAAGCCTTCTAGAGTGATAAATGCCATAATTTAGTGGCAAATACACATTGTAATTTGAGAACATCTCCCACTAAGAGTCAGTGTAGCTACAGGGTCAAGAAGCCTGGTGCTAAATTGTCTGAACACTGATGTCCCTTCAAAATTCGTATGTTGGATCCTAATACCCAGTGTGGTGTTATCAAGAGATAAGGTCTTTGGGGGAAGTGATTAAGTCATGAGGGGTTCTCCATATGCATGAATGGGTTCGTGCTCTTATAAAAGAGGCTGAAGAAAGCACCCTAGGGCCTCTTGCCCTTCTGCTTCTGCCATGTGAGGATGTAGCAAGAGGCACTCTCTATGAAGCAGAGTGAGCCCTTGCCAGACACTGAATGTGCTGGCGCCTTGATCTTGGATGTTCCAGCCTCCAGACTGTCATAATTAAATTTGTTTTAGTTCTAGATGACTCAGTCTAAGATGTTTTGTTATAGCAGTGCAGACTAAGACACCTGGCCTGCAGGCTCCTGAGCATCCCAGAGCCTTTGAGGCTATAAAGGACCTCAACCTTCACTTTCAGCACATGTTCAAGTAAAAGAGAAAAGTGTGTGTAAAGAAATGCCCATACCCAATAAACATACCCATGTTTATTGCAAATTATCCTCTAAACTGTTTCCTGGTGGTCAAAACCCAAGTTATAAATTTTTATTATACTTTTAAGAGTTCATTATTTGTCAACCTACGGTTAACATTTGCATCAGCAAAGAAGGTAAGATATGTTGTGTTATCTTTGTCATTTTTCAGTTGTCAACTAGGATAGGGGCCAGAGATAGCAAAACCATAAACTGGAAATTGTTTCAGGAAGCAATGTAATAGCTAAGGGGTGTCTATATGAAATAGAATGTTTATCAATATGAGGTAAGACTGCCGGTAAAAAATAAAAAATTATACTTAGCAGGAGGGGCACAGATTCATGTACCAGGGAAAATAATGGCATGTTCATGGCTCAGAGAGATTTCCAGGAATTAGAGATTGAGAAATATTATTTCTTGACATGTCTAGAGGCTACCTGGATAGAAATTCTGGAAAATGTTTGAGAGAAAGGCCAATGAAAAGCAAAAGGACCTGAGGACTCTGGTTCTTCACTGAACAGAGAAGCTAAAAATTGGGCTCTTACTTTGGACAAAAGTAAAAGGCATAGTAATAAGTAAAATAAAATAACCTTCCAGGTGACAGAGCTCTTAGCAAAGGATTCAGCAAGTCAAAGGCAAGTGTGAATTGAGAAAGAGAGTCTGGGACTGAGGTGAGGTGGAGTTAGGCGTAGAACAGGGCTGTGAAGGTCAGGCCAGTGGAAGGCTTGATTCTGGAAAGCATGGCTTCAAGAGAAAACTTGAGTAGGGAACAGGAAAATCTATGAGGATCGGAAACAGAAGTCTCTATACTGGCTGGGGAAATGAGCAAGAAATGAAAGGGAGAGAGCCAGATGATGCCAGCTGGAAGCAGAAATCTTAGCGGGGGCGGGGGGGAACTGGCAATAGATAGGAGGAGCTAGAAGAACGGGGGCAGATCAGATCTAGAGACAAGCTGTATTCTCTGGCCCCATACTTTAATATTCCACCTATGAGGTGCAGTGCCTTTGGGTGTTGTTCATAAAATTCCAGTGTTGAAAGAGTTTCAGAGATTCTCAGCAAAGCTCCTCTATATCCATCAAGCCCTCTGCAATATTTACAGTGAGGAAAGTGGGAGTGCGTCAGAAAGAGAGAGAGAGAAAAATGAAAATTCCTAGCCCCATCTAGACATGCCTTGTCAGTGAACTAGGCGAAGTGCACAAAATTTAAAAGTAAGACTCTAGTTGTTTGTATTTTAGTTGTTTATGTTGCATCACGAGAACTCCACAACTGGATTTAAATCAGTTTCTGCCTTAGCAATCTTCACTGTGCATATATTGTTCAGCTATTCCTTTAGGGGGAGGATTGCTAGATGGGAATAAAATGGAAATGCTGTTTTCTAAAAGTCGTAGTCTTCATAGGGAGATAGCTCTTCACTTTGTGTGTTAGTGATGAACATTTGAAACCTGTAGAGAACACTTTGTGGTTCTTCTATTTGAAGAAACCCTGATGGCTTTGTCACATATTTCAAGTTTAACATTTATTTTTAAAGAGTTTATGCATCATATTTGAAAAAGACTCAAACATGTCTAGAGTTATATGTTAGACATTAACATATTTGAAAAATATTTAAAACCTTGGTTTTAGTCATCTGTAAGTACTCTGTTTTAAGGACAACTAATTAATACTTATAACTCAGATAATGCAGGAGACAATCAATGATTATGAAATAACTTCCCATAACATACTTTTAAATAGTAAATGCCTTCACTGCATGTAATTCACACATCAATATATACTAAACTATTTCCATTAATATAGCCAGTCTCCAATTTACAAGAAGGCCTTATGTTTCACAAGTTGATTTTAAGTGAATTGTTCGTAATACAGAAGGAATTGTCCCAAAGAGTGACTGCTGAAGTGGTTAAATCCACAAAAAAATGCATCACATGAGTTCATCTACCAAGCAAATTTGCTCATCCACTTTCAAATCAAAAACAATTTTAAAATCAGATAAAAAGCTCTGTATCCCCTATCTTAATACATTTTCTTGCTGTGATAAATAGACATGCAGACACAAAAATATGCATGCATTTTAAAGAGGAATAGGAACCCATTTGAACTTGTCCAGGAACTCAAGTTAAGAGACTCAAAGGTAGAAAATACTAATAACCACCTATAATAATTATCTTGGAGAAGACATACTGTATTATGCCTAGTGCTTAATAGGAGGGGGGATTTTTCATCTCCCATGTGCCTGGGAATGAGAGCCAGGGGCTTCCCCTAATTGTAAAATATTTAGCAAGTCAGCAGAATCTACAGTGGGGCCAAAGTGGGGCTAGGATTTGGGGGATTTCATCAAAGTGGGTCAGAGTTAGAGGTGGAAGAGAAGCAGAAGTTCAGTGGGAGCAGGACTCAGTAGAGGGGCAAGCTTACAGCTGGCTCCATCAGTTGAGGAAGAAGCAGCAACCCCAGGAGGTCCATACCCTGGATATTTTACCCTTCCTCTCACTAAGGACAGCTATGCCCTTTGTGATCTTCCCTAGACTGACTTTTTAATACAGAGAGGGAAGGCCAGTACAGAAAGCAAGGAGAGAAAGAAAAGAAGCAGATGCTAAGTTGTCCCCTTGAGGAAGAATGTGAGGAAAAATGGAGTTCCTGCAACCCTAGTCTATTAGCTGACATTGTTACTCCTAATTCAAGGTGATTATTGGTGTGCAAAAAAGTATGTATTAAGTATATGTCAACCAGTAACTACCTGAAATCCACTTAATGATAGCAAATTAGTCTATGGCCATATCACCTGAATGCACCCAATCTCATTTGATACCAAAATATTGCATATATTTGTTCTAGAAACTAACAATTCCAGTGAAAGGCTATGAAAGAATCCTACTTAGGTCTGAATTTCCATACATTCCTGGTATCTCAGAGGGTAGTAAGGTTAGAAAACTTGAGAATCTGTCGGCACACTAGGGATGAAAGTAATAATAGTATTCTTTGTTGGATATTAAAAGAAATCTAAGCAGGAGAACCAAAAGATCATTGGTGGAACCCAAAAACCATTGGTGGTCTGAAAAGTTAGGTGGGAGAATTGAATAGCTTAGTTCTAGTGATCAAGTAACTACCCTGACTATTGAGCTTCCCGATAAGAAAACATGATGGAAACTACGTGGTCCCATCCAGGTGCTGGGAACAAGTCCTACTGAACATCTGCTTTTGGACAAACAGCAGGCAGATTCTTTGGTGAAGAATTGTTCATCTGAAACTCCTCCCTGACCTCTCTTCTCCACTTCATCTTTCTGATGAGGAGAATGGAAGTCTGTATAAACTAGAGTGCTCAAGCAGCAGGCAGTGGAAGAATCAAGACCTCTAAGTAGATCTGCAAGCTGTGAACCAAGTGACCTATCTCTAAGCCATATTGAGGAAGGCCATTGCAGTTTTGCAATCTCTCTACCTCTTCATTTTTCCTTCTCCTCCTCCCCTTCCCGTTTCGCTCTCCCCCTCTTCCTCTCAAGAGAGTAATGTGGTAGTAGTACCTGATGGTACCCCGGTGCTTCCTGCCTTCCTCCCTTCCACTTCCTGCCTTCCTTTCTCCCACTTCCTGCCTTCCTCCCTTCTACTTCCTGCTTTTCCCCTCCCACTTCCTCTCTTCCTTCTCCGCACCCCCCAGCACTCCCTTCTTTCCTTCCATTCTCCAATACCTTCCTTTCCTTTTCCTTTGCCCTTCTCTCTTCCTCCTTCTCTCTCTACTTTACTCCTTCCTTCCTCGGCAAGGCCTTCTTACTAGTTTCCACCCATTTTCCTATGTAAAGCACTTTTGAATTCTAGCCATCTGTTAATACAAGGCAGTGAAAAATGTTGAAGTCACATCAAATTCCACTTGCTCTGCCAGTTAAAAATACAGATGCTTCCTGTTTTATGCTTTCCTCTCACTTTCTCTAGAGTTTAAACATGAAAATATGTTCCATGATAAAAACCAGCACATATCCCCTTTCATCAGGAAACATATTCCAAACAATGAAAGGAAGGGGAGGGGGATTATTTTCACAAGTCCAGCAAGGATACTTGGATGTTGGAGGAATCATTTGTAGAACCATAATTTCACAACATAATTATTCACAACTATCACATTTTATAGATGAAGAAACTGAGATCGCAGGGAATTGTTATAATTGTTCTCATGTGTGCTGCATCATCGACTTGCCAAAAGTCACATCAGCTTAAGTTTTCACCCAACATGCGTGGTCCTCAATTGTTCCACAATACTTTTTGCTATCCACTGATTTCAGAAAGGGTTCTTTTGGCTACTGGGAGAGGCCAAATCACCAGGCAATGGATAATTGACCTGAAACTCAGTAAATGCACTGGAGTGAAAAAAAAAATGCAAGACTGAGTCAAGACACCTGGGTTCTAGTCACAAATCTGTTACTAACTACCCATCAGACTCATAGCAAAAATTTTTATTAGTATTCTTGCTCCACAAGGAGACTAGATCAAATGATCTCTAAATTTACTTCCAACTCTTTGACTCTTGAGTTTCCTTCGTTCAATTTTCTGCTGACTCAGAGTGTATAGCCTTGGCCAAGTTATTTACTGCCATAAATCTCATTTTTCCAAGATCAAAGGGAGAATAACACATTCCCCCACTTTCCCAGCATATAGATACTATATAATCTTGCATTGAATTGACTATCTTTAGAAATCACATTAAATCCTTTCTATCTATAGACATTGGATTAGTCACTAAAGCTAGAATAAGACATGGGCCGTATCATTAGGCAATGTCTCTGGCTCTAGTTACATTATCAAACACTGCATTGACGCTTGTTCGTCCTTGCTTCCATCATACCTTTTTATATAAGCTGTTCTAACTCTTACATGACTATAGCATGGAGCACTGTATGTCACGACATCTCTTCCTCTCATTGCATCTGATAGTATTCTAGTATCTCCTGTCTCAATGCCTAGTTCTACACCCATTTTACTAACACAAAATAGAAACTTTCTTACTGCTTTTTTATTTCTTACTTTTCTTTTGAATGATTCACCAAGTTCTTATGGATTTTATCTCCCCGATGTCTTTCAAATTTATATATTTTTCTCTCTTCCAGGATATCCTAGTCCAAGCTACCATCACCCCTTAAATGAACTATAGTAGTCAAAAGGATTGTTTCGGGTGCTAAATTTGGCAATGTCACCCCACTGAAAGGCTTTCATCTGGTCTTAAAATAAAGACCAGATCCAGAACAAAACCTACATGGTAGGCAGCTCCATGTTTTTAGTGTCATAGTACATGCTTCTGACCTTTTGCCCTCTTTGAGTTCCTCCTCCTCACTATCGTTTCTTGGATGTTCAGGCTCTGCAGTTTCCTGGGTTTAGAATGCTCCTCTAGGATTCTTCTAGTTGCTGCTTATTCTTCTGGTTTTGTACTGATGGTCACATTCTCAGAGCAGCCTTCCTGACCTCCCTGGGTCAGTTTCCTCCATCATGCACCATCATTGTGCCTTGTATCCTTGCTCTTCTTATGCTTATCAGAGTCATAATTTTACATTTGCTAATGTCATGCTTTTTAGATTATGCTTTGCTATCTTCTCCCTCACCAGAGTGTAAACTCTATGATGCCATGTCTATTTTTCTGTCACCATTGTAATCCCAGTGCCTGGCATAATATCTAATGCATAGTAGGTGCACACTAAAATTCTATCAAATAAACAGTACGTTAATGAATGAAAAGAAAGAATAGAAGTGCCTGAGTTCAGGTCCTGTATCCCCATTCCTTCATATATGTGGTTGGAACCATAGAAGGCAAAATTTGGTATTAAAGGAATAAAGCTGGCAAGCGCTGATGTGCCTAACAGGATAGGAAGTTCAGAATTCTTTTTTAAAATTATGCAAGGGCCCAGGAGTGCCTGGTTAACATGGTGAGACCCAGTCTCTACAAAAATTAAAAAATTACTCAGGTGCGGTGGCATGGGCCTGTATTCTCAACTACTCTGGGGGTTGAGGTGGGAGGATTGTGTGAGCCTGGGAGGTTGAAGACTTCAGTGAGCTGTGATCATACCACTATAGTCCAGCCTAGTCAACAGAGTAAGACCCTATCTCTTAAAAAAAAAAAGTTCTAGGATATTGGAGTTGATAATGTTCATCAGGATCAATGCTAAGATAGCCTCCATCCAAGTCTCAATATGCTCCAAAAAGAAATACTTCAAATGTCAAATTAAAACTTGTTTGTGTGTGTGTGTAAGGAGCGGTGGTTCATACCTGTAATCCTAGCACTGTGGGAAGCCGAGGCGGGTGGATCACTTGAAGTCAGGAGTTCAAAACCAGCCTGGCCAACACAGTGAAGCCCCGTCTCTACTAAAAATACAAAAATTATCCAGGCGTGGTGTCATGTACCTGTAGTCCCAGCTACTTGGGAGACTGAGGCATGAGAGTCACTTGAACCTGAGAGGCAGAGGTTGTAGTAAGCTGAGATGGTGCCACTGTACTTCAGAAACAGAGTGAGACTCTGTCTCAAAAAAAAAAAAAAAAAAAGTAGGCGGATGTTGTGGTTCGCTCCTGTAATTCCAGCACTTTGGGAGGCAGAGGTGGGCAGACCACAAGGTCAGGAGTTCGAGACCAGCCTGGCCAACATGGTGAAACTCTATCTCTACTAAAAATGCAAAATTAGCCAGGGATGGTGGTGCGTGCCTGTAATCCCAGCTACTCGGTAGGCTGAGGCAGGAGAATCGCTCGAACCCGGGAGGTGGAGGTTGCAGTGACCTGAGATTGTGCCATTGCACTCCAGCCTAGGCAATAGAGTGAGAC
>NW_012118710.1:10918904-10937803 GCF_000951035.1 Colobus angolensis palliatus | reverse complement strand
ATAAACAAATATTTATATATAAATATATATTTATATACATATACACACATGTATATAGAGAAAGAGAATAAATATGTATCCATAGAGAGAGGGAGATACCAAGACAAACTTATAACTGCTATAAATTCACATAAGAGAGAAGTCGGTAAAACCTAGAGTCACTAGGAAATACTTCCTAGAGGCCAAATTTGACCTGTGCTTTGAAAGGTAATTACAGTTAGGACAGGAAACTGTATGGCTTCTTTCTTAAAGATTGATTTTTCTGCCTATTCTCCATTAGCTCTTCCTTATACACTCTCCACCTGCTTTCCCAAACTCTGTGCCCTGGGATGCTGACATGAACCACATCAACAGGACCCCCTCACTTTTAGCATTTGCCCAGAGAGAGGCCTCGGGCAGGAGGTTGTAGGATGGAAAGAGAGATTTGCAGGCATTCATTTCCCTGCTCCCTCCCTGCCTGGCTGCAGTGGGTAGTAGCTAATTCCTCTTCTGAAGGTCAAAGCTCTCAGTGGATGCCCCCTTCTCACTTACAGCTGAGTTTCTCAGTGGGTTCCCCCTTCACAACTAGGAGTGGTCATGGCTTTCTGATGCTGTGATCACCCAGGGTACTTCTAAACTCTCTACTTATCCATCTGGGGTGCCGTGTGTTATTTGCCAAGAATGAGGGAATAGGAATTAAAAAAAAAAAAAGATTAAAATAACACTATCAGTCTGTCAATGGGGATTCCTCCCACCCCCGAAAAATAGAGTTGTTTGTTTCTTCTTGTTTGGTTTGCATGATATACCTTGGTTTACATGATTTACCTCAAAACAGATCACAAAGCTGGGGTCACTTGAAACTGACTATTACAAGCCAGCCGGCAGAATTAAACTTGTTTCCCTAAGTAAAATACAATAATTTGGGCAAGAGATAAGAAAATATCTGCCTGTCACCACCCCAAACAAATACATACACACTATACTGAATGGATCTTCATAGAGAGTAAGTTAAAAGAGGCCAGCTCCTACCTCTGCTTCCCTCCCTAGAGACATACATATAAACAGTCCGGTTATGTCTGACTTAACAGATTTGGGAAGGAGGAAATGTGAGAGGCTAGTTCTTCTGGAAGGGTTGGAAGCTAAGGGTGAGGGAAGGGAGGGGAGCAAATTTACAGTACTGGGGTTTGGACCCAGATGAAAGCTGCTCTGTCACATAATCCCGATGTAAAATGCATATATCTGAGAGATAGCCCCTGAGCTACCACATAGGCTCCTCCCACCAGAGTCTGTCTGGCAGGGGTCAGTGCTGCCTAGCTGTGGATTAGAGGGAGTCGTTGACATGTCATCTGCCATCAACCACACCTACTGTGATGAAAAGAATGCCCCATGCACATAGAGGCCTTCCTTGGGATAGACGTTTGAGTTGACTAAACAGTAAAAATCACAATGGATCATTCACTAGTCAGCATTATTACCTTTAGTAACAAAACCAGTAGCTTAGCCACGATTGTATAAAACAATAAATGTTGATTAATTTCTAAAGTACATTGATTGTTTTTGTTTTTGTTTTAAGAAATAGGCTTTATGTGGCCATTGGGAATAGGATTATTTCCTCTAACATTTATCCCAGTATTTTTAAAATAAGGAAACATTTGGTCAGTGAAAAGTATAGAATATGTGTGGTAATTATAATAATTGAATACATTACATAATGTCCTTTGTGAAAAAGGCTTACACTATTATAATGGGAAGGAGGTAAATTAATCTGAGTAATATTAGTATAATAGTCTTAGTAATCATAATGGAATGAATCACCCTATATTATAATTATGATTCAAATAATATATATTTTTAGAGATCAACATTTTATGATGTGCTGGAATGGAATGTGGTAATAGGAGAGCAGTGATTTTGGCTAACACATTAGGTATTCTGAGTCAGTCTGGCACAACAGCAGAAATTATTTTCTCTACTGTCTGATGGAGAAGAAATGTCCTAAGAAGGATCTTGGGTAAGATAACTAAGTATGTGAGTCTGACATAAGAAGAGAGTGTTTCTTCCCCTGCAAGGCACCTTGTGAAAGCCTAGTGGGGAGAAATAGTGGGATGATGAAGGATGGGGCAGGTGACTTCTGGAAGCAAACTTAGATCCCTAGTGCGGGTGTTATTCAGACCTCCGTGCCCCACTGTGAGTGTGCTGGGTTCATTGAAAGGGACAAGAATAAAGCAGACCCATTCAAATATGCAGAGTGAGGGAAAATAAAAAAAGCATATTTGATATTGATTGAATGATTGAGACTATTTGATATTTGATATTGATTGATATTTGATGAGCACTTATTGTGTGATTAGGAACTGAACTAAATGCTACCCCAGAGATCATTCTTATTTATTCTCACACCACTCCCACTCATGAAGTAAATCATTGTTGTTATTTTCATTCTTCAGATGAGGAAACTGACAGCCAGTGATGCTAAGAAACTTGCTCAAGGTCACTACAGTAGTTATTGTGGGCCTGGGGTTTGAATTCAGCATAACTCCAGAGTCTATGGCCTTAACTATTAAGTGAAATAAGTGAACATCTTCATGTTCAGGATGTGTGATGTGTGTGCACATGCATGTGTGTGTGTGCAAAATAAAATATTTGAAGCCAACAGGGTCCTAAGTCTGGGTGGGTCCTAATGCCAGAGTGCTTAGGGACACTTCCTTTTTAAGCAAGATAGTTTGACATTGTCAGCTTTCAATTGTATTTAATTTCTTGTGTCAACATTATTAAAATGTATTAAAACCAGGTTAAAACATCCAAGACTTTTATCTCCCTGAATTTTATAGAAGCCCTCTGTTTACAAGCACTTAAAGAGAGATGAATCTTTATTTTTCCTCTGGTAAGTGGTTTCTAAATTCCCATAGAAAAGCCTTTTTAAAAAAAACTCAACTAGCTCCATTTATGGACTTGAATACCTACACTCTAGTGAAATTATTGCCGCTTCTTAATGATGTTCCTGACTCATCCTGAAAATTGATCATATATATAAGGTGATGCTTACTTTACAGATGGAGAATGTTGTGGCCACAAGTGATGAAGACTAAAATACAGATATTTAAATCCACATTTTGTCCAGAATTCTCAAGCAGGGAGTTCTAACCTAGTCCTACCCCTCATTCCCTCACCAAGCATGGTTTTCTTAGAAAGGATTAAAAGTGGTAATATATCTGCAATCAAATAGCTGACATGACTTAACATTGATAAGTCATTTGATGTATTCTCATCTCAAATTGTGAAAGAATAAACAATGAGAAGTGCGAAAGCATTTGGCAGAGAGAGACTCACTGAATCAGTTAATTAAAGATGGAGAAAGAGCCAGAATACAAGCTATCAATATCACCTACATAGGTCAAGAACCCATCCTTATGTATGTAATAATAGAGCTACTCATAAGCCTGAAATGATACAATTAATTACAGAAGTTATAGAATATTGGAGCTTCCTCAGGTGAAAAATAATTGTGTCTGTATTATAAAAGTATGCAACATCACACATTTTATCTGCATTTAGCATTTTGTTGGTGTTTCATGCAAATGAAAAAAACAGTGTTTTTATGATTTAGCCAAACCATGCTAACTCTAGTAACAACGCTCCCAATCTCAGTGTTTTAATACAACAAACAGTTGTAGCTTGTTGGTATAAATTCCACTGCAGTTGTTCTTGGTTGTTTCTTTAAAGAGCGTACTCAGGAATCCATGCTCTTCCTATACTGTTGCAGAGGAAGATGGCTCCTCCATCTTCAACACATGGCTTCAAGGTCACGCTGACATTGTTCAGCCCGTGTTCTGTGGGAAGAGTGAGAGGAAAAAAGTATGTACATACAAATCCTTCCAACACACATACACTTAACTGCCTTGGTTTGGAAGTGCCATACACCTTCTGCTCACATTCCACTGGCCAGAAGTACTATCACAGTCCCTACCTGGCTCAGTGCTCAGGAAGAAGAAATGGATTTGGTGATCATCTAGGCAACGTCTGTGAAGAGATTGGTTCAAAAATGTACCAGTAAAGATAAAAATAATCCTGTTCATTAGATTCCAGAAAATGAACTGATTGAAGACAAATATGTATGCATCACTTTTCTCTTTACGTAGTGAAGCAATGTGAAAAACTTATTAATTGAGCTACTCGTGGCAAGACTTCTCTTCATAAACTTCATACATCTGTCACTAAATTGATATGAAAGAAATATTTGATCTCAGAAAGTATTTTATCCATCATGATGGAATGCTGGCAGCCTAATGTATACCTAAAAATTGCCAAAATATTGGAGTAAAAAGGAACGGTAAGATTGATTATCTTCATTTTGTGAAAGCATCATATATTTTTCACCTTGGATTTAGTTGTGTTGGCATTTTGTAAGCACAGTTATAAATTTGTCTAAAATACATGATGGCATTGCAACAAAACTCAGACTCATGGCGTAATCGTTGCTTTTTCAAACTAAAAACAAAGAATGAAAAAGGAAAACCTCTAAGAACAAAATTACTCCATTTAATTAAATCAGAAAACAGACAAAACCTGAGGGCATAGTAGAGATGGCAAGGAAAGGCCTCAGACCCCCTTACCCCCATCCAGGGGAAATATTTGCCAGCCACTCCTATCTTCAGCAAAACTTGAGTTATGATGTAAACTCAAGATTCTTGCATTTGTGATTTATGCGATGTGTCTTGAGAATTAGAGAGTGGGTTCACAAATTCATGGTTCCCCAAATTTGTGCTATCTACTGCTGTTTTCTTGTGGATTATAAGCTTGAAGGAAATGTGCTGCCTAGAGATATGAGCTGTGTGTAATTACTCCCACCTGCTGGGTAAAATCTTTATTACACGGGCATTAGACTTCATTCCCATCAAGGGGTGAGGAGGGGTACAATATGACCCAA
Organism: Colobus angolensis palliatus; assembly: GCF_000951035.1. NCBI lineage: Eukaryota > Metazoa > Chordata > Mammalia > Primates > Cercopithecidae > Colobus > Colobus angolensis. Next base: position 10,932,897 of record NW_012118710.1, on the reverse strand, counting down.
CCACACCACAGGGCTTGGGAACATCCTTCCTCTACGATGTCTCTTGACACTTCTTTCCAGCTTCCAAATGTACCACTTTGACCGGAAACTGTGAGCCAATGTGTATCCTGTGAACCAAAGGAGATTTAGCTCCTTAAAAGAAAATTAAATGTAGAAGGATGTGGAAGATCAATGAATCATATTTATCCAATAAGTGGTTCAACAATTACAAGAGTGAGACCGGAAGGGAACCCTTCCAGGCAGAGTAGTCCTCAGCTCTGGTTTTCCAGCCTAGAGACCCATGTGGCAGGAACTTGGCCTTGATCATTGAATACCCAGCATACACCCTTCCTCAAGCCTCCTTTGTATGTGTGAGAGCACTGACTTCAGAAACAGAAATGAGTTTCCAGCCCTCAAGGGAAACGTTTGCTAAAGATTGGCAGGAACCCACAAGACTACGACACAGTCTTTGATGAGCTGGCTCGCCAAGTGTGGGCAGACTTTTGTTTCTAAGTTATTGGGAGGTTTTCTGTGGGTATAAAACCTGCAAAAAGCACTTACAAGCATCAATGTTGCTATATTAATAACTGCTTTCATCCTTGGCAGGAAGAAAAAGAACATGGGGAAAAAAGTCAGGAGCAAACATGGTTTGAGTTTTATTGTCTTTTACTTGCTCACTGCCTACACCTCCCACCAGTAGCTTTGGAAAGAGAGTTTCAGAAATGTTATCTTATGTTTTTTGTCCCTAAGAATGGGGTCGTAGTCTTCAATTGATGCCTGAAGTGTTTAACTACTCCTTCTTAATTTACCTGCTCTGCCCAGGAAGAAAACAGATATAATTTGCAAAGGTGTAAACACTGGTATGTTAGGAATATCATTCATCTTAGGATTCTTGGCTCTTGAGTTTCACTGTTACTTAATTGACAAAGCTGAGCTGTTTCATTTCACGCTTGGAAGTCTTTGGTTAAATTGCAGGCTTGGGTTTCTGTCCTCTGGCAATGGAAGTAAAGAGAAATCAGAGGGAATGTAGCATTTATGAACCACTTGCTCCTCTAACTGCCTCCACGCCTTCAAATCCTGGTAATGTCAATTGTGGTTTGTGTATGTGAACATGTGTGAATGTGTGCATACATGTGAGTGTGTGAACATTCAATTCATTCCTCATTTTTGTTCTCTCTCTTTTCCCCTCACTTCCACCTTTTAATCCTTCTTCAATCTATGTTCTGTTGCCTTCATCTCTGTGTTTTTCTATTCTATGCCCGTTTTTTTCTACTCTTTTCATCTGACCTATTATTATGTCATCAGCTATAAGCACCATGGAAAACACTAGTTTCATCATCTGCATTTGAAAGAAAAAAAACTCAACAAGGAAGAAGCTGAATATATCTGTCTTCAGTATCTATCTTTGAATTTGGAATGCTTCCTGCCAAGAAAATTATCTTCTGAAACTCCTTGGATCTTGCAGTCTTCATGAAGCACACCAGCCAATAGCTGCCTCCTGACATCAGCTCAGATATCTAGTTGACTTTTGCTGATAACTCTTCCAGCCAATGAAAGTAGATACCTCAGGCCAGTGTTCCCAGACATTTAGGTTTTATGGGACAGTAAAATCTCCAGGAGCAAAATAAAGAGACTGATATATTGCCTTCTCTTTAAATTTTAACACTTTTGAAAAACTGCCATCTACAAACTACCACTTTTTACATTTTAACACTTTTTTTAAAACTACCATCCATTGTCATCATTATTCCATAAATAGAGATAATTTAGGAAGGATACTCACAACATAAGCCGGGTAAATTTAACAATTAAAAAAGTACTTCTTTGCCTTTATCTTCTCCTTTAATCAAAGATGGGATATGAATATCAACCAGCATTGATCCAATTTTAGGCCCTTAGTTCCAATAAAATTGTCCCTTTTCCCATATAAATGGTTATGCCTTTGGCCCGATTGCTCTGTCTTTCAGAGGTTATCATATCCTGTTGCCTTTATATTGAGGATTGCTGTTTCATCTTTGGAGTTACAATGTCCCAAAGGGATCACTGATAAATTCTTAGCTCCAATGTATAAATAGAGGCACTAAGAAATAAAATGAAAGGGTTTTGACACCTCTCCCTCTCCCCCACCCCCCAACACACACAAACAAGTAAATGGGTTAGCTTTTATTTCTACAATTGCACAGCATATTTAGTGAGAGAAGGAAGTTGGAGGTGGGTATCACACATGTAAGATGTTGCCCTTATTTTATTTTATTTTTTTCAAAGACAATATCTCATTCTGCTGCACAGGCTGAAGTGCAGTGCGTCGAACATAGTTCACTGCAGCCTTGAACTCCTGGACTCAAACAATCTTTCTACCTCAGCCTCCCCAGTAACTGGGACTACAGACATGTGGCCACCATGCCCAGATAACTTTTTAAAAACATTTTTGTAGAGATAGAGTCTCACTATGTTTACCAAGCTGGTCTCAAATTGCTGGCCTTTAGTGATCCTCCCGTTTTGGCCTCCCAAAGTGCTGGGATTACAGGCACGAGCCACTGCACCTGTCCTGGCCCTTATTATTGAGTAGATTGTAGTCTAATGAAAACATGAGAGTATAATAAAAAGAAGAAAAAAGAAAACATATTTACCCAATTCATAGCAAAAGGCAGACAGAAGTAGATGCTGAATAGAGAAACAAGACTGTTAGAGGGCAGAGAAAGGAGTAATTCATTTTGCTGGAAGAATCAAGGAAGCGATCACAAAGGTTTAATGTGTAATTCTGAATTTATATGATTCTAGATAATCATTCTCTTTCATGGATGCAATGTAAACTGTGTGAGGGCATTGTCTGTATCGGATGTCTGAACCTCTCTATCTCATCCCTTAGCATAGTGTCTGGTAGTTAATCTATAATCCAAAATATCTCCTGAATAGCTGAATGAGTGCCTACAATGATAAGTGGTATGAAAGATACCAAGAAAGTAAATTATCATTCGTTGCCCTGAAAACACCTGTGAGTACATAGGTTTGCAAACATGCCACATGTGTTTGGTCAGCCCATTGCTTGTGTACGTGATCACAAATGGTCATAGGGATTTACTTCATTCTGAAATGGAATAGTTTCATCCTCACCCTGCTTTTCCTTAGGCATAGATTTTGATGCCATATTTATTAAGACATCTACTTGGAAGTAGATGTCATGCTGTGAAGAGCCATTATGGACAAATATTATAGCCACTTGCCAAGTAATGACTTATCCTGGGAAGTTGCTTAAAAAGCTGATTTTATTCATTTTATTTGCTGTACTCTTGTACTACTTAGAGAAGGGTAGAGAATGAGAGAGCAGCAATATATTTTGTTCTCTTTTTTTTCGTAAATCAGTAATTATTTGCAGAGTGTTTTGTGTAAAGTGCTCAGCTCACAACTGGAAATAGAATCCTGGATTAGACAGTGGCCATAGTGATATTTATATATCTCCAGCTTGTAGTTTTCCAATTGAAATGCAGACATATGCAGAAATGGCCTCATTGTCATTCCTTGTTTTTGTAATATTATCCTTGGCTCTACAGATTCATCTTTTTTCTTCTTCTACTGTCAACACTGTTTTAGCAGTGAGTTATATTATCCGGTGTCATCAGAGAAGCAAAACTACATGTGTCAGCTTGGCAGGAATTGTCCACTTACAGCAAATTTGTGACAAGTTGTATTTTTCTACCATTTTCACCTGGAGTGATGAAGAATCTACAGTTGAGGGAGACAACATGGGCCTCCCCCAATGGCAACAGTGCTATGTCCAATTGAGCTACTGTTGCTTCAGTACTAAAGAGGAAGGAGCTTGTGATCTTTGAATAATTCCTCCCCTATGAACAGTAGGAATGTATCCCCAGAGTTCATTGTCTGTATCTGTAGGTAATGGAGGCTTAACTGGCATTAAAATCATAGCCAGTTTCAGACCCATTAAGTTTAATGGTTTATGTAATGATAGGCTGCAACTAATGGAATAACCAAAAGAACAATTCATGGACTGTTTATGGAAGAATACTTTCACCATTCAAAATGGACATTAAACTATGGCTGATTTCATTGCAAGGCAAAAGTTCCCTCTTTATCTTCTAGTTAGGTCCATGTGCAGCCCAGGAGGTATGTAGAAGCTATACTTTAGGAGAAAAGTTGACTTGAAGCTATTAATCTAATGAGTTTGAACTTGGCTTGTTTTCTATTATTATTGTTTTTAATCAGTGGTGTTATAGAATAAGGAGCTAATAAATTAATCTAAATGTAAGTCAAATTAATATAAGTTAAAGTCAAAATCCAGCTAGGCAAAGCCAGATAGGCATATTAAAATGTCAGTCCCTACACCAATTCCTTGATAATCCATTAAAAGTAGAAAGTTTTGGTTAGGAAGCCACCTTCTGTTACATAAATCAGAAGGTAAGTGCCATGAAATTAGGGATTTTCGTTTGTTTTATCCACTTTTATATCCTCAGGGTCTAGAAAAAAATGCTTAGCATATTGCGGGCACTCTGCAAATATTGAATGTACATAGTTGATGAACATATAACCCATTTTGGTTGATGTAGTTTTATTTCTTAAGAGGTAAAAATTCTTTCCGAAAAAGAAAAGTAATCATTTCTACAAAATAACTCTCCACTGGTTGATATTCTTCCCAGATCTACCTTTCTTCACACAGATCTTTTTCTAAGAGAAAACCACAGGGATTTGCGCCTGGTGCAATCAATGATAGGTTTGGGATATGATAAAATGTAGGAAATGACTAAATAAGAGAGTACATGATTTATAAAATAGAATTTAAAATAACAGCTCTCAGCAGCAGATCTTTGACAGCAGCACATGATGGGAAAATATAAACCCCATTCTGGGGATGGCATCTGGTACAGATTGAGAAATAAATTGGGCAACAAAACAGAATGTGTCTTCCGCAGTCCTTAAGATCAAACCACCAATGATAAGCATGGATCATTGGAGCCTCTACCTTGCTCTTTTTGAAACAACTAAAATCAGCAAGGGAATGAAAAGGAAACGATTTTATTATCTGTGAGCAGCTTGTCCCTCCCGCTGGAGATCCAATTCTCCAAACATGCATTTTGATATACTTTGGGAGTTCTCTTTATCTAGTAATTTCATTTAGGGAAAAAAATTGTAGCTCTCCCTGCCCACATCCCACATTGTTACATCACTGAGTCCTCACCACCTCACCATGTTAACACATTCAATAATCTGACATGCAACTTAACTGGAAGAGCAATCACAGCCAGTGATGGGCTGGCATCATGGAGAGTAAAGACAAATGGAAGCAATAATAATCATGGAAGAAGCAGATCTCAAATGGGAAACTCAATCCCAGTGATCAGAGAAAACTCCACAAGAAGAGTATCAATTCAAAAAATTCAATTCAACAAAAACTCACCGTGTGTCTACCAGGATCAGGAATGGGGATGTATTACTGGACAACATGATTGATGTGCTTTGCTGCCTGGTGCCTGTGTTCTGACATCTGGTGTGCATGTTCTCAATGGTATTGCAAGTTGCATTGGGCTAGAATCATGAAGTCTCATCAGGGGATTTACTTTAAATTAAATTAGTCCCATTCCTGTGGAAATCTGGAGCTGGCATATGCGTGGAAGCGAAGGTCTTGTTGCTGGTTGAATTTAGTTCCCTCTGCAATGAAAGCCAAATCCCAACTTTAGTCTGTGACTGGGGGTCTTCTACAAAGAGAATGAATTTTAACACTTGACCAAGAATCTAAATTCTTGGAAAGTGGAAGTAAAACATAAAATCCATGAAGAGAGAATTAGAAAATCAACGTGTCCTTTTTGGAGGAAGAGGAGAGCCGCTGGCTGACCACATCACTTTCATGTTTCTACTCAAACAAGGCCTTTGCTGACCATCCATCCCCTCCCTAGACCCCCTTATTTCTATATCTGGCTTGTATCATCTGACACATTATAAATGTCCTTATTTATTTGCTTATTGTGTGTCTCTTCACTCTGAAATACAAATTCCATCACATCAGGGACTTTTTCATAGTTTTCCCCAAATGATGTTTGAAGCCTCCCATCTAAGGCTGAGAGGTATTTCCCTAGCAGGCTTGTCATCACTTTCCTACCACTGTCCCTGTTGCCACCTAGTTTAAGATTCCCTGTGGCCAATGCTGATGTCATTGTCATGGACATCCTTGGGAAATGAAAATAATTTAAGCTTCTAAAATGGGTAAATTAGATACAGAGTTGATGAGTACATCACATACCCACCTAGAAAGGAGCATCCCAGGTTGGTACCTGAAACTTGATAGGCTCAGCCCCAAGTCCCATGGCCAACTGATGTGTTACTTCTTAGACATCCTGCTTTCTCTGTCCATAGGCCTGGTTAGGTGGTCTTTTTCAGATACTAAACTATGGTACAATTGGTTTTCATAAAACTAGTGCTCGAATTCTGCTTTTCTGGTAGCCATGAGTGAAGGAATGTTGAAAGCCTGTAGTGATGAAACGTGTAGGATTTGAGATTTGTAGGGGCAGAGACATAACTATTTGAGAACAGAGTCCAGCTGACCAAAAGAAAATAAGTTCCCATATTACTAATAACTGTTAGGGATGCATTAGGCTCAAGAATTCTGGGGTTGAGTCTGACAGTGATTAGTGGAAATTAAGTAGACGTAGTTGAGAAAGTGGCTGAAATTGAAGGATCGGTTGTGATTAGTAAATGTGGAGGATTGGAACATGATGCAAACTTGATCATTGATTACCTTCATTTAATTCTAAAAGCCCATTTTTTTCTGGTCCAAAGTTGGAACTACAAATGAAGTCTTTTTACCCTGAGAGGGTATTTACACAGAAAACACAAACACACGAACTATAGGTAACACAAAAGCAAACTAGAATGATTTCTCTTATTATTCTGTTATGGGTTGAATTATTTCCCCCCAAAATATATGCTTGTCTTAACCCCAGTGCCGCTGAATGTGGCCTTAATTTGGAAATAGAATCTTTGGAGGGGAATTAGTAAAGATGAGGTTATACTCAAGTAAAGTAGGTCCTTAATCCAGTACAACAGGTGTTCTTATTGAAAGAGGAAAGACAATGTAAAGACACACACACAGGAAGAACACCATGTGAAGACAGGCAGAGATCGGAATTACGTATCTACAAGCCAAGGAATGCCTGAGGCTACCAGAAGCTGGAAGAGGCGAGGATCCCCTCCAGAGTCCTTAGAGGAAGCAGGGCCCTGACAACACTGAGTTCAGACTTCTCTCCTCTAGAACCATTAGACAATAATTTTCTGTTGTTTGAAGCCACCACATCTGTGACACTTTGTTACAGAAATCCTAGTAAATTGATACACCCTGATAGACCCAAGTGGGGAAGAAAAGGGAGAAACTTAGGTTCAGAGGTGGAGTGAAAGGTAACAGCTTCTCCCAACTTGAGGCGAGATGTGTGTGCTGATGGCAGAGAAAGGAGTTGGCATTTTCTGAAAGCCTGTCAGATCCCCTGCTTGGTCTGGGCAGGGGAGGAATAGCCACAGTGTCTCAGCAGGTGAAATGCAGCGGCGAAGACCAGGTGCCTGTATTGTTGCCTCTGGTTATGCAAATGAAGAGTCATTAGGCTGATCTCATCTATGGAGCCAACTGGAATTAGTCCTGACTCTATAGCCACTGGATGTTCAGGCAAAACTGACCCTAAAATTCTTTTTAAATGCAATGTTTAAAGCCAAGCATTCTCTTATTAAAAATGAAGCTACTGCCTTTTCATGTGGCATGAAATGCAGTTTTCTATTTTAGGTCTTCAAGTAATTTAGGGATAGGGTGATGGCCAAACAAAGAAGGTTTCATTAAGGATGGAAATGATTTGGAGTATCTAGCCTCCAAAGTGATTGCTCTAGAGACATTTATCAATCCACCGGTGGCTTCTAGGCGATACTTGATTTTACAGATTGGAGCAAAAGTAATTGTAGTTTTGCACTTTTTAATTGCAAAACTGCAGTTACTTTTGCACCAACAGGATAATATTCTCCAGATCCTTTCCTGCTTCCTCTCATTAGTAACCAGAGCAGGCTGAGAATCACTTACCTGTCTCTTGTGTTCCACAATCTGCACTTTGACCCCCCTAGTCTCTTCCAATATCATTTAGTCTTGTCCATTAGCGGATTTTCTTTACTTCCTGTGTGCCTAGCTTGTTGGGGGGACGGGGAGGAGAGGAGAGGATGAGATTTTTTGTGTGTGTGTGTAAAGGTTATCCAAATTATTTATCACTTCTTTTCTGCTTTTTAGGAAGGAAAAAAACACAAATAACTTATAATGCAATATTTTTTAAATGAAATTGTTCAGCAAATTATACTGAAATATATTTTTAATTTTAAGTTCTGGGATACACGTGCAGAACGTGCAGGTTTGTTACATAGGTATACATATGTCATGGTGGTTTGTTGCACCTATCAACCCGTCATCTAGGTTTTAAGCCCCACATGCATTAGGTATTTGTCCTAATACTCTCCCTCCCTTTCCCCCTACCCTGCAACAGGCCCCAGTGTGTGATGTTCCCCTTACTGTGTCCATGCGTTCTCATTGTTCAGCTCCCCCTTGTGATTGAGAACATGTGGTGTTTGGTTTTCTGTTCCTATGTTAGTTTGCTGAGGATGATTATACTTAAGTATTTTTAAATAAGGCTTTATATCTAAATCTATCAAAATAAACCAATTTGCATGAAAAAAATCATGGGACTATTTCAGCGTTTTCTATAGGTGGGCTGATTTAAATGATTTCCTTATACATCTCCTTCTGCTTGTGCTATTGAATAATTGAGAAGTTTGCAAGGGGGTGTGGTGCCTTGCATAGACTGGGAAGAGAGAAAGGAAGCAACGTTTGTAGGACTTTGTTGTGTGCAGTGATAGAATGCTCTACCTGTGTTACTCATTAAATCAGGAGGATTGCTGCAGGAGGAAGGCTCTCTGGAATTGTAATCTGAAGTGTGAGGGTTATTCATCAGGAAAAGAGGGAAGGGCAAGGGGAGGGGGAAGCATAGTAGAAGAAATAGCATGCTAAAAGGTCCAGAATCCCAGAGCAGAGTCGAAAGAAATTTGGTAAAATGGTTGCTTAGATTGAGGGAAGGACTAATGAGAAATGAAACTAGAAATAGAGTCAGAGATCATGTTAATAGTCTTCTATTTTAGGTTAAGGAATTCTCATTTCATTCTGAAGGTCAAGGAGGTCTTAGGTAAAGGGCAGTGACTAAGAAATATCACCCTGGTCTGGCTTGGTGACTCACCCGTATAATCCTAGCACTTTGGGAGGCTGAGGCAGGTGGATCACTTGAGGTTAGCAGTTCAAGACCAGCCTGGCCAACATAGTGAAACCATCTCTACTAAAAATACAAAAATTAGCTGGGTGTGGTGGTGCATGCCTGTAATCCCAGCTGCTCTGGAGGCTGAGGCAGGAGAATCACTTGAACCCCGGAGGTGGAGGTTGCAGTGGGCCAAGATTGTACCACTCTAGCATAGGTGATAGAGTGAGACTCTGTCTCAAAAAAAATAGAAAGATCACTCTGGCTTTTGGGTGGAGAATAGACTGTCTATGGGCAAGGTCAGAGTCCAGGAGGTTATGTCAGAAGCTGCTGCTGTACGTTAGGCAAATTCTAGATGGTGGTGGCATCGGTAGTAGGAGTGGAGAGGAATATACAAGTTAGAGATACATTTAGGAGGTAGGTTCGATAAGATTTGGTGATTTATTAAGATTGAAAGTGAAGAAGAGAGAGGAGTCAAGGTTGGCTTACACATGAAACGTGTGGGACTTTCTATCCTATAAAAAAACAAATCACTATTGTAGAAAATGATAGAAATTGATAGACATAAGAACGCAATCAAGATCTCGATGCTCAATGTCATGTGAAGAACCACGTCCTCTTTTGACATTTTAAGTAGAGATGCATATTTGGTTTCTGCAGATCCATTTCATACCTCGGCTATGATTCCAGACGCATTACTCAAAAGCAAGGATATAAGATCAGGGAAGGGTGAACAAGTTAGGCAGAGGAGTGAGCTGCTCTGTGAGGTGGTGCACTCCACAGCATTTCACTCTCTCTTCCCAGTGTCTCACAGTCACAAAAAAAAAAAAAAAAAAAATGGGGAGTGCCCATATACAGTAGAGTTGGAGACGAGTTAGGCACACGTCTCAGCGAGCTGCTCCTGATGCGGAAGTGGCAAGAGAAGATGCTTCAGCTCCCCAACAACAACACTTCCGCTGTGTGTAGCAACATGTTTCTGCAAAACAATTTACCCCGAGGGAAATAAAACCTTCTTTTCCTGAGATATCTCCCAGGAAATTACCATTTGTTTCTACTACTGAAAGATTTTCATCTATTTATTTGAGAAAAGTGAGAAGCTTCTTTGTGCTGAGTAGATAGTAAGCACTGAAAAAGCATGCGATGTCCTGTCTATTAAGGAATTTGGCCACATTTCTTGAAGCTTTCGGCACTTTGCTTCATTTCCTGCATACTATTTACTGACCCTGTGTAACAGGGCTTTTCAGCTGTATTAGAACATGTAGTTTTTCTATTACCAAGTCCCAGCTGAACAGTCTGTCTTTAATATTCCGAAAATGTTTGATGTCTACTAGCCAAGACTATAGTCTGAACAATGACATTGACAATGGACCTTGATCTTCCTTTGAAGAACAAGTGCCTAGTATCACTTTATTTTCCTCTAGTAGAAGTCCCTCGTATAGTTATAGTATTTAGTTTGTGCTTTTTGCATTTAATCAAAGCATCTTTGTAATTCACAATTTTTAAATATTTTTTTCAAGGCCTAAACATGAAGGTTTGAAGTCCAACAGGCAACTAAAGATGTGTACAAACCCCACACAAATCAGCCTCCATTCTAAGGCCGTTCCTGTTCTACACCTTTTTGTTTTTTCTTTTTTGAGAGGAAGTCTTGCTTTTCTGCCTAGGCTGGAGTGCTATGGCGCGATCTCAGCTCACTGCAAGCTCCACCTCCAGGATTCACGCCATTCTCCTGCCTCAGCCTCCTGAGTAGCTGAGACTACAGGCGCCTGCCACCTTGCCTGGCTAATTTTTTGTATTTTTAGTGGAGACAGGGTTTCACGGTGTTAGCCACGATGGTCTCGATCTCCTGACCTCGTGATCCACCCGCTTCGGCCTCCCAAAGTGCTGGGATTACAGGCGTGAGCCACCGCACCCGGCCTCTATACTTCTGTCTTTTAAACCTGAGCATATATTTTGTTTTGAGTCTTTTCTTACTCTTTTATTTGTTAGTACTCTTTATTAAATTTTTGTCAGGTAAAAATGTTTTGCCTTGCCAAAGAACCATCTAATTCCTTCTGAGGGCTTTTTAATATATTGCTTCCAGATATTTTTGGATTGGTGGTTTCTGCAATTATCCCTAAAAGAATCTTCGTTTCTCTTACACATCTCACTCTCTATGCATTGGTAGACTTTTGCAGATGTATTCTATAATTGCATAAATTATCCTTCCTATTTTCTCCAGCTAAACAATCTAATCCAGGATCCTAAATATTTTTGGTGCCATAGACTCCTTTGGTATTCCAGAGGTGCCCAGGGATTTTACTCAGGATAATGTCTTTAAATGCATGTTTAAAATACATCAGATTACAAAGAATGTCAATTAAATTGAAAAATAGCTTAAATATTTTAATAATTGTGATATAGTAATAAATGAACTTCTTTAGGTGCATTAAGTCACAAGATCTACTATCAGGGTTAATAACTTATTATTTCAGTAAGTCTGTGGTTTCTATTGGTGACAAAAATCACAAGTACTGTTAATATTTTTGTTTTATTTTGTTTTAAATTATTTAAATTTTAATTAACAAAACATATATGTGTATTTATGGTGTACAGCACATTTCTATATGTATACATTGTGGCATGGCTAAATCAAGGTAATTAACATATGCATTAGCTTGCATAGTTATTTTTGTGGTGAGGCTACTTAAAATTCAGTCTCTCCTAGCAATTTTTGACTATGTGCTGCATTGTTTTTTTAACTATAGTTAGCATTTTGTAAAATAGACCTCTTAGAATTATTCCCCCTAATTGTAATGATGTGCCCTTTCACCAACATCTCTGCATTTTTTCCTTCCACCCCTCTCTGTCCTTAGTAACCACCATTCTATTCTCTGCTTCTATGAGTTCAGCTTTTTTAGATTCCACATGTAAGTGAGATTATGTGGTATTTGTCTTCTGTGCTTAGCTTTTTTCACTTAATGTATTGATGCTGTTCATATTACTGTGGTTTTGTTGCCTACGTTCAAAATCAATGGAAATTCTAATTTTCAGTTAGTTTTCAGAAAGAAGAAATATGTGAACAGTTTCTTATGATCCAAGCTCTTGGATCCTCTGTGTTTTATCCACAGATACTTGGGAGGATCTCTAGATCCCAGGTTAAGAACTCCAGCTACTTTTTAGTCCTTTGTGCTTTGAAACTCAAACACCCATCACTTCTGTAGAACTTTTTCTAAATTCACTAGGCTCACTTATCTACCCTTCTTCCTGTAGTTTCATTCATTCTCTGTTATGAAATATCCATTTATTATTACTGTTAGTTTTTCTGTATTGCTCTCTTCTTTGTAAATATCTCTATACTCTATTCTCTTTTATTTCCTTTGTATCCAGGACAGTGTCTGGCATATGCAGGCACACAATAAATATTTGTTTAATAAGTGAATTAAAACTCTAGGCAGCTTCTGGTAAGTTTCTCCAGGTTACCAGTAATACAAAGACCTGAATGTTATTTTTTCGCTTCTACAAGGGACACAGTGTCCAAGTGCTGACCTTTAATAAGAGATGTGCTTCCAGCAGTGTCTTCTTGGCATAGTCTTAACCTTTTACTCTGCCTTGGTGCACATTTAATCTCTCATGAAGTTACAGCTATTGATTTATAAATGAATCTTCAAGGTATTTTAATACTTTATAAACATACAAACAGAACAATTAATTGCATTGTTAGATAAAAATGTATTACAGAGATCACCAGTACAAAAATAAGTATTTCTATTTATAACTGAAAAAGAAAACTGACAATGGAATATTAGTTGTTTACAAGGCAGTTATTCTGAATAATGTGCTGGGAGATTATAAATAACTTTAACTAACAGTAAAAAAATGTGCTTACAGAAAAAAATTATTCGCGTTAGTCTAAATGTATTAAAGTTATCAGTAAGTAACATGAATTAACTACTATTCAAGTGTGAAATTCTACTTCCATATTACCTAATTCAGTTCTATATAAAGTCAGTCAGTAAGGTTCAGCTGAGCTTGGTTGTTGTGAGGTTTCAGTCATCATGAAAAAGAGGAGCTGGGCACAGCCTCTGATGAATAACAACATGGCATGGGTTCTGATAGTAAGCACAGAGAATCAGAAAGAAAAAAACACAGAGAGGAGTATGGAGAGCTGGAACCCGTGGAAAATGATCCGCAATTTTTTTTTTTTTTTTTTTTTTTTTTTTTCCAGACAGAGTCTCGCTCTGTCACCCAGGCTGGAATGCAGTGGTGGGATCTCGGCTCACCACAACCTCTGCCTCCCAGGTTCAAGCAATACTCCTGCCTCAGCCTCCCGAGTAGCTGGGATTACAGGCATGTGCCACCATACCCAGCTAATTTTTGTATTTTTAGTAGAGACAGGTTTTCACCATGTTGGCCAGCTGGTCTCCAACTCCTCACCTCAGGTGCTATGCCTGCCTCAGCCTCCCAAAGTGCTGGGATTACAGGCGTGAGCCACTGCACCTGGCCCCACAGGCGTCGCAGTCAGCAGGCCCAAAGGAAGTCTGGTGTGGTCGATTAAGAATCCAGCTAACTCTCACACTCTCACTGCCTCTCTCTTTCTCTCACCTTCCACTGATCTCTTTCCCTCCTATGTTGTCTTGGGAAAAGGCAGGTGATTACAAAATTCTTCTAATTATGTATTTTAATTAACACAAAATCTTTACAAAACAGTGTTAATACCAGCCCACCATGGTTTATTTTTTTTGCTGTGAAAAAAAAACCAG
>NW_012118710.1:10835095-10918384 GCF_000951035.1 Colobus angolensis palliatus | reverse complement strand
AAAAAAGAAAAACTGTGAGGATACATGAGGTCATAGGCCTATGAAATATTTGGAAAGAATTGTAATTATGAACTTGTTCTTTTTTAATACCATAGTTAGATTTCTCATTTTAAAAGAGGAAGGAAAGAACTCCATTACATTCTAGGGAGACCAGGCAAGGTAAGTTTCCATCACAGTTGCGGAACGGTGGAACTGCGCTGGTATGACATCGTTTCCTTGTAGAATGTGGATTCTAACTGAAGACTAATCCTTTATTACAAACGCACATTGAGAAGACAGGGGTTTTATGAGTCACAAAGGCCAAGATTTCTAACCTTGCTACATGTGGGGCGGGACTTTTCTATGCTGCCAAGGACTTAGGGTCAAGTTACTTTCTTCCTGTTCCTGTCTCCTTCTGTCTTCCTCTCTTTTTTGGTTCTAACCAGAGAATGTATTCCAATTTTTCTTTTCTTCTTCTTTTCAAGCCCTACAGCTCTGCCAAAGGCAAAATGCTGCAGGGATTAGAAAGATGAAGCAGCTAAGTCAAATCGATAGTGACAGCCAGTGAACGCGTGTAAATTTCAACCACCGAACGTTCAGCATTGTCTCTGGGGCCTCCCACCAATATTAACATCACTAAATTTTCTGATTTAACATTCTCACAAAACAGGAATCAAATAACTAACCAAGTGCCAGTCACTAATAGCCTTCAGGTTAATAAATTTGGTGTTCATTAATCTCAAATTAGAGTCCTTGAGTAGACTTACGTTTGGGATAGGAGCGCCCATCCTACAAGAAACTTATTACCCATAAATCAGGTAAGAAATAAGAAAACACTCCTCCAGTTCTCATTAGCCACTTCAGATAGGCTATGCAGCTCTTTAATGTTCAGGTGGCATGTCCTTAGAAGATGAGCTGAGAATCAAAGCTCCTGATATGGGAAGAAGCCTAACTCAGTCCATCTCTCCGCTTGGGGCATTCACAATTATTTCCTTTAAAACTTGTGTAGTTTCAGTTGTGTTTATTCAAGTCATGATTTTCTTACACAACTAGGGTATATAATTTAGAATGTAGTGGAATCTTGGAAAAATGGCAGCTCCCCAATATGTATATACACAATACACATACACACACACACTATACTATATATGTATGTGTGTGTATCTATAGATATATAATTATATATATGATATATATAGAGAGAGTACATGTACATATATGTGTATAATGTATTTTCCACTTTCATTTTATTTGTCTTTATGATTTCAGGCAGTGGTATAAGAAGATAGAAATAGCATATGAGCACTTCACACAGTATCTGCTATAAAAGTTTATTTTGACACTTTACTTATAACTCCTTGAAAGTGATAAAATTTTCCTATTTTCCTGAAGGTACATTTAGACAAAAATCTCAGAGCTTAATATTTTGGTGTGTTAGTTTTGCTGAGACCAAACAAAATCAAGGCCGAGCATACACCCCGAATACCTTTTCACTTACCATAAATTTATTATGAAATGGGATTGTGTTGATAAGAGGGTTTTTGTTACAGCCTATAACATTTCAGGGATTTTGATAAACATGATTTCCAATGGGATAACATTTAAACTGAGATAACTACTTTTTTTTTCAATATATATTTAGTTTTGTTAAAGAAATATATAAATAAATAAAAAATAAGGAAAGCATCTGGTGACTGAACAAATATCTAGTAGAGCTAAAGACATTTTCCTTAAAAGAAATATACTTGTTTTATGCTTTAATGGTTAGAGCTACTCCATTATAGTGTATCATCTACACTCTTCTGATTTTTATTACAAGTAGGGATACAACTTAAAGATTTAAAAGCCCTTCCTAAAGTATAAGCATGTATTTAATTTTCAGAATGGTAGTGAGACTTACTTGCACATAAAGTTAAGATACCTAGGCTGTGAGTTTCCAAGGATACTTCCTTGGGAAGTCTTTAGAAGTTGTTTTTAGTTAAGGACTTGGTAGCATCAAGGGAAGCCGTAAGTGGTGGAATTCTCAGAGGGACCCTTCTTTCTGTGGTCCTGCCTTGTAGGTGACATTCTGGAGACTTGTGTGTGTAAATGAATGATTGAAATTCCATAGCATATTTGTCATTTTCCTAAGCCTGTTTACTCTGGAGAAAATCTTCTTTCATCCTTCTAAGTTCTTATTCCACACTCCCGTGGGTGCTCATGCTTGTGTGCATGCATACACACACACACACACACAAATATGTATGCACACATCTTCAGCACTTGAGGCATTAACCTGCAGAATCATAACCCAGTGAATACAGCAATAAAGGTAATTATTTCCGTAAACAGGTAGTAGGGTGTATTAATATTACTGTTATTACCTCTGAATTCTTTCTTCCTTAATAGGATGTATTAATATTACCATTATTACCTCTGAATTCTTCCTTCCTTCCCATCATGCTAGAGTCATCTTGCATATGACTTAATAAGTGATCTTCTTTACATTTTGCCTCTGTCTCAAACTAGGTTCTAGTGGCTATTGGGGCTAAAGCAAAGCTAAATAGAGAATGAGAATAAGGTTACAATAGCATAATTGTCCATAGGTTTTTGTCTGTCTATGATTACGCATTTGTCTGTCAGGATTACAGCATTGCAAAAGAAGGAAAAGTTGTCATGTTTATTTTACCTATGGGGGAAAACTGTAGTCCAGGCAGTCTAAATGATCTGTCCACCATCATAGAATAATAGAGAGTGAAGCTGTAAGTATAATTCCAGTTGACTTTGTATCCAGTAGAATGTTCATTCAACTTTTGTTCATCTCTCCTCTAGTCACACTTTGTCATGCATTGGCTTCTTGGCCTGATCGTACCAGTGAAAACCCATGGGAACAGTTAAAAATTTCATGACTAAGGCTGTTATAATCCTATAGCTACAGTTTCTCCAGTGATATAATGAAAATTTCTTCATTAATTTATTATAAAAGGTAGTGAGTTTAATTGTATGCCACCCTGGATTTCTTACAGAAGTGATTCTTTATAATCCTAAGAAAATTCTTCTTCAGACAGCTTTTCAAAATGTTTTTTTCTCTGCAATTACTGTTCTGAGGTTAGATCTTACAGAAGTTACTCCATAAGAAGTCAAAGCATTTTCCTCAAAGTTTAGTGGTTAATGTCTATGCTGTTACCGAAAGCAGTGAGAGGAAACCTCTGGCTATTAAACTTAGGTCTGGTGCTATTTTGCCTAGCTGTTATGTAAAATTTGAGAAATTGATTTTTCTCTTCTAAAATGAAACACAAGGTCAGACGCGGTGGCTCACGCCTATAATCCCAGCACATTGGGAGGCTGAAGTGGGCGGATCATGAGGTCAGAGGATCGAGACCATCCTGGCTAACACGGTGAAACCCCGTCTCTACTAAAAATACAAAAACTAGCCGGGCGTGGTGGTGGCTGCCTGTAGTCCCAGCTACTCGGGAGGCTGAGGCAGGAGAATGGCATGAACCCGGCAGGCGGGGTTTGTAGTGAGCCTAGATCACGCCACTGCATTCTAGCCTGGGTGAAGGAGTAAGAGTCCATCTCAAAGGCAAGGCAAGGCAGGGCAGGGCAGGGCAAGGCAGGGCAAGGCAAGGCAAAAGAAAAGAAAAGAAAAGAAAAGAATGATTTGCATTGTAGGGTCATGTTTTCAACATGTATTACAATTCAACCCCTTCTCTGCTGCTGATGGCTCACTGGAGATGTGGAGATGAAGATTCTCACCACACAAAGTGGGGTCCCTCCTGGAAGCTTGTAAAAAAAATGCAGAATCTCAGGCCCCACCTAGAACCTACTGAATTAGAATCTGCGTTTTAACAATATCTCTTGGAGATTCAGAGGTACAGTAAAGTTTGAGAAGCACAGCTGGAAACTATCTGAAGTCTGCTATGATCGTCTTAATCTTGGAAGTTGACAGCACAGTGTCTGCCTCTCCCAGCCTAGCCTCTCTGCCCTATTTACACTACTTCTGGCACGTTCCACAGTCAGAACCTTAGCTATTTCTGTGCCTGGTCTTTACCACACAGAGGTCCAAGGATGCCCAGGAAAGCTAAATCATGGAGTTCCGCCTGCTGAGCACGTTGGGCTGCCTGCAGTCACTCCCTTTATCATAGGCTGGCCTACTTTCCACATTTCCATGCTGCTTTGAATGATTGAATGTTCAAATTTTCACAGTGTTTTCATTGTTTAACAGGACATCCATGGCTGTGATTTTTCAGTGAAGCATAGAATGTATTAATTAAAGTGGCAATGGAATTGGGACAGGTTGAATATTAAAAGTCACTTCCATTGTGAAAACTATCATGCTCTTAACATTTTTATTTTGTTTTCGTGAAGACTTAGTAGGGGTTAAAAGTGGGCGCCCTAGTGAGCTGGTATTTGCCTGCCCACCAGTGCTGATTTTGATTTCCATGGCATAGTTCTTTGGGTTGTGTGAAATGTTACCAGGGACCTGAGGAATAGGAGAACCCTTTCCTTACGACACTGAATCGTGAATTATCTATCTAAATAATTAAGGGCAAGCATTTTTAACTTTGTTAACCTATAGTTTCTGAATAAAAGAGTTATTGAGAGCTCTGACTCAAGGACAAATGACAAAAGATGATCCCTGGAGTCAGGGCATCACCCTCCATAAGTCTCACTGGAGGTTTGCTTCCTGCACAAGGAGACATGTCTGTGATTTGTGAGGCATTCATCTTGTTTCACAAGACTGTATGCTGCGCTTAGGCTGAAGTCACTGCCGAATAAGTGACTTCACTATCAAGAAAGAAGGGGATGGTTTTTCTCGGGGAGCAGAGGCATATTAAGGTAGAGGAGGGGTGGCACAAAGCAGTCGAGCCAAGAAAAAAAAACAACCAATTTTACTAACAGGCTTAGAATTACCAGCACATGTTGATAGCAGAAAGCAGATTGGCTTTTAGCCAGTTTTATTCTTGTTTTTAAATCTCTAAAGACAACGTACCACTTAGTGCCTGCACTTGGGGCAACATGCTCCCACTCCCACTTCCTCTTTGGTATGCCAGTGCAGAGGAGTTTGTTCACACATTTAAGATATTACATAAAATACATCTCTGAAGGTCGACACTCTCAGGGAAGAGCAAGAAATGACTGGAGCATCTTAGCTGCAAGTTAATGTCTTATTCAGATGTCTTTACTCTAGGATTATAGTTTTTGTTTGTTTTTTGTTTTTGTTTTGTTTTGTTTTTAAGATGAAGTCTCACTGGGTTTCCCAGGCTGGAGTGCAATGGTGTGATCTTGGCTTACTGCAACCTCCACCTCCCAGGTTTAAGCTGTTCTTCTGCCTCAGCTTCCTAAGTCGCTGGGATTACAGGCATTCACCACCATGCCCAGTTAATTTTTGTATTTTTAGTAGAGACAGGGTTTCGCCATGTTGACCAGGCTCGTCTCAAACTCCTGACCTTAAGTGATCCACCTGCCTCAACCTCCCAAAGTGCTGGGATTACAGGCATGAGCCACTATGCCCACCTGGA
Organism: Colobus angolensis palliatus; assembly: GCF_000951035.1. Taxonomy (NCBI): domain Eukaryota; kingdom Metazoa; phylum Chordata; class Mammalia; order Primates; family Cercopithecidae; genus Colobus; species Colobus angolensis. The sequence goes on along the minus strand of NW_012118710.1, from coordinate 10,912,904 downwards.
TTATAGATTTTGACATTTGGATAACTTTGGCTGGTCTAGTAGGCAAAATAATGACAAGATATGCTCCTGCCAAAGATGTCCATGGCCTAATCTCCAGAACCTGTGAGAATATGCTACATTGCATGGCGAAGGGGAAGGGAGACTGCAGATGGAATTAAAATAGCTAATCAGCAGATAGGCAGATCATCCTGGTTTATTCATGTGGACCCAATGTATTCCAAAAAGTCTTTAAAAGTGGAGGAGGGAGGCAGAAGAAGAGAGACAGAGCAAGATGTGACTAAGGAAGGATGGTTAGAGAGATGTCACTGGCATCGGAGATGAAGGAAGGAAGCTGTGTGCTTCCTCTTCATGTGGGCTACCTCTAGAGGACAGAAAAGTCAAGAAAGTGAATTAAAGGCCCCTAGAACCTCCAAAAAGTAATACAACCCTGGATGACACCTTGATACTAGCCTGGAGAGACCTGTGTCAAACTTCTACCCTGTAAAACTGTACAATAACCTGTGTTTTTCTTTTAAAAAATTTCAACTTTTGTTTTAGATTCAGGGGGGTACATGTACAGTTTTATTGCATGGCATCACCTAGGTAGTGAGCTAGTACCCAGTAGGTAGTTTTTTTTTTTTTTTTTTTTTTTTTTTGCTTTTGCCCTCTTCCCTTTTCCCCCTCAGTAGTCCCCAGTGTCTCTTGTTCCCATCTTTATGTTCATGTGTATCCAATATTTAGCTCCCACTTGTAAGTGAGAACATGTAGTATTTGATTCTCTGTTTCTGTGTTAATTTGCTTATCAACCTGTGTTTTCAAGCCTTAGTGGTAATTACTTATGGCAGCAATAGAGAACTAGCACAATAGATAAAGTCAAAATTGGTATGGTATGTAGAACCTAAGAGAGCAAGGTCGTGGCTCCACATCTGATTAGTAATGTGCAACTGGTAAATTTCTTTAGCCTTATTATCCTTATCTGTAGAATGGACATAATAATATTTACCTTATGGGGTTATGAGAGAATGAAATAAGAAGGCAAATGTAAAATATCTGGGATAATGCCTAACAGGGTGGGGCTGCCCAAAGATACTAAATTTGATTTTATTTATTTCCTCTTATACAATTCGGTGGCCCTTTTAGTGAGTGGCCCCATTTCTTTAAGACTCACTGCTAACTGGCCCCACTGAGTCCTTAGAAATATCACCGCGTTTATTGATATTTCCCTGTGTTCCTCTGAGAACCTCATTTGGCCTTATAGTCTTCTACCAGTCACTGGGGTTTTCATTAGTGCTAGACTGGCATTAGACACATGGTTATAGAAGGATCTAGTCAATTATTGCTTTGTAGGAGACGTCATCAGTGCTCATGTTAAATGAATGATACATTTTGTTGAATTATAAACTGCCTCTCATACACCTTTGTCTTTGTACATTTCACCTTCTTCTCCATCCAAAACTGACCAAGTAAATCAGTTGAGAAGGATACAGTAATTTATTTGAATAAATATTTGTCAACATTGTTTAGGAAAATAAGGTACCAATTGACTGTATCATCATGTTCCTGCACTAAGAAAGCATTAGGGGTCTGCCTAAATCCTTTTATCAAAATGTATTATTATTAATATTTTTTCTATTTACTCTTTTTTTTTAAACACTTGTTCTCCTCTGCAGATATTTTTTTCTGCCACTCTTTATAATAAAGGACATGATATTTCTAACTGCCTAACTGGCTTCAAGATAATCTTGACGGCCTCTGTAGCCAAATTATCATATTAATTTGATATCAGCAACACTTCTGGTTCACTCTGTTCTGTACTGAAATCCAAATCCTGAGCTTTTTCTTGAGCAAATAAAGGTGACAGCTGTGAGATCCCAGTTCATCTTTCTGGTTTTCCCCATACAACAACCAGCTGTGCAAAGTTGTGAGCAATTCATACATAGTGCTCTCAACTCTATTTTTATTAAGTGCCCTGAAGAGCAAGCAATCTCCAAACTCCTATAACATTTCATGACCAAAACAGCTATTGGGATGGTGTTTCTCTTGGAATGTCTCTAAAGGTACAGACATTTATTATTCTAGGCTTCCTGATAATCCTTATTAGTGGATACCAGAACTGTGATTTTACCCTGTTTGCAACCTAATGAGTAAGTCTACCACATGAATTCTGGCAGAAGACACAAGATTCCTGGGTCAGAGATGAAGGATAGTTTATTGCTATAGGATAGCAGAATACCAGCATTTATGCCGGTTCCTAAAATTTGAGTCCCATGAGGCAAAGGGAAAAGGGCCAGACAATGCCTGCAGATGTAATAGAGAGGGAACAGTTGAGTTTAGGGTACCCCAAAATTTTATAATAGGCAGTACTTTGGTCCATAGAAATAAATTTTTTTATACTGGGCAGTAAACATCCATTTGCTCCAGGTGGAGATAATACCTCTATTTTCCCATAGATGTTCACTATGCAAACATTCCTGAAACAATTGCGTAGAACAGGGTTATTTGATCTTCTTTTTTTTTTTTTTTTTGTGGTGGAGTCTTGCTGTCACCAGGCTGAAGTGCAGTGGCACAATCTCAGCTCACTGCAACCTCTGCCTCCTGGATTCAAGTGATTCTCCTGCCTCGGCCTCCTGAGTACCTGGGATTACAGGCACCCACAACCCCGCCTGGCTAGTTTTTGTATTTTTAGTAGAGACAGGGTTTCACCATGTTGGCCAGGCTCGAACTCCTGACCTCAAGTGATTCTCCTGCCTCGGCCTCCCAAAGTGCTGGGATTACAGGCATGAGCCACCACACCCAGCCCAAAGTTATTAGATCTTCTGTTTGCAGGATACACAGAAATATGAGAGGCCATAAGAAGTTATCACCCTACAATGAGTTTCTTAGATGTAAATCTACTCTTCCTATGTTGGTAATAATTGTGCCATATGAAACATCATCATCATAGGCATATGTAATATTAAACTTTTTTGCCATAAGAGAAAAACTGTTTTTGCTTCCTTAGCAGAATAAAGGCTTCAATTATGTGATCAGCATCTTTGGATCAGCTAGGCTAAACTATAAATGCATTTTTAAAAATACTACAAATATTTCACTGAACAGGAAATGGGGATGGGGAAGACAGAGGAGAGACTGTATGGCCTGGTAACAAAGCATTATCCTCTCTCTAGCACATTGCTGCCCATTTTAATGTTGTTGGCTAGCAGCCAGGACAAACAGCCAAGGAAAGTCTGAAAGCCAAAGAATTTTAAAGTTGGAGGCAAGAGAGAGTCAAGGAAGCTCCCAGAGGCTGAAATGTCAAATCTAATCAGACCTGGCCTCAGAGTACAACATAATCAGATCTTCCACCATCAGAGTCATTGATAGCCGCATTGGCCCCCATGCTGTTTCTGAAGCACAGCAGACATAGACCCACTTAAGGTACTTTCTGCTGGTTCTGGTCTGTCACAGATACACTCCTTCACCTGATCACCCAGGGATCGCTTTCTTACTTCCTTCAAGCCTTCTTCATCCAAGTACTGACCAGGCCTGACACTGCTTAGCTTCTAGGATCAGATGAGATCAAGCGTGTTCAGGGTGATAAATTAGTTCAATCACCGTGGAAAGTAGTTTGGTGATTTCTCAAAGAACTTAACATAGAACAAGCATTCAATCTAGTGATCTCATTACTGGGTATATACCCAAAAATGGCCAGATTGTTCTACCAAAAAGATACATGCACTCACATGCTCATCATAGCATTATTCATAATAACAGACATGAAATCCACCTAGATGCCCATCAACAGTGGATTGGATGGGCATCTAGGTATATACATACGATACGTATACACCATGTAGTACTACACAGCCATGCAAAAAGTATGAAATCATATCCTTTGCAGGAACATGAATGTAGTTAGAGGCCATTGTCCTAAGAAAATCAATGCAGGAACAGAAAACCAGATGCTACGTGTTCCTACTTGTATGTGCGCACAAAACATTGGGTACCCATGGACATAAAAATGGAAACAGTAGACTACTAGATGTAGGAAGGTGGAAGGGGTGAAAAACTATTGGGTGCCATGCTCAGTAGTTGGCAATGGGATTATTTGAATCCCAAACCTAAGCATCACATAACATAACCAAGTAACAACCCTGCACATGTACCAATGAATCTAGAATTAAACTTGAAAAGAAATAAGTAAATAAAACATAAAACATGTAGTTTTTAAAAGCTATCTTCAAATGTCACCTTGTCAGTGCCCTACTCTGAATTGTAGTCACCTACATGCACATACTCACACACAAACACACACTCCCATACACACATGAAAACATTCAGTACAACTACCTTGTTCTATTTTTTTCTGACTTCCAATGTAGTGTATCATTTATTTAATAAGACTGTAAGCTCAAAGGGGAGGAATTGTTCTCTGTTTATTTCCTTGTTGTTTCCTAGGTACCTGTATTAGCGCCTGGTGCATATATAAATGAATATTTTGAATGAATATTTGCTGAATCATGAATGAATGAACTGATGAATGTTAATATTGGTATTTTTCTTTTTTTTTTTTTTTTTTTTTGAGACGGAGTCTCACTCTGTCGCCCAGGCTGGACTGCAGTGGCCGGATCTCAGCTCACTGCAAGCTCCGCCTCCCAGGTTTATGCCATTCTCCTGCCTCAGCCTCCCGAGTAGCTGGGACTACAGGCGGCCGCCACCTCGCCCGGCTAGTTTTTTGTATTTTTTAGTAGAGACGGGGTTTCACCGTATTAGCCAGGATGGTCTCGACCTCCTGACCTTGTGATCCGCTCGTCTCGGCCTCCCAAAGTGCTGGGATTACAGGCTTGAGCCACCGCGCCCGGCCTAATATTGGTATTTTTCATTGTTATTTGTCTTATTCCTAGGAAGACAGGACTAGTCACTTGAGGTGCTGTTTCAGAACAGCCAGGGCTGGGGAGGATCCTTTATTTGTGGGTGTTAAATAATAACAAGTGAACGCAGTGCAGCAGCAGTGACCCTGTTGATGATGATAATGAATCACACTGATATAGTGCTTTTCTTTTTTTACCTTTGTGTGTGTGTGTGTATGTGTGTGGAATTCCCCTCAGTGTCAGGGTGATAGATTATGCCCATTCCTTCTAGGAAAATGGCTATTCCATCTTAATGCAGGCTTTTAGAAATGAAAAATAATGCCTGCTACAATCAACTTTTAATTATCTACACTAATGGAGTGCTGATGCTAAAGAAATAATTCCCAAGTCATTTACATTTGATTTTAGGATGCAACTGAGGGCTTGTATTCAGAAAAGCACCTTAAACCATCGTCAGCAGCACGTGATTGCAGAAACAAATTCTGGCCTCGGAGTTGGGACACTCGATTTGGTAGAGGCTCAGTGTCATGGGTTGAATTGTGACGCTGCCCCCTGCCAAAAAGATACGTTAGAATCCCAGCCCCCGGAAACTCAGAATAGAACCTTATTTGGAGGTATTGTCTTGACAAAGGTAATTAAATTAAAATGAAGTTGTTTGGGTGGAATCTAATCCAATATGACTGGTATTTTTATAGAAAGGGGAAATTTAGACTGAGACAAAGACATGCATACAGGGAAGAGTGCCATGTGACGCCTGGAATTATGCTGCCACAAGCCAAGGAGCTACTGCAAGTTAGGAGGGAGACCTGGGAGACACCCTTCTCTAGCACCTGCAGGGGAAGCAGCCCATTGGACACCTTGATCTCAAATGTCCAGGACAATGAGACAACCATTTCTGTGGTTTAAGCTACCCCATTCATGGGACTTTGTTATGACAGCCCTTGGAATCGAATTCACTTGGTGACTCAACTCTTGTGTGCTCATCTAGCATACAGTTCCCTCTCATCTCCAAGCCTCCGTTTCCTCATCTCTAAAATAGAAACCAAAGCCCCTAGCTGTTTAAGAGCTCTATAATTAGAAAGCTTCTGACAGAAAGTCCCCATCAGCTCTTCCCAATTTAGCAGTAACCTCATCCACCTAGGTGTCCTCTAAATTAGGTAAGTGACCCTAGAAGAAAGTTCCACACATCATCTGAACCACAGATAAAATGCATGCAGAAATGACTTTATTCAAATTCAAGAGTTTACATTTTACCTAACTCTGGAAAACTCAGAGTTTAAACATTTTCACATTTTTTTTTTTAAATAGCAAGAATGACATGCCACATCATGATGATTCAGCTCTCATCTCTGTTTCTCTAGGCAGAATCCATTTACACATCACCCAATCCCACCCTACTTCCATGTACTATTAGGACAAGCAAATATTAGCCTTCTTCAGGCCCTGGCAGGATAAAAATTCAGCCCAGTAGACACTAGGAGGATAAGAGTGAGGATGTGACTTACATTCCCCAGGGCCATGGCATTGAAAACCACCACACCCCCTGAATGTGCTTCTCTATTGCTTTGTTTAATATTTGGAGAGAAGTGTTTGCTCCAAAACATGTAAAAAGTGAGACCAATGGAAACCATTGGTCCAAAGCAATCTTACATGAGAAACATTTAAAAAAGGTCTTTCCCTTATGATTTCTCTTCTCACTCTACTTTTTTGAATAAAGAGATAATACCCAACCGATGACTACTGCAAAGATGAAGGTTATTCTCCAGGAGAAATAAAAAATTGTAATATACATTTTTATGAAAAAAAGATTTTTAAATATGCTGATAAAGTCACTGACATCTCAGTAAATATAGTTTATTCCTAGGAAGTGACTAGAATGATTGATTTATCTATGCATTAGTTATTTAATAGTATTTGAAAGGTACTTCATCATCACCATTTACTGTGATCAGCAGCATTTTCAGGAATGCTTCAGACTTGGGGAAGTTACTCCTTTGGGAAACCTTTTAGGATTATCTGTCATGGGAACAAGAAGTAGCCATTAAAAGCTGCTGAGCAGGCTGGGTGCTATAATCCCAGCACTTTGGGAGGCTGAAGTGGGAGGATTGCTTGAACCCAGGTGTTTGAGACCAGCCTGGGCAACATGGTGAGATTCCCTATCTACAAATTTTTTAAAAAAATTTAGCGTGGTGTGGTGTACATACCTGTGGTCCCAGCTACTCAGGAGGTTGGGGTGGGAGGATCGCTTGAGCCCAGGAGGTCAAGGCTACAGTTAGCATTGCTTGTGCCACTGCAGTCCAGCCTAGGTGAGTGAGACCCTGTCTCAAAAAAAAAAAAAGAAAGTCCCTCTGAGCAGTTAAAATAGGTCAACATCAAAGCTCATGGCTCTGGCTCTTAGTCAAAGCCTATTTATATCTGACATAATTCTCATATATTGACCTGTTTGGTTTACTAATCCACATTAGAGGCCAGCAGTATAGAACAAGAATCAGAAAATCTATTAAAAGGAAATGAAGGAATAAAAAAGCAGGGCAATAAGAGGCCATTAGGTATGGGTACAAATAACCTCCCAAACCTCAGTAGTCTCTGAGTGTTTCACTGACAAAGTTTAGTTATCGATAATTATATTTACGACCTTGAAATCCTAGCGTTGACATTGAATACTATGTTTGGCAGTCAGGGAATTGTTTAACATATTTAAGAAAGATACTCCTTTCAAAGCTGTTCAAGTGGTCTTAGTGTTGCCAGTTAAGGAAGTGGGTTACAGGATCCTGGAATGACTCAGTGATATAGAAAGGCTCACTCCCTGGCAATGTCAGATGAGTGAAGAGTTATCAGGTTGGTGCAAAAGTAATTGTGATTTTTGTCATTACTTTTAAATGCAATGTACAGGCACTAACATAGTATTAGTTACTAATAATGTTAGTTATTTAGAAAATTACTTTTGTACTAACCTCATACTATGTTAGTGCCTGTACAAATAATGTGCAGTAAAAACAATGAGTGTGTGTGTGTGTATATATATATATACATATACAGTGTGTTTGTGTGTGTATGTTGGAAAACAGTTGATCTGTATACATGCTTCCAGTTTACTAAACAAATGTTTGAGTGCCTACTGTGTGTCTTGCATTGGCTGTGCTCTAGACAGTCATGATAACAGAGATCTCTGGTCTGGGGAGCTCCCACTCCCAGACAATTATGGAAGGAGAGTAGAGGAAATCGTGCAAGTACGTAGGGATAGGCTGATGAAAGTGGAAGTATGAGGGCTGAGAGCTGCAGGCTGTCTTCCCATTAGTCAGGGAAGGCTTTCTGATTAAAGAAAATTTTCATCACCTATGCTTAGAAGCTTAGACTCAGAATAACTGATGGCAAATGAAAAAGATGAAATAAAGTGGATGAGAAAACAAGACTGCCCAATTCACACAATGAATCCAGTCTCTGAATCAGTCGGGTGCTAGCCAAAGCAGAAATATTTCCAGCAGAGCCCTGGGAACAGAGAAGGAGGCAATTTTTATTAAAGTCTTAGTTTCCAAATGATGGATGCCAACAAGAAAATAGTTTAAAATTCCAAGAGAAGCCTTCACCTTTCATTCCATTATAGAGTGATGACTTTTTCAAACACATTCAAATAAAGCCAAGGATGTTAAGCAGCATGTCTCAGTCAACAGACTCCAAGTTTGTGAACCAAAGGCAGAGTCTTAGGCTTCCTCTTATATTCTAGCATGATATTATTCTATTTCATCTTTTTTTTATATGCTTGCTCCCTTGAGTGTTTTAGAATGAGACTGACAGATTTTATGTTTCTAAAGCTGGTTTTCTACCAGGCCTGTTCTCAGAACATTCTTTTTTTTTTTTTTTAGAGTCTTACTCCATCACCCAGGCTGGGTACAGTGGCACAATCTTAGCTCACTGCAACCTCTGCCTCCCAGGTTCAAGCGACTCTCCTGCCTCAGCCTCCTGAGTATCTCAAATTACAGGCACCCACAACTACCCCCATCTAATTTTTGTATTTTTTAGTAGAGATGAGATTTCACCATAATGGTCAGGCTGGTCTTAAACACCTGACCTCAAGTGATCTGCCTGCCTCAGCCTCCCAAAGTGCTGGGATTACAAGCGTGAGGCACCGTGCCCAACCTAGAACATTCTTTCTTGGAGAAGAAGAACATCACAGCCTTCTACACATTCTCTTGTTCACCCGCATAGGCAAGGTGATGTGTCTGCAGCCTTCTTTTTATCCTCACCTCTGGGAGGTGGGCTTGGCTCATCACCTATTGTTTCATGCTCTCTCCTAAAGGCTGATTTGGTGCCTGAATTCATCATTGCTGCCTATACACCCATGGGGCTAGCCTGGGTAAAATGTGCCTCTTAGGTTGCCTGACCTTTTGCCTTTTGGCAAGGTTTATCACCTCTGAGGATTCAGCTTCTTTCCTCAGAAAGTGAGAACTTGGATCAGGTCATCTCTGAGGTTCCTTTGAGTTTTAACCTTTCAGAATTCACACAACGTAAACATTTGGTATACCTTGACTGTTGGCTTATTGTCCAACTTTAAGCCAGTCGTTTCAGGTAAACAAACAAAAATGGGGACTTGCCAGAGTCAAGTCATACAAGACTTCTTTCCTAGTATTTGGTGCTTCTTAAATGAAATTGTTATTTATGCATCCCTCAATCCTCTCCCTCTTCTGCATATTTTGAACTTGCAAAACCTTCTGATATTTTAAGCAGAAGGTTGCAAATGCCTCTCCTACTGCCTGGCCAAGTCCCAGGTAAACACTGTCACCTAAACATATCCTCAGATCGCTTCCCCTGTGTTCTAGATCGCTCAGCGTGCACGTGTGCACACACACACACACACACACACACACACACACACACCCCATCCAGGATCCTCCTGAGGATGAATGAATATTCTTGAGCCAAATATTGCATGAGGATTTGGGCAATGTTTTGGCAAGTTGAACAACAATGCTCGTATTTATGCCAATTGGCAAAACAATTGCTTGATCATCGTGTACTTGGTGAAGGGCATTGTTTATTGTTTCTTTTTTTTTTTTTTTTTCTTATACAGAGTCTCACCGTGTGCCCCAGGCTGGAGTGCAATGTAGTGATCTCGGCTCACTGCAACCTCTGCCTCCTGGGTCCTAACGATTCTCCTGCCTCAGCTCTTGAGTAGCTGGAATTACAGGCGCCCACCACCACGTCTGGCTAATTTTTGTATTTTTAGTAGAGACAGGATTTCTCCATGTTGGTCAGGCTGGTCTTGAACTCCCGACCTCTGGTAATCCACCTGCCTTGGCCTCCCAAAGTGCTGGGATTACAGGCATGAGCCACTGTGCCCAGCCCAAGGGCATTGTTTTCTAATCCAGATAACTAAGATATCCTTAGGGTGATATTTAACACAGCAATTGCTTGAAAATGTCATGTTTTCAAATGGATCTTTCTCCACCATCTAGAAATTTAGGGAAAGTTGAAAGAAAGGGTAGGAAGAACCATTGACTGTGCATCTACTTTCTTCCTGAGATTTTATACATGTTATGTCATTTGATGTCTACACAAAGTTTTTGAGTTCAATCTCATATCCAATGCTCTAATCAATTAAACAACTTTAAATTAGTTAATGACAGGGCTCTCTTATTCTTAAACCTGTCATTTCCCCTAAACCATGTTGTTTTCCTAAAGAGAGATTAAAAATTTGAAAACGAGGAACAAAATGTTCATTTATTTACTATGTTTCTGAAAAATCGCATACATCTTATTTAATATACTTATTTAATTGTTATGTATATATGTCTAATTTCATTCTTATGGAAACCTAGCTTTGTTTCCTTCTGTCCTTTCAATATTATGCCACTTGTATTTAGTATTTACATTGCGTGATTCAAAATATTGTTCACTGCAGAGCCAAGTAGTAGACTACAACTGCTCTGCTTATTTTGAAAAATCTTTCATTTTTTTCTAGATTTGATAATTGCTTCAGATTTTTGTCTGGCTTTTTATAAGTCTATTGATATTTCCCTGTTTATTCTAATGTCTGTCATATGCCTGTCCATGGAGTTAACCTAGTTTCATTTTGTTTTTCATGGCCACATCTTTTCCCTCCTTTCTGTGGTGACACACAGCTTCTGCTTTTAATTCCAGCTAAATACTTTCTGCTTTAATTCTAACTATATACTTTAATTCCAGCTAGATACTTTCTAAGTGTGCTGCAAAGGTGTAGCCCTGATACTTTTCTCATTTATCATCCTAAGACTTCATCTCACAATTACCCTGTTTTCCAAATCTCATGCCTTCTATTTCCTTCCTTTACTCTCCATTTAAAATATTTTTCAGCAGCTTCCAAATTAGCCTACACAAGACATAGACTTTTAGATCTTACTTGTCTGAAATGTCTTTCACATTTTATTGATATTTGAGTTAAATATAAATTAGAAATTGAAAGTCATTTCTCTTCAGAATTTTGAAGACTTCTCTACTCTTTTTCTTTCTGTTATTGTTTTTGAGAAGTCCAATAATATTTTTATTTCTATCCTTTGTATTTTGTTTCCTCTCTGAAAACTATTTATATGTTCTTTTATTATAAATATTCTAAAATTTAGTAATTTTTAAAATTCTCTCATTGTTTTAAACTTTTTTTTTTTGAGTGGAGTTTCACTCTTTGCCCAGGCTGGGGTGCAATGACACGATCTCAGTTCACTGCAACTTCCGTCTCCGGGGTTCAAGTGATTCTCCTGCCTCGGCCTCCTGTGTAGCTGGGATTACAGGCGTGCACCACCATGCCCAACTAATTTTTATTTTTTGTAGAGATGGGGTTTCACCATGTTGGCCAGGCTGACCTCAGGTGATCCACCCGCCTCAGCCTCCCAAAGTGCTGGGGTTACAGGCATGAGCCACCGCACCCGGCCTGTTTTAAACATTTAATAGACTCACCAGGGAATTTTCTTGTCTTATTTCTTTGATAATTTCCTCCACTCCATTTTCCCTCTAATATTTTTACTTTCTGGGATTCCTATGAGTTTGGCATTGGTTCTTCTGGACTAATGTTTCCTCTAGTGTTTTTTGAAGATGTCTTTGTGGATTGAATTCTAGAAACCATCTCAACTTTAGATTTCATTGTTGCTCTTGATGGTTTTAATGCATTTAACCATTTAATGATATTTAATGGTTTTAAATATCCATACTGAGTTTCCAAGTGTGCTTTAGTTGTTCTCTTAGTGTTCATTTCATAGACCACATTGTTCTCCTTTAAGAGGTCATATCTTTAACGTTCAGGATTTGTTTTACTACTTTGTCTGTTCTTTATATTATATTACTTTTCTCTCGCTTGCTCCACTTCCTCACCACCCCACCCCTGTTCATTTGGATTTCTTCCTTTCATAGTGAAGGTTCTTCTCAATTCGCTATTAACCTCAACTGTCCCTTTGTATTTGAGAACAAGGCATTGAGAAGCATTATTTTGGAAGCTCTGTGTGCGTGACCAGGACTTGTCAAAGACTGGAGCTTATCACGAGGGGATCAGATAGAAAGCTGTCTTTTCTATAAGAGGCATTCCTAATGTTAGTGTCTGCAATATTTCTCTGGGGCCATTCAGTTTGCCGGTTTTCTACCTGAGGATTGTAAGTCCGGTTGCAGGCCTCCTAGAACTGAAAGCAGAAAGCCCCCACCCCTCAGCATGTGGAGTCTCACTCAATCCCATTTGCATTCCATCACCTCCCCACCCTGAGTCCTTTGCACTTGTGGTACATGTTGTTTGAAGTATGATGCTTCATTGATTAGATTCCTTCAGGGGTCAAATCTCCAGTCTCGTGTGGGAAAGGTGATACTTTAAGTCACCTGGCTATGCAGCAACAGAGAGGGACCAGGTAGTCTAATGACACCTCATGCAGACTTCCAACTCTTATTTCTCACTGGAACTTATTCTATAACCTCTGGGGAAACTGCTTTCCTTGAAATCTGAGCCTTTCTTAGTCATATTTCAAACCGACTTACTTGTACCTTGTCCATATACCAGTCAACTGGCACCCAAGTTCAGGCGGTCTCCACTTTAATCAGTCAGCTGCTGCTCATCTACCTTTCATTTTATCTTCCAAAATATTGTTATAATTCTTATGCATTGGTTAGCTTCTTTTCTTTAACTTTGTCCTTGTGGATTTCTACTCATGTTGGTGTTTTATTGTTACTTTAGTGACATTTCAGTTGGAAATGGAATGGAAGTGTGAGGTCAGTGCAGCATATTCAACCAGAATCCAGCCTGAATTGCAACTGTCTCACAATAGGTCCTGGACTCTGCAGTTATGGTTCTAGATAGTATTAAATTTCCTCTCCCTTATGAGAAATATTAAACCATTTAAAGCAGTTACCTTTCCTAAACAATTCCATGGACTCTGAGTCAAAAGAATTTGGCAATCATTTATTCCAACCTCTGCTGGATGGCTAAACTTTTTTCCTAAGAGGTGATTTTACAATCTTGAATTGAATCTCTTCAGTGATGAGGAACTTACTTTCACTTGAAATGATTTATTGCATTTTCAAATCATGTTGTGGTAAGAGTTAGAGTGCTTTTAAGTATCTCTGTTAATTCCTAAAATCTGAGTCTTACAAATAACTAACTTATCAAGTTACAAAAAGTAAAGAGAAAATCCCCATTTCTCCTACTTTAAATAGACCATAGAAAATAATGATGTCCAAATTTGTCAAATACATCAACCTCAACTGCATATATGGACCACTGGCATACTTATCATCCAGGAAGTTCCAACACAACCGTGTGGCATCAGTTGAAGGGACCACTAGACGTCAACGTGGATTTCACAGTGGTGAGGCTGATGGCTTTACTCTTGCTGAAAGTTCTGCTTGTTTGATGAGAAATATTTACATAATATTTTCAGAGGCTTATTTCTTGTATGCAAACTCTCAGATGTGAAAGGAAATTCATTTGCTGCATACTGATTAACTCGTTGAGTGTTAATTTCTCATGGTTGTGGTCTGCATGAGAGAACTACAATCAGTTAGAGTCAAAGCAAAGATGGATGCTTCCACCAGCTCATTTGTATTTTATTTTTATTTATAATATGGAACACTACTGTAAAATAATCTTTGTCTATCTTTCCACTTTATAATTATAAAGCAAAGGAAGAAAAAAGAGGTTAGAGGGCCCTTCAAGGTACTTTAAAATGTGTTTTTCTTTGCAATTCAAAATGTCCTAGTGAAACAGGCGAGTTCCCTGACCCCCTTCACAGGACTTGCAACAGGGGTGTCTCGTTTACTTGGCCTCAGTGCTCAAAGCCCTTATAGGAAGGGGAACATGCATGTACATAGGAGCAAGAGCCAGGGTGAGGGCTTTTGGGCCCTGGCCCTGCAGCGGTGTCTAAGGGTGTTACAATGCTCTTTTAGCCCTGCTGTCTGAGGATGACTTAAGTGTTAAACATCTCAGTGAAGAGTCAGTGTGACAGCCGTTTGGGGTTCCCATACCCAGTGCACTCTGAATTCTTGTTCAGTGTCCATGAAGAATCAGGTCACACAGAATTGAAGGCTGGTGAATGCGGGGATTTTGTTGAGTGATGGAGGTGGCTCTCAGCAGGATGGGGAACTGGAGAGGGGGTGGAGTGGGAAGATGATCTTCCCCTGTAGTTCAGCCATCCCATAGCTGATTTCCTCTCTATTCACAGCCAAACTCCTCTTGACCTTCAGACACTTCCTCTCTTCCCTCCTTCTCTGCTGCACTGTTCTGTTGCTCTGCTGCTCTGCCGCTCTTCTGCTTGTGGAGCCCGGGTATTGGGGTTTATATGGGCACATGTTAGGGGGTTGCAGTGGGCCAAAAGGCAACATTTGGGTGCAAAAATAGGAATGTCTGTTCTTACTTAGGGCAGGTCCAGGCTTGAGGGCGGAGCCCTCACCAGGAGCTCTGCTTTTTTGCCTCCTGTCCATATCACTAGGAAGACCACTGATGTGTTTGATCTTTGTAATATCATGTATGACTATCAAGTTGCAAGTGATACTGTGGTTCAGCTTATCAAATACTGGAATTTGGCTTCTATCACTGACTCTGCCACTGGCTTTGTGGTCCTGAATGCAGCCCTGATGTCACATCTGTTGGTAATCTTGGGGAACTTTAAGCAAGCTGGCTGTTTTTCTTTAACAACTAGATGGAGGTAAGGGAAAGTGTGAGACAGTAAAACTGGCAACCAGAAACGGAGGACAAAAGGAAGAGAGAAAGGAATGTACAGAGTGTGGAAGTTTTAGGAATAAATTTCTATATAATTAGCAAAATTTCAGTAGTTTTTTGGTTCTTATTTCATTCATTCACTTATATTTTTTTTTCTTTTGAGACAGAGCCTCACTTCGCCACTCAGGCTGGAGTGCAGTGGTGCAATCTTGGTTCATGCAACCTCTGCCTCCCAGGTTTCAAGTGATTCTCCTGCCTCAGCCTCCCCAGTAGCTAGTAGCGATGGGATTTCACCAGGTTGGCCAGGCTGATCTCGAACTCCTGACCTCAAGTGATCTGCCCTCCTTGATTTCCCAAAGTTCTGAGATTACAGACGTGAGCCACCACACCCAGCCTCATTTATTCATTTGTTCATTCAACAAGTATTAATTGTGTGCCTACTATAGGCCAAGTGCATTTCTATGAGATAGGAATTCAGCAGGGAATAAAACAGTTACCTTCATCCTCATGGCACTTACATTCATGTACCTGCAATCCCCATCAGAATCAGCAACTAGGAAGAGATGATATCAGAGCTTGAACATGGATCCAGGAATACCCATGGATAGTTCTGTGGAGGTACCACGAGAAAATTTCAAAGGAAAGAGGAATAGGATATATTGAGATACAAAAAGTGTAGCAATGGAAAATTATGCGATCAGATTATTGAGAATGGAAGTATCTTTAGTAAAGATTTGAAGGAGTTGAGTAGAGATATCTCCTAAATATCTACACCTACATAGAAGACCATGCCAAGAGGAGGAACAGCATGTTCAAAGGAGGGAATGGGTATGACATGTTTGAAGAATAGTCAGTAGTTTGGTATGGATACAGCTGACTCAGTGAGATGGGAATGAGGTCAGAAAGATGAGGAAATGGGAGTCCAGATTGTGCTGGGCTTTGCTTGCAAAAACTTCAGCTCTTACTTGGTATAAGACAGCAAACCATTGAAAGAATTTGTTTAGAGGAGTGACATGATCTGACTTCTTTTTTAACAAGATGGCTCTCACTATTGTATCATTTACAGCATGGTTTAACATAAACCTATCATTTTGTTTAGTGTGTGGGTCAGGACTGAACAATGAAAGTAGAAGCAGTCCTGTGACAGAGGCACTAATTACATTTATTGTCATCGAGAAAGCTCGTGTCAGTCACATACTAGTCAGAGAAGTTTTCAGTCCTAATTGTCACAGAACAAATGAGTTTAGATATTAAATGGACTGTACTCCCATCATTTGCAAAGTGGGGATAATAGTATCTATATATGAATTATGAGAACTAAATGAGAAATAACACTTGTGAAAATGTCTAACAAAGTGCCTGAGATGTTAAAGGATCTTTAAAAATGTTAACTGTATCCTCCATGAATTGTAAGAATATATAAATTTAAACCCATTGACATAAATTATGGCTAGAATGAAAATTTTGATAATCTTGATGATAGTTTTTGTCTTTTGGGTTTCTTTCTTGTGTGTTCTATCTCAAGAAAATCACCTGAAATCCCTCATTTAGAAATTGAAATATTTTATGTCAGCAAGCATATATGTTAATGATTTCCTGAATCAGAAATGTGTTCAAAATTACATCTATAGCAATGATCGCCACAGGAGTAGTTCTATTAGGGAAAATACTAGAAAAGAAATACAAAACAATAACAAATTAAGTAACTAATTAAATAATGTGTGTTGTGGAAGTAAATGAAATACTGTGCAATCTTCAAACACCATTTTTATAGAACAAATACTTAATCATTGGAGAAGTAGACATGATATGTTGTTAAGTAAACATATCATATAAATCGCTTAGAAGCTTAGAGATATTTATGGAAGGAATTACTCTAAAATGTTAATAAGAATGATATCTCTGGTGCAATTAAAAGTCTTTTTAATTTGGATGGGGTTTTTTATGTTTTACAAATATTTCTGCATTGATTCTACATTACTTATGTAATCAAAGGTACCCAATACATGTTACTTAAAGAATCTCATTCAATAATTAGAACGTAGGCACTCAATGCTCATTTTCTCCCCCCAGTGATTCTCTAAACATGCATGATTACCATCCAGGAGCAAAACTATAACTTGCTGAGACATTTGTGATAATGACAAAACTTTCTGAACAGAAATTTGAGATAAGGATATATAGATGATTTTTTTCCCATGAGAAATAAAACGCAGGTGTGTTCACCAAAATCCTGCTCTTTTACTCAATCCCCTTGGCCACAAGTAAGCACAACCTCTCTTGCATTGTGAATGAAAAGAGGAATTAACTCAAAGAGACTAATTTTATGCATGAGATGATCCTTTAGAATAATCAAGCATTTGCCTATTAGGGTAACTTATCCTCTTTACTTTTCCTGAGGGAGGTAAGAGTAGTACTGACTTGCTACTGCTGAAGATATGGACTATTGGCCTGGGAGGGTAAGCATTTTCTGACTGATTTAATTAAGACCACTCCCCACTGACAAGGCTTTGAGAAAGAAACACAAATAAGGAATGCACAAATTAAATCTAATGCAGGTCAGGCATGGTGGCTGATGCCTGTAATTCCAGCACTTTGGGAGGCTTAGGCAGGTAATCACTTGAGGCCAGAAGTTTGAGACCAGTCTGGGCAGCACACCAAGACCATGTCTCTACAAAAAAAAGAAAAATTAAAAATTAGCCATGTGTGGTTGTGGATGTCTGTTGTCCAGCTAGTCAGGAGGCTGAGGTGGGAGGATCCCTTGAGGCCAGTTGAAGGTTACAGTGAGGTATGATCATGCCACTGCACTCCAGCCTGGACAACAGAATGAGACCCTGTTTCATTCAGTTCTTTAAAAATCGAATGCAAAAACATTAGAACTGAAACTAGAACCAGTTTTATTGGAAGATGATGGAAAAGCACTTTGTGATTTATTTCTTTTGGTAGCAGAGAGCTCATGATCATCCATCTATCTCCCACACCATCTTGGAGAGCCACAGGGGATCCTATATTATCCTACTGAAGATCCTTCAGGCTCTCGTGAAGCATTCCAAAGTGAACGTCATGGACCCTCTGCCACTAAATCAGATATAAATAGATACATGTTGGATTAAAAGGAAAGGAAGGAAGGCATAGAAGGGAAAAATAGAGATTATTGGAGACCAAATACTCCTATAAATTTTCTAAATTTGTTTAAAGGCTTTATATTTTTAAAGATGCATATTTTGGCAATAGCTAATGACCACTGAAGTTTTCTTTTTTAATCTTAGAGATACTAATACTTAGAGACTCTGACTCTGTCACCCAGGCTGGAGTGCAGTGGCATGATCTTGACTCACTGCAACCTCCCAGGTTCAAGTGATTCTCCTGCCTCAGCCTCCCGAGTAGCTGGGATTCTAGGCACCCGCCACCACACCCAGCTAATGTTTTCACTTTTAGTAGAGACAGGGTTTCACCATGTTGGCCAGGCTGGTCTTGAATGCCTGATAATTTTTTTGTTTCCTTATATATACCTTTCAGTATTGTCCAAATTTTAATTTGGATGGGTTTTTTATGTTTATGCTTTTTCTGTAGTCATTTGAAATCTTCATTATCAGATTAATGCCCCTCCCTGTCCAGAATTGTAATTATTAATTTTCATAGATTTAGGGGGTACAAGTGCACTTTCATTACATGGATGTATCGTGTAATGGCGAAGTCTGGGCTTTTTGTAGCTATCACCTGAATGTAATGTAATTGTACCCATTAAGTAGTTCCTCATCCCTTTCCCACAACCTCCCTTCCTTCCAAGTCTCCAGTGTCTATAATTCCACTTTCTGTGTCCATGTGTGAACATTATTTAGCAGCCTCCTGTAAGTGAGAACATATAGCATTTGACTTTCTGTTTCTGGGTTATTCATGACCAGAATTATTATTCTAATTATTGTGAAATAAAAATTATGCCTGACTAAAATGACTGAATCCAGAACTTCACCATAATCCATCCATCTCCTCTGTGAGTGAGTGCGGGTTACCTATTTCAATGGCCTCTTCAGTACTGTAAATATTACTGGGTTCCTTTTATTTACTTAATAAATACATGTCCAATGTATGGAAAACAACATCTGTTTTTTTCAAATACATGTTTATAACACCCTTTGGAGGAAGAAAGCCATTAGAACATGACCGTCTCTGGGGTATGCTATTTTCAGGTAATTTTAAACGTTGCTTTCCAACAAAAATGCAGTACTATTATCTTTTTTTTCAATGACAAAGAAAAACAAAACAAGTATTATATTGGTGCAAAAGTAATGCAGTTTCTGCCATTTCTCTTAATGCCATTACTCATAAGGGCAGAAACCACAATTACTTTTGCACTAACCTAATACCTCCAGATTTTAGATACTTGAGTGCCATTGCTTAATATATCTTTTGTTTTTTCTTCTGGGAATTTTGGTTACTTTAGTTGCATAAAAGCTGACTTCTGTTCTACCCTGTTATGCATCTCTGCCTGGTCAGAAGCTACTACTCTATTCTTTCTAGTTCAGTAGGGAACAATCAGTTTCCTTCTCAATTTTCAACTAATCTTTATGAATGAAATTTGATTAAATCTAGCAAAACTATGGAAATATCATAACAGCATATGGGGAGCCTTCCTGTAGTGCCAGTGTGCTATTTCCGTCTAATAACAGATTCAAAAAATCCAATTAGACAGTTTGAAAAAAGAAAGCCAGAGTTAAAAATATCTGACTGTTTGACTCAGAACAGCAGGGAATGGTTTGTAGGCCAATCATTTATGGTGAATAGGATCTTAGTGGTGAGCAACTCACATCTCTAGCCCATTAGAATAATTTTTTAGTCATATTGCTCCTAAAGCTTTCTACTTAATTATACCATGTTAAATAGCAGACATTCTCACTCCCTTTATGGGTTGGAAAATCACATTTATTCACCCACACAATACCGTCCTTGGGTGTTAAGGGATGAGAGTTGACCTAATGGGGAGACAAATAAACGGTTTATGAAGTGAGACACGATTTTTTTACACAATGGTTACTGCATGAGAAAAGAAATGCCTAGGTCTCTGCCTAATGTCCACGTGTGCTCATCAAATAATTCTTAAATGACCCTATTTAGTTTGATTTTCTAACTACATTAGAAATATATGAAACAATTAAGAAATCATTTTTCACCTGTCATATGGCAGAGGGACTAAAATTGATCAGTGCAGTTGAGGAGGTTGTAAGGAAATGGGTACTCTCAAACGTTGCTGGTGGGAGTATGAAGTGTTTTAATTTTTCTTTTTTTTTTTAGATGGAGTTTTGCTCTTGTTGTGCAGGCTGGAGTGCAATGGCACGATCTCGGCTCACTGCATCCTCTGCCTCAGCCTCTCGAGTGGCTGGGATTACAGGCACCCACCACGATGCCCAACTAATTTTTGTATTTTTAGTAGAGACAGGGTTTCACCATGTTGGCCAGGTTGGTCTTGAACTCCTGACCTCAGGTGATCCACTCGCCTCGGCCTCCCAAAGTGCGGGGATTACAGGCGTGAGCTACCGGGCCCAGCCAAGTGTTTTAATGTTTAAAAATAATTTGACCATGTGAAAATACAGATATTCCATTAAATGTATCTCGCCTAAGAAGCATAATCAGCAATGCAGTAAAAGATTGTGTATACAGATGCTCCTGACATTTGGATTTACAATAGGGAAATACTGGAAACAACCTAAATATTTGAAAAAAGAGAATGGTAAATACATGAAAAATACAATAAATACAGTTTTAAGTGAAAAGTATATGCAATTTTTACTTGAGAAATTTTTAATATACTATGACTACTTGGAAAAATATGGATGTACCTCAAAATAAGTAATGATCTCTATAAAAGAGTATTTTTGATAATTTTGTTTTCTTATGCATACCTTTCAATATTGTCCAAATTTTCGATAATAAGCATGCATAGCATAATATATTATGTAGAAGAGTGCAAAATGAACACAGAGGTTAAGATCCTGGCTTTTCAATGAAGGTCTGAGTTTGAATCCTACCTCTGCCATTTACTAGCAATATAATTTCAGGAAATTACTTAATATCTCTGCTCTTCAGTTTCCTTATCTGAAATACAAGGATAATAATGGTATCTGTATCTTAAGGATGACCAAAGTTATAGATATCTTAAGAATGAATTAAATGAGTTTCTCTATATAGACTATTTTAAAATGAATGCCTGACATAGTAATTATGTTCCATAATCGCTATTATTTATTTATAAAATTATTTATGTAGTTTTATTTAATACTAACATTTTGGTTTTGTAAAACCAAATTTTAAAAATAGATAAGTAAATGAAAGGACAAAGAAAAGCTAATTTCACTGTGTTTTTTAGCTTCTTTATAAAATCCACTCATTTGAAGTATATAGCTCCATTTTGCCATACCTTTTTCATTTATAAAAGCCTCTTATAAATTTATATGTACCTTTCGGTATTGTTTGAATTTTCCATAGCAAGCACTCACAGCATACTATATCATGTAGCAGTGTCCAAAATGAGCATAGAGGAGGGTTTTGCCAAATGATTTTTTAAGGAAATCTACTAAAAGAGGATTATTTTGAAAAATAAGATGTATTTGCTTTTATTAAATGAGCAAACTTCATCCACTTGCAGATCACCCACTTGTGAATTTCTTTCTTTCTTTCTCTGATGTTAAGTTACATTAGAGGACAGGAAGGTTCAGTGATCGGGTTTCATGGGATAGCCACGCAGAGGCACATGGAGATGAGGCAATGAAGTCACCTTCAGCTTCTGGGTCTCTTTGTTATACAGGAAAGGAAGTCAACCGGGATAAACCTCTTTGGGAAGGATTGAGTCCTTCTCTCAATTTTGAAGTGATGATTTTTTAGTTCTTCAGATTTATCTTCTATAAATAAATTTCTTCACAAGCTTCCTGCAGTATGATAAACACAAATGATTAGAAAGTATTTTGTAAGGACTTGGGACTAAAGAAATTATTGATAAAGCCAGAATGTGTAAAAAGGTGTCATAAAGCAGCAATACTTAAACATTTTGGTCTCAGAGTCCCTTTACAATCCAGGACCCCAGAGAAGTTTTTTTTGTTTTTTGTTTTTTGTTTTTTTCTAAAATGGGTTATATCTATCAATTTTTTTCACATTAGAAATTAAAACTGAGAAAGGTTGGAACACAGGAATACCCAATTACATATCCCAGTAATCAGCAGAGCAATGGCAATCATCACATCATGTTGCCTCCAGAAAATCCCACTGACAATTTGTTGAAGAGTAAAAGGGAAAAAGCCAAACACCTTAGTATGTTGTAAAAACAGCTTTCATCTCACAGACCACCCAAAAGGGTCTTGAGGACCCTTGAGCAATCCCTGGACCGCACTTTGAGAACCACTTTTGCAACGTGTGCGTTTCCCTCATCCTCTGCCATGCAAAACTATCTGAGAATCTAGAATTGTCTACACCCACAGTACAGCCAGCTCTAAGACTTTGAAGATAAGAAAAGATGAACTTCATCACTAAAAAAGCCAAAGTAGTTGAAAGGATACACTAGCTGAATTTTCTTCCTCCAAGTCTGCAAACCACCTCACGTAGCAGCTGTAGTGGCAGCTCCCAAGATTCGATAAGAATTAGTAAAGAGGTTTATAAGACCATGTGTGCAGAGTCTCACAGTTGCTGATACTGATTGAGCTTCGCTTTATCTCTGTCTGCAGTAGCAGCCCAGAACAAAGCATTCATATGATATTCTCTCTTTCCTCTTTAGCCATAGATAAACGTCCCAAGAAAAGGGAAGAGAAACTGAGAAAAATCATACATGCTAAACACCAGTTTATTAAATATATTTAGTGTTGTTTTTCTTTTTTACTTGGTTGCTCACAATATTAATACACCCTCTTTATAAAACATGAAAGCAATACAAAAGTATAATGAGCAAAATGAGAACCAAAAAATGTTTTCTTCCATAATCCTCTCTCTAATCGCATTTCTCAGAGATAACTGTGTTAGCATTTTGGTGTGTTTCTTACGGCGCTTTTTGTTGTCAAGAATAAGCACAGGTAAAGGGGAAGGATTTTGTTCTATTTCTTTTGTATAGATACACAGTATATCTTAGAGATAGTTCCAAGTGCCAAATACATGCATTTATTTTTTTCACGGAATGCAAGTCATGTCATAGCATGGATGAAGTTGGGTTTATTTAATCATTCACTAATTGATAGGTATTTAGGTTGTTTACAGTTTTTTTCATTTTACATACAGTGTTCCCATGCAAAGAATGTCCCTTGTGCATAAATCGTTGTGACATGTGTTGGAATCTCAAAAGTGGAATTGCTGAGCCAGGGGTATCCTCATTTTAAAATTTAATAGACATTATCATTATCCTCTAGCACGCACATCACTTTACACAATTGATAGTAATTTATGAGGAATTCCATGTCCCCTCGCTCCAACACTGCATCTAGTCACTCTTTGAAAATTGTCCAGTCTCATGCTGAATTATGGTATCTTGCTTTGTTATGCATTTCTGTGATTATCAGTGAACTTGAACATCTTTCCATATTTTTATCTATGCTTAACATTGAAACATATTATGTTTTGAATATTTTCCTCCACTCTATTACTGCCTTTTATCCTTGATTATAGTTTCTTTCATCACACAACAGGCTTGAATTTTTGTGTACTTAAATTTGCCAATCTTTTCATTTCTGATTCCTGATTTTATTTAACTTAGGAACCGCCTCCTCCCATGCTATCTCCAAGGATAAAAAAAATGCTGTGTTCTCCTAGAGCTTTTGTGAACTTTATTTTTTACAATTATATCTTTAGCCCATTGATGGCTGTGCCTTTTAAATAATGAGAAGCCCATATTTAAGTTATTTTTCTCCAAATAGATAAACATTTGCCATACAAGATTTAGTAATCACTTTATCCTTTCTTCCCACATTTGAATTGCCACCTTTAACACAGGGATATTAGGTAACTTAAGAGGTAAAAGTATGCTTCTTGAACCCCAGATCTACCACTTAAAAATTAGGTAAGGTTTGATTTACTGATTGATTTTTCCTGCCCCACCAACGTCATGACTAGAAAATAGGGGCAGGGGAGAAGGAAATGGTAGGACTTAGCATATTATACCATATGGAAATTAAATAATACACATAAAATACTTAAAATAGTGTCAGGCAATTTAAGAGCACTCAGTAAAGTTAGCTCTTATTAAATTTTTACAACTCCATGTATACCTGGGATCTGTTTCTGGTTTGTTCATGGCAGCATTGTCAAATAAAACTTTCTGTGCTATTCAGTGTGGTAGTTACTGGGCACAATGACCACTTAAAACAAGGCTAGAATGATGGGGAAATTAAAATTTTAACTAATTTAATTTAAAGATAAATAGTCACATGTGGTCAGTAGGTACCATATTAGATAGGACAATGTCCATATAGTATTTGCCATGAGCTTTCGTGGGTTATGCTTTATTATATGAACCCAGATTTTAAGAACTCACTGTGGACTAGATTATGAGTTTTATCAGATGATTTTCCTTGAGTCATCAAGAAGAACACAGTTTTTTTTCTTTAATCTGTTAAAGGTGAGAAGTATTAATATAAATCAACATTCCAGCAATAAACCTTATTGGTTCTTGTTATTCTTTGACCTCATGGTTAAATTTGATTTGCTAATTTTGCTTAGAGCTCTTCTACATTCATATCTGAGATTATTTTAAATTTGTATTATGCATTGACTGTGAGATGAGCATTTTGTTGGCTTGGTAAAATGAATTAGAAGACTTCATATTCTAAATTCTGAAAGAGTTTGAATTTTGGAGTTATTATCTGTTCTTGGGGGATGGTTTTATCACCAGTTCCCCTAAACTCCTTGATACTTTGAGGTGAAGCAAAGTCTACCTTAACTATTTCTTGTATGGTGATTGTCTATTCAGGTTTTCTATCTATTCATAAGACAATTTTGAACTCACTGGTGCACCAAAGAAAATCTGAATCATTCTATTACAAAGACACAGGTTCACATATGTTCATTGCAGCACTTTTCACAATAGCAAAGACATGGAATTAACCCAAATGCCCATCATTGATAGACTGGATAAAGAAAATGTGATACATATACACCATGGAATACTATGCAGTCATAAACAGGAACAAAATCCGTTGCAGGGACATGGATGGAGCTAGAAGTCATTATCCTCAGCAAACTAGTACAGGAACAGAAAACCAAACACCACATGTTCTTACTTATAACTGGGGCTGAACAATAAGAACACATGGACACAGGGAGGGTAACAACACACACTGGAGCCTGTCAGTGGGGAGCAGGGGGAGGGAGAACATCAGAATAAATAGCTAATGCATGTTGGGCTTTATACATAGGTGATGGGTTGACAAGTGCAGCAAACCACTGTGGCACACGTTTACCTATGTAACAAACCTGCACATCTTGCACATGTATCCTGGAACTTAAAATTTTTTAAAAAATTAAAAAAAGGAAAATCTGGACTTGAGTAGCAATATCTCTACCTGATGATACTCTTCATTTTTAAATACTTAAAATGAGTCTGAAACTGTAGAGAAAGAAAATTTCTTCCTACCACCCTCCTCCTTTCTCTGGCTGGGGCTTTGTAAATTGGACTGACAAAGACAGCTTAACAAGAGAGAAGCAGGAGTTTATTAGTGTGTGCATTGGGCTCACACATGGGAGCACTCAGAGATGAGTAACTCCAAGGGCTGGTAAGAATTTGGGCTAATATAGAATCTCAGCAAAGGAACAATAAATTTTCAGAGAAGTGACAAGACAAAGGAATGAACTTCGAGTTTCTAGGGTGGCAGACTGTGGGGAAGCAAATATATGGGAAACCTATTGTAGATAAAGACTAGTTAGGGAAGTTTATGTAGATGCCTGTGGGTCCATCTCTGGGTTCCTAAGGGTCTAGAGTTGTCTCTGATGATTAACTTTTATCCTTCCTAGTAGAGAGGGGAGGGAAAACACCTTTATAAATTTGTGTCCTGCTTTTAGGCAGACAGGGGCAGGGCAGAGAACTTCTCTTATAGCTGTTTTCTCTCAACTCTCTTCACATCAAAATAATCCTAATGCCAAGGTGGTATATTTTGGGGTGGCATATTCTGCTCCCCTACAGGACCTATGCAAAGATATATCTTTAAATATGTTTAACCCATAGTTTTCAACAAAGTTGGAAACAAGAATAAGGATTGATTTAAAAGATATTATATAGCCATTAACATCATGCTGCATAAAACCTATTTAATTCTCATCTAGCTGGTAGATTATACAAATATTAACATTGCTTTCCTTCGGATATTAGCATTGGAAAGAGTGCTTTTTGCCAGGCATGATGGTGCACCCCTGCAGTTCCAACTACTCGGGAGGCTGAGGTGGGAGGATCACTTGAGCCCAGGAGTTTGAGGCTGCAGTGATCTATGATTGCACCACTGCACTCCATCCTGGGCAACAAAGTGAGATACTATCAATCAAGAAAGAGAGAGAGAGAGAGAGAGAAAGAGAGAAGAGTTCTTTCTCCTTTTCTTTCAAACAAAAATCAGAAAATGAGTGGTTGATCTTAGTTCAATTAAACAAAACAAAACAAACCTGCTGGGTGCTTCCTCTTCTCCAAATACTAAGCAAAAAATATAAGTGAATAAGCCCCTGCCAGTCATGTAACCTCTGAATGAGGGAAACAGCTCAAATGTTATACATAAAAGAAAGCTGAATGGGAAAAATGCATGGAAATTATGAGTTTGGGGACATTTTGACTTGGCCAAATGCCCCATTCTCTTCCTGTACTTCCAGGTCATTGCAGTAGGTATTTTAAATGAACTTGAATTATCCCTCAGGACAGGGTTGCCTGACAAAAAGGGGGACACCCAGTCAAATTAGAATTTCAGATAAACAACAGATAATTTTTAGCAGAATTACATCCTATGCTTACTTATATATATACATATATTTTATTTGTCCAAAATTCATGTTTATCTGTACCATATCTGGAAATGTTAAGAATAAATTGTAACATCTTATATTTGTATAAGGCACCATTTCACCAATCCTTTCTTCAGAACAATAGTTTTATGAAACTCAGCAAAAAGGGCTATGTGGTCCCAAAAGTTGAGAAAGCATTTCGTGCTATACTTCCTCTTGCTTACAGCTGTAACCTGGAGTGATAATCATCCGTTTTGACAACCAGCATAGACTGGACTCATTCTAGCTGTTAACACCTCTGCAGCAGGACTGAGAAAGGACTGGAGAGCTACGTACTATGGTGTACACTTCTGAGCATTTGCTGTGTGCCAGCCATCACACTATATGCTTTACATACTTCATCTCACTAATCCTCACACACTTATGAGGAAATTACTGAGAGTTTACGCATGAGGAAGTGCCTCAGAGAGGTTCAGCAACTTGCCCAAGGTCACACAGTTGTAAGGGACAGAGTCTGAATCTATTGCCTGTATACTTAATCAATAAAGATTCATTATAGGCATTAGCTCATCAAAGGCTCTAAGATGTCTAGAGTAAGGAAAACTTTTGACTTTGTTTAAATAACCATTTCCTAGAAGCACCATCGAAAATACTGGTAGGGGCAGGGTGTGGTGACTCACACCTGTAATCCCAGCACTTTGGGAGACCCAGGCAGGAAGATAACTTGAGCCCAGGAGTTCAAGCCCCCTCTGGCCAACATGGTGAAAACTCGTCTTTACTAAAAATACAAAAATTATCCAGGCTGGTGGCATGTGCCTGTAGTCCCTGCTACTTGGGAGGTTGAGGAAGGAGAATTGCTTGAATCCGGGATGCGGAGGTTGCAGTGAGCCGAGATCATGCCACTGGACTCCACCTGGGAGAGAGAGCAAGACTCTGTCTCAAAAAAAATAAAAATAAAAATAATAAGGTAGAGTGTTTTATATTTATATCTACATAAATCTATACATTAGATATTATACTATTTTATGGATACATATATATTAGAATTAATATTTCTAATTATTGTATATCATTATAAATTTTCTTGTATTATTATATCATATTATATTATATATAACTGGTTCTGTTTTTCTGAAGAGCCATAACCAATGCATTCAGTTTAGAACACAAACTCTTTTAGTTGGAATGAACCTAATAAAAATAATTACCATCCCAAACCAACTTTAGGTTATCATTTGTCTCTGATAGTATTAAATTATCATTATATTAAATTCCTAGAAGCACTATGTAGATGGCAGCAGAGTATTTATATTATAGATAATATGGGATATATTATTAGATATTAATATATTACATTACAATTGTATTATAACATTATATATAAATTAGTTCTGTTTCTCTTGACAGCCTTAACTAATACATCCAGTTTAGAACATAAATTCTATTAGTTGGAATGAGACTATAAAAATAATTACCATTCCAAACCAACTTTAGGTTATCATTTGTCTTTGATATTATTAAAGCATTATTATATTAAGTTCCTAGGAGCACAATACAAATGCTGAGTGTTTATATTAAATATAATATAAATTATATTTTTAGATGTAAATATATTACGTTATGATGACATTATTGTGATATATATAATATAATGAGTTATTTTTCCCTGAAGAACCTTAACTAATACATCTAGTTCAGGACATAATTCTATTAGTTACAGCCAGCCTAACAAAAAGAATTACCTTCCCAAACCAACTTAAGATTATCATTTGTTTTCAAGGCCATGGTTCTCAGCCTTAGTTGCTCATTAAAAATATTCTGGGAGGGCAACCACGATGGCTCACACCTGTAATCCCTGCACTTTGGGAGGCCAAAGCGGGAGGATCACTTGAGATCAGGAGCTCGAGACCAGCCTGACTAACATGGTAAAACCCCATCTCTACTAAAAAGACAAAAATTAGCCAGGCATGGTGGCACATGTCTGTAATCCCAGCTACTTTGGTGGCTGAGGCAGGAGAATCACTTTAACCTGGGAGGCAGAGGTTGCAGTAAGCCAAGATTGAGCCACTGCACCCCAGCCTGGGTAACAGAGTGAGACCCTGTCTCAAAAACAAAAAACAAAAACAAACAAACAAAAAAAACACTTGGTGCGCTTCTGAAAGCCTAGGGAGCCCAGAAATTCTGATTTAATTGATCTAAGAAAAGGGAGAGGTAAAAGCTCTAGTGCCCAGAGATTCTAGTGCCCAGCCAAAGGCCATAGGAGTGATGAGTGACCCTGCCCACACCTAACAGAGTGTCCCGTGCTCTGCTAGTCAGTCAACAGAAAACCAGCCAATTTCTCTAAGCCAAGAGCTGGTTATATCCAACCTCCCCTGGAAGAGTTTACTTAACACCATAAGAAGTCATTTTCTATCTACTGCAAGAATTAACTGGATATTGTAATTGCCATCCTTTTATGAGTTAAAATATTCTTCATTTTTAAACGAATAAATAAAAAAGTTTAACCATTTTGAAATTACCAGTAGGAAGAAATCGGGTGGGAACGAAGAGTAACCATCCATTACTGAAAATACTCCTGTCCCAAATCTCTCTCCATATCCATTTCTTAAATTTATTAATTCATTTTAAAATTCAACTTAACAATTCTTGAAATCTTTACCTGGATATGTTACCCAATATTCTACACATCTGGTATACATCACTGAACAAAACGATCCTGACCCCATGAAGTTTCATTCTAGCTTACCTGTAGTATATGCCAGGCTCTGAACTAAGTCTAAAACAGATGATCCCTGTCCTGCCACCTCCCCGCAAAGACAGCATTAATAATAGAAGGGCTTTTTACAGAAAATGAAACTGTGACTTCTTTAAGTTACAACCTGTAAGTGTTGAAGTCAGAGCACCAGTCTTTCCTGTATACCTTACCACCTATTTGAAAAATGATGGATAGTTCTCTTAAACGATGAAGAATTAATGTAAGTTCTTAAACAAAATAGTGCTGATACTAAGATTATGCTTGAGAAACCTAGTTCTTGCTGCCTCCTTACATATTTTAAGTTTGGCCTAACAGTGTCTCTGTGCATAGTTAGCTGTAATGTAACTGGATGTGTAAACAGATTGTACCCTGCTCTTGTACCAATCTCCAAGTTTTGGCCAATCAAAGGTGGCCAACCATTCAAACTGTTCAAATAAGACAAACGCCAAGCTGTAACTAACCCAACTATTTTTGTACCTTGCTTCCATTTTCTGTGCATCACTTTTCTTTTTCTGTTCATAAATTCTCTCCTACCACATGGCATCACGGGGGTGCTGTGAACCTCTTCTGGTTCTGGGGCTGATCCATTCAGGAATCATTCTTTGCTCAAAGTATGATAATTTAATTTGTCTAAAGTTTTTCTAACACGAGCAAGAGTCACAGATTGCTTAGTCTGGAGAAGTTACTCTTGACTCTATGCAGTTCATGAAAAATGAGATTTAGAAATAGTTTTCTTTCCCTGGCCTCCAGAGAAACAGCTGCTTTCATACTTTGAAATGCAACATCCTCATCTGTAAGATGCAGGTGCTAAATGATGACTATCATTCTTTCAAATGTTAACTTTCTATGAGTCACTTCTTCATTGTATGTGTCAAGAAGCACAACATCGAAAGCCTGCCTTTGACAATGCCTAGAGGTTAGAGGATGCAGAATGAGCCTGATCTTCTTTGGCTACTGAGTTAACAACCATCCTTCATTTATCTCAGGGAGCAAAAGCAGGATTTCCATGGGTGTCCAAGGTCCTTATTCACAATCAAGGTGCATGGCAGCACCCTTAATAACTACAGATTCAGAATCACAGAAGACATTCACGGACTATGTATTTTTTGCCAAACCCTGTGCCGGGTGTTACTAGGACATTACTTATGAAATATTTGGTAGTGTGGATGAAGTGGCAGCTTTTCCTGCTTATGTGATACAGAAATAGGACTTTAAAAATCCATTAAAATTTTATTCATCTCAGAAGGCATGGTTTCTAATTGTGTTTGATTTTATATTTGTTATGATTTAGGAATGCACATCTGAGTTGTTTGCATGATGCTATAGTTGGCAACATGATTCTTACCGCCACCATCACAAATAGAGGTCAGAAAATATGACTTATGTGAAAATAAATGCCATTTCTGGCACCTAAAACAGCTCTTTTCTCACCTTCCTGTGATGAGGTTTTATTGAGCTTTGGCAGGAAAGAAAAGAAAGAAATCTGCATTCAGGTTTCAGGAGTAAAGAGGATGCTCATTAACAAAGCCATTTCAAATCCTATTGAAATTCTCCACCATGAACACATGCCCTATTACTAAAATCACTGCTATTTCTATGCTTTTTCTTCTCCCTTCAATCACATACCACCCAATTTTCAGTTCTTATAGTTGCTAAAAGCCATTTATGAATCTGCCTTATTGTATGGGTTACAAACGTCTATTTTCCTGGTCTGTTCGTACACATTTGGGAGCACCTTAAGATGCTGAAACACTGGCAAATGCTTAATATATTTCATTTGAAAGAATTATGATCCAAATCTTAAAGAAACAGTGAGTAAAGTACAGTTTCTGCTGCTTGGTTACCATAGTTCATTCGGGGAATTTCATCTTGGGAGTGTTGAATGCAGTAGTTGGATCCTATGAAGTTGTTTAATTAAAGGTGTTCTAGTAGTCAAAGCCATGTCTGAAATCCCGTTTGTTTAATTCTTTAGTAATATCAACATTCCTACATTTCACGCAGCCTAAGAGATTTTTCCACTGACTTCAAATCTGAGCTTTGCCACCTTGATGTCCTTTGCTATGAATGTTCAATGAGGCGTTCTGAGATCACCAAGAATAGAAGAGACACACCCCCGGTCGTCAGAAGTTTAACCTTGGAGAATGCTATGAAGGGCAATTCTGGAAGAAAAAAGAGAAAGGAATTCCTCCTAGGTCTAAGATCAGAAAATGGGGAAAGTGGGGTGTTCTGAAATGCATCAGCCCTACTGCCAGCACAGTGGGGACGATTAACACATCATATATATATATTTTTTTTCCTGCACTTACTCAACCTCTCAGTGGGACAAGTTGCTCAATGACTTACCAGGCGACAATTGCTATTTTTAAAAATGTCTTTCTTATTTTAACTACAAGGACTTGGCTTGCTTCGCTCAGGAGTCTTTAAATGCAAATGAGGGAAACCCCAGGTTATAAAGCATCTGCTTCTGCAGGTTTTCAATGCTGTTACCTTAGCAACATTTGCCCTTGTATTCCACGCGCCACCTTGACAGCCTGCATAATATAAGGGACAGGGCGGAGCAGGGGCTGGGGGTGGGAGCTTGGAAAGAAAACTGGGGCGCACGAAGGTTTAATATCTGTTAGTAGCTTGGGATCCTTTGGATAATGGCTGAGCAATGAAAATAAAAAGCCCCATTTCCAGAAATCAAAGAACTTGGGGAGAAATAAACACGCTGGTTCAGAGGAGGGGAAAATATATCAGAACTAGTCGGACCTAAGGGAGCAGATATTTTCCAAAAATATCCTTCCCACCAGCCATGCTGCAGATGTGTCACCGTGGCTCGGAGAGGCAGGCCATCTGCTGCAGTGTTTCCCTGGAAACCCCCAGCAACGCCCCTCCCGGAGCTCCTCCGCCGTCTCCCCCACTCCATCCCTGAGCAGCGAAGGAGCTTGCCGGTGATGTCACTGCTGCTAGCTGGGAGGGAATCCCAGGACCTGCGTCCCTCGGGTAGAGCCAATCATGGTCGGCTCTGGATGCTGGAAACCTGGGGCTTTTAACCAGAAAGAATTGCAAAAGCAATATGCAATTTATCACAGTCCACAAAGCACAGTTCCTAACAGATTCTGAAAACGTGAATTTTTTAAAAAATGATGAGATTTATCTGTAAAAGAGGGCTAGGCTACAGTGGCAGGGCGGCTGTCAATCCTCCTACGGAGTTTTAATCTACACTCAATGGATGCAGGAAAAAAAGAAATGAAATGATTTTTTTAGCCACTTTAAAAAATAAAGGTAATGAATATTTATTATATATATGCATATATATATATATACTGTTCATTATAATTATTGCTTCTGCAGAAAATTGGAATAGAAATCTCAGATGAACTGTGGTTACATAGAGATCTACAGCAGTGCAATGTTTAGCTAGCATGTATTTTGTCATCTATGGCTAGTAGGTGAAATATTTCCTTTACCCGTCTTGATGCACGGTGGAGAAATGAGATCCGCTTCCTTTTCCCTCTAATATAGAGAGTTAACCTCCTCCGGGTAGGGTTGAAAAATATGAACAGAGCTGCTTTTGCAAGACTGTGTTGCCTCTGAATGTGATTTAACTCACATATTCAGAATCTTAGCAAAAATCAATCAATCAATCAATCAAGAGTTAGTAAGATGGGGTAAGGCAAATAAATAGATATTTTGGAGATTTTATCCCTTATTCAAGGACTGTAGATTATTACAGCTTTGTTGTCATATTATTTCTAGGCAGTTAATCGTAGTAAAGTAGAAAATTCATAGGGAATGAATTAATCTCCTTTTTGTTTTCTCTGAAAAAGAGGGTGTGATTACAGCATATATTGATTGAGAACTGATTGTAGGACATTTTCATTATATTTGTTGTTGCGGTGGACTAAATGTTGAGCCCATGAATCTCTTGTGTTGGCATTGTCAGAAAAGAGTCGTATTATTTTTTAAAAAACTGGTCTAAAAGGAAAAAAAATTGAACATACATGTTTTTTCTTTTTTTCTCTTCTCAGCCATGTTTAGTGTTTTGTTTATAATGAGAGGATTTTATTTTCACATTTACTATTCTTTACTTGTCTGTCATTCAAATCTTTGTTACCAAAACAGTTTGCTCTTTTTTCTCATTCACTAAGCTTTCGTTTCACAGCTAAGCTAAAGTGTCTATATGGAAACATAGACACACACACACACGTTTTCCAGACCACAGACAGGAAGATATGCATAAATGTGTATGTGTTTTCAGTAGCATATATACACAAGGGTCTCCAATAAGATTTTTCTAGAAACAAAGGCTGATACTACTTCATTTCATATTATTGTAAACTGCTAATTCTATGTAAAAGTAGACTAAAAAAGAGAGAAAAATAAAGACAAAAATGAGTGGGCTCTCACAACCTTGTTTTGTTTTGTTTTTTACTTAATCTCTTGGTTTTTTAACTCCTTCCTTCTCTGCCTCTTATGAATGACCCCAGGAAGAGTTATTGTAAACAATTGGAATTTCTAAAGTTCTACGTAACTGTTAGTATTTTCACTATATGCATGATTTAATTTATAAAATTAATCTTTGAAACAGTTAACCCCTAGAAATAGAAAGAAAGAAACATAAAGAAATCTTGATCCACTATAAATCCTGTTTACTCTGCCATCTCCCCCAGTTACATCCAGGGCAAGTCTATCTTCTTCAAAGCCGTTCAGTCAGCCCATAGCTTTTAATCTTTTCAAAACTTTAATTGCACCATTAGCTACGGAACCTCGATTTCCTTAATTCTTCCCCCACTGTCACTGCAACCATCACATTTGGCTCTCAGAGCTTCTAGTTCCCTGGGAACAGGATTTCTATCTGCCATCACCAGGTACAAGGTGCCACCACTTGGAGGAATCTGCCCTATCAAAAATAAGGAAATATACTAATCAAAATGGCTGGAGAAAGTGACCAGCCAAAACACAGCTTCACAGTCTTGCCTGTTTTAAGTAGATTCTATTTCCATTTTGCCAGTGATAGCACTAAGCAAATAAGCAATGTTGCCAATCTGAGAACAGCCTGCATTCAAGGTCTTCAATCAATCAAAGAGAGACAATGTCTTTCTCTCAAAGATCAGATGTTTTGTAGTAAGAATTATATTGTTCTGTTTATCTTTACTTCAATTATCAGCTAGACAGGAAAAAATACAACAAAAAAGCATGTATTCGATTTGCCAAAAAAAAAAAAAAAAAATCATAGCAAAGAAAAAACAAGAATAACTAGAAAACACCTGACAATTTTAGAAAAATGTAATGTTTAAATCCATTCTTTTAAAATGATAAACAGCTTCTCTAACTGGAAATTACTGTGCAGCAGCTATTTTGTATTTTATTGGTATAAAATAACTTTAGGGTTCTATTTGATGCCTTGCAAAGATGTAATACTTTGCCGTAATTAGGTTTAAATCTTGCAAAAATAGAAACCTGCATTTTTCAGTTTTATATTAGATTTTTTTTAGGTGATGCTATTCAATGGGAGGATATAATTTGCTCTTTCTATGACCTTGGGTGAGTCATTTAACCCCTCTGAACCTTGGTTTCCTTCTTTGGTTGAAAATAGAGACAGTGATACTTGACCTCTCTCTCCAGATTTTGATCAGGTTAAAGAGGCCAATAAAAATGAATCTGATTTTGTAAACAGTGATACACACATCTGATGCACTGTTGTGTATTTTTGCGCCTCCTCAGCAGTGCTCTAGCTAGTCTGTCCTTGTCCTTGTCAACTGTATGTGGTCATGATGCCCTCTAGTGACTGCACTTAGTAGATGCTGTAGGCCCCAAGGAAGCCTTGAGAGGAAAAAAAGAGCTTAATGAAGTTAGAGAAGGGAAGCGAGGCTCGTAGCAGAAAATTATGGGTTATAAAACAATAAAAGCAGCAGGAAAAACAAGCAGCAGCTGACTATGAGTAAGAGAACAAGATGCACAAAGAGGGAGAAGAGAAAATAAGCAGAATAGAGAGAGATGTGAGATGTAGCTGATTTTGGAAGAGCTCACTGTGGCCTGGAAGGAGAGGAACAGGAATCTCTGCCCAGCTTTGTTTATAACCAGAAGTAGGTCCTTCCGCTCATGTAAGCTCTGCCCTCCACAACTCACCCCGTGACTGCAAAATGAGATAGTTAAAATTAAGGTTCAGAATTCTTTGAGTCAATGTAAGAAGATGAGCGAAAAATACAATGAAAATGAGAACTGAAGGAGGAAGGGTCTGTGGAAACGATTTCCAGAATCTTGTTTACTGTGTGTGAGGTCACCTCAGTACTGCAGTATCTTAATAACAGCCAAGTGACTGAATGAGGCAAGCTCATGTGGGGTTGGTTGATTGCGGGATGATGCTGTACTCGTAGTAACAGGAGTGTTTTGCAGTATAGCTCCACCCTTTACGAGGATCCAGCCCCTGTGAAATTGCATGGTCTTAGACCAAACGCCTGGGAGCCTCACTGACTACCTGTCTGAAGAGCTCCTTCTTCTTTTCTAAATTGATCCCTCTTTACTTAGAACTATCTAAGAATCAAGTGATCTTCCAGTGGGAGGATCCTTAAACGCAGCTTCCCCTTTCAAATTACAGACGCTACAATCCTGTCTGCATTAGGCTTAAGGCACGCTTTCCCTAAACCAACTGGGTATTACAGGAAAGTAATCAAAGTCAACAAGAACTGTGTAATTAAACCAGTGACGGTGCAAATAATCCAGAAGTCTGTCATTGCTCTCTCTAGACAAAAGATCACTCAAGGATGAGCATTTGAACTAATTTCACTGAAAGACAGGATGATGCAGCTGAATGGAAAGAACGCTGCATTGGGGTCAGGAGGTGTGGGTTTTCATTCTGATATAGACATTTGCTATCTGCGTGATCTTCTGCAATATTCTAAATTTGTCATAGCCTCATCTATACAATGGGAATTAATCCATTTATTCATATATTTTAAAGATTTTCAATGTGCCAGGCACTGTGTTAAACTCCCAGATGGCAGTGAGAAACAAACTCTAGAATTTCTGAGTCATGATAAAGATGAAACAGGTGTTACATTTTAAAACTCGAAATATCGTAACAGTGTAAGGTACTATGCATTCGTAAAGCAACATAAAACAATAGGGATTTTTCCAACCTTAAAGAGCGGCATTTAAAATTGAGTCTCGCCTTGGGAGCCTGTGACCCAAGGGAGCATTGGAAATAACGTCGACCGCAAAATCTTTTTTCTTCCAGTGAAACGCAAAACCTGCTACCTTCCTGGAACTATTAGCTTGGCCAAAAAGTCCTCTGTTAGTAAGTGGACATAGTTACTGCATGGCTGACTGCAACTCTTTATTTAAATATTTCCTTCATGTCTAGATAGGCTATGTCTGATGTCATATGCCTAATAGCTTTTCAGCATCTTTCCACACAGAAAGGAAGGGAAATAAGCCTTGTCATAGCCATCAAGTGTCCCCACCACCAGAGTTTCTTCTCTGCTACCCCTGTGCTGCCTGGGAGTGCTAAAACTATTTTATGGGGCCACCAGGTGGCAGTTAGGGCAAATAGTTTTAGTTTTTTTCTTTCTACATTCTTGGGGAAGACCAGGGACTTAGGAATGGAGAAACAAGCCTTGGTCATAAAAGCATTATGAAGCATTTGGGGGTGCCAGGCCCTGTGCTATATGTGATATATGCAATACCTCACCCAATCCCAAATCAATATCTGTTAAATATACTATTGAACAGATGAAGATAGAGAAATACAGGAAATAAAACATCTTCTGTCATAAGCAGTTAGAAAGTACCACAATGTCAATTCAGCTGCAGAAGACATGACACCACGGGGAAATTTCATTTCACTGCAGCAGTGTCGAAAAACTGAAGATGGGGAAAGTGTAGAGTGTGTTATTAAAATGATTTTTTCAAAAGGTTTTAACAGTTTGTAAATAAATTGCATCATTAGTCAATTTCCCACCTCCTAGTCTTCCTACCTTTATTCTTTATTTTTAGCTCACCAGGGTTTGTAATTGTTCTCCTTCTATAGTTTGATTCTCTCCTTAGCTTTCAGATTCTATACATTTCACTTCTCTTTATAAATAATTTTTAAAAATTCTTCATGTGAACCTGTTCAAGAACCTGTTGCATTGAAGACTGAATTCTAGATTCCTTACTGTTTCTGGTAGAGAATCTGCAGACAGAATATTTCACTGAGGCAAAATTATAAATGGAACATTTGATTTTTTATTTCCATGTCCCCAAAGATTTACTAAACATTAGATCTGATTTGGCCAACTTTTTCTACCAATATTTTCGGCTCTTGATGTGAAACTAGTTTCCCTTCAATCAGCACATTTTTTCCCTTCGATCAGCACATTTTTAAATCTAGGACACCTATTACCCAAATTTGGTGTAAAATTATGCAGCCAGCTCATTATCCACTTTCTGCATATTGCCAAGGGCTTGCTACATTTGTGTGTTCTGGTTGGCAGACATTTTGGTTAACTGCTATTCTCAATTTGTACCTACTTTATTTCAATACATGTTTCAAGATGAGTGTTAAAGAGTACATTGCTTTAGGAAACTTGTCTTTTTCTGGCATTTGAACTTGCCTAAATTGGGGAAAAAAAAATTCTGATTCTACTCCTTTTTTTTTTCTAAAAAATATTTCAAATCATTAGATGAAACTGTTAAAGATAACATTTGGAAAGTATGCCTCCTCTCCAGTGATTAAAAAGTGCTTTCCATTTTTGGCCCAATGCTCTTTTCCTGGGACATAGCATTTGATTATAAAGCTTTCCTGATGGAAGTATCACGAGACAGCAAACATGAGAATGGGAGAAATAATTTTGCATGCAATTTTTTGTCATCTGGCTGCACTGTATGGGAAATACATTTTCCCTGTCAAAATGTCAAGTTGTTTTGACTTCACAACAAAAGAGGAAGGAAGTTCTTAAATGTAGAACAATAACTCAGCTCACTGCTGATTTCTATCCTTACACCACACCAGAGAGACAGAATGTGTCCTACAAATGTCCATGCAGCAACTCATATTCACTTGGCATATTTTTGTTTATTGTTTGAGAATGTAGTACTTTGGGTAAAAATTCTGAAATGTGCAGTGTTATTGTGAGTATGTCTGAGTATTTCTGGCAAGATCTGTTTCTTCTTTTCTCCTTTTACTCTGGAGTTTTCTTGAACTGAGCCGTTTGGACAAATGGCACATATTTCAAGAATTCCAACTGTGGGAGTGTTTCACTCACAGGATTGTGCTTCCTTCCAAGAGCCAGGTCTGGTGAACATGCTCAGGAGCCGTGTAACGTGTTCCAAGCTATGCAGAAGTGCTTAGTTCATTCACTAGTCAAAGACTAACACATTTACAGCAATAAATTGCACTATAGACATTCTTTCTTCATGAATCTATTCATCCCATTAAAAAAGCAGGAATTCCAATTAAGTGGAGTAAAATATGCTAAGTAGTACAGTATAAGATTTTTTTAAATTACACCATGTTTTTCATGGATTATTTTAAGAAAAAAAAAACTATTTTAAGAAAAACCTGCCCTATTTTTGGAAGGTCTAGTCCCAAACTGCACAGGAAAGTTAGAGGTAAACTATTAAAATCATTGAGAACTGGTATTTTTCAAGCCACAATGAATGAAATCAAGCGTTTCTCTGTTTCTCCTTTCCTTTCTGAATTTCTTTTCCTGAGGCTTGAGGAAGCAATACTGGTCTTACTTTTCACATGAGTCAAGTTTATACTAGCTGAGCACCCTGAATCATTAACATCTTTCTCCCCAGGGGAGACCAAGCTCAAATCCATCAGCAGAATACATACTTAGACCCTCTCCCCTTCTTTCTGGCCCCCTGCTTCTTAGGAATGTGCTTTAACCACCAGAGCCTTCCTGATCACCACCTCCAGATGACAAAAGGAAAAAATGAGTGGCAGTGAACCAGAAGAGCTTAGGCCATCTATTTTATCCTAAAATCTGTTCAGAAATACGAAGTTTGTGTCAATTAGTAAGCACACTGGGAATACAGGTATACAAATTATTAGCAATATTTGGATATATAATGTCTATAGATATTTATTTTGCTTTCTCTCAGATGTTAAGAATTATGTCTTGCTTTTAACCTCCACCACTTGTTTTTCTACTTTGGTGGACATTTTTTGGTTGTTTCTTTACTGCAACAGTGAATTTATCCTTGAATTTTTCCATTAGGATTGGCAGTATTTACACAATAATTTCTTAGTATTAGTTAACTGTTACCTTATACTTACTATTTTTCCCCCAAAACTGAGTAAAGAATAGAGTGAAATGGCCTATACTTACAAGTGTAAATGGATATTAGAATTACTGCTTTTATTCCAAAAAATAGCACTCAAAGTTCACAAATGGAAGTTAATAACTAAATTTTAGTAACAGCAACTTCAACTTAAAAATTCCATGTAATTAATAGCGCATTAGTCCCACTGGGATAGGTTGAATTTCATGACTTCTAAAGCCTTTTATGTTTCTACTACTTTTCAATTCTAATGTTCAATATTAGCCGGAGTATCTGGTTAGTTTCAGTATAAAAAGATGATACCCACTTGTGATATGACACTACTTTCAATGTCACAGTGGAATCATTTATTAGTTTTTTAATTTAATTTTTAACATGTGAATGTGATATACAGAACACCTGATTTTTCTACACTGCATAGGATGTCAGTTCATTAAACTGATTTCACTCATTAGCAACTGCTTGTCAATGACTATGCTGTATAGAAAGCAACAGTATTATACTCTATTTTGATTACAGATAATTGAAGTGAATTTAATTAGACCCATATGAAAGAAATAGGAACTCTCACAATTGTGACATATATATATATATATGTGTCTGTCCATATGTCATATCTTAGTATATGAGGTATTTGCATGTGTACACTTACCAAGTTAAACGACCTCCTATCCCACAAAGTTCTCTTTAGAAATAAACTTCAGTCTCTTGTTTGTGAAACCAAAGAGAATTTCGCGCCAAAGAAATACCTACAAAGAAGTGTAGGTAAAGAATTGAAATGATTGACTCAGGCTTAAGATGATTTGATAGCTCTTTCTGCACCAAGAAACACAGAAAATCTCAAAGCAGGCCTGTGCCAACTGGTATTAAAAAAATCCTTCCTAAAGAGTGCATTATCTTCAATGGGAAACGCCGCAGTACACCTTGGCATCACCAGGTCAATTAGTGCACCGGAAAGATGCATGATATTTCCTTTTGGCAGCCACAAAGTGAGAGAATTGGAAGGCTACTAGCCCTGTTGTGTGCCAAGGCCTAAAAATCATGTAAGGAGGTGAAATGATGCGTGCCAAGAAAATAGCAACCACAGGAAGCAGCAAATAATGCAAGGTTTTGTGTCTTTACTCTACATGTAAGTACTCATTTACCAGGGCAGCTTTAAATTGACAGCTTTTGGATTTGTGAGGATATTGTGAGTCAGGGTTCTCCTGATTGGGCAAGATGAACGAGTGAACAACATCGCTAGGGGACCGCAGTAGATGAGATACTCATTCCTGTGCCTGCTTTAGCCCCAGCAGTGTGGGAATGGGGAGAAGGCCAGTGGTCTCAAGGCAGTTTCCAGCTCTCTGGCAAGCAAGACAATGCCATGGCTGTAACAGACACCCTCTGCCAGGTTCTAAAATCTCTCTCTTATGACCTTTTAAAGATCTTTAAAGCACAGTCTGCCCTTGGCCAACATAAGAGAAGAAACAGAGTCAATGCAGAAAATGCTGCCAAGACAACATTTTCTTCTTAAGATACTTAAAGCACCATTTTCCCTTTGCTAACAAGACAGGAACAACAAAGAGTCAATTAGGAATATGTTGCCAAGACATTGGCCACATACTTTCTACTCTAATTGATTTTGGGTTTGATGCAGTTTAGAATCCTCTAGATACGTTTTTTTTTTTTTTTTCTTACTGGAACACAGAAAGTTTTTGAAAGTAGAGATGGATAGCACCGCTCATTAGAAATAGCTGTCCTGCCCCAGAACAATCTTCAAGACAAAGGTTGCAAGACTATCTTTGCCCTTCCTGCCCATAAACACACCCCAATCGCAAGCCAAAAACACACCTAAAAGTTTTCACACCTTGCCCTTTACTAACAGCAATCATATTTAGGAGGAATATATTATTGTTAGTCAGGAAACTCTACCTGGCTTCAGGAGGTAGCTCAGTGGGTATTTGTTAAGTCTGATACCTTTCCTTTCAACATTTAGCTGAGATTAGCCATACTAGAAGCATGACCTACAACTGTGGAACACAGAAGAAAAGAGAAATGTTCTCCAAATCAAAGTGTGCTGAGGTCAGCTTGGGGCAGCCAACAATTCCTGGAAAGTGACAGAGATAAAGTTGAAGAAAGGGAAATGGTTGAAGACAAATGTCTTGCGTCTTAAAATGCTGCTAAAGTAAGCTGGCTCTTTGGATGGGTCATCGACAAAAACATCACCTTTGCTCTCTTCCTGCCATCCCTGCACTTCTCAGGCTACTGCTCCTAAAACCTAGAACTCTGGAGTGATGGAAATAGAGGGTACCCATGGCGAGGAAGAAATTGGAGAGTAGGAAACTCAGGGAAATTAATCCTGAGGAAAGTGGAAAGTGACTAAAACATTTTGAGCGGAGAAAAGTCAATAAATCAAATATAGAAACAAGAGATGGTAGGAGGTTCTCATAAGAGTCCAAATGAGAGGACGAAAAAGCCTGGAGTCATATCATTGCAGTAAAATGGAAGAAAAATCAAGAGTATAAATGAAGTGTCAAAGATGTTAAGAAACAGGATCTTTAAAAAAAATTTTTTTTTAATTATTATGGGTACATAATAAGTGTATGTATCCATGGGGTATGTGTGAAATTTTGATACAAACATACAATATATAATAATCTTACCAGGGCAGTTGGGGTGTCCATCACCTCAGGCATTTATCATGTCTTTGTATCAGAAACAGTTCAATTCTCCTCTTTTAGCTATTTGAAAATATACAATAAATTATTTTTGAGTGTCATCACTCTGTTGTACTATCAAATACTAGATCTTATTCTTTCTATCTAACTATGCTTTTGCACCCATTAACCATCCCCACCTGTTCCCCATGCCAGCTCTCCTTCCTAGCCTCTGGAAAGCATCATTCTACTATCTGTCTCCATGAATTCACTAGGAGAAATAGGATTTTTGACTGATGGGATGGAAGAAGCAAAGGAAAGGAAAGGAAAAAAGAACAACTCAGGTTTCTTGCCTAGGAAATTGGTTAAAAAAGGTATTTTTAATAAAAAAGGAGAGCTGAATAGGGTACTAATTTGAAGGAGAAAATAGCCCATTTTTAGACGTATTAAATTTATCAAATGTGTGTGCTATATATCAGGGTTCAATCACAATTCTGGCATAAATTTATATATTTTATAGAACACTATTAACTTGAAAGAAATGCAGGTATTTTGTTAAATGGTAGAAACAAGATCAAAGGGCATACTATATTATTATTCTTCTTTGCAAGGAAAATAGGTTTTGCATATTTACATAAAAAGGAAATTGAATGTGATATACTCTGGGTTATTAATAATCATTGTGAATTAAAATCCTTTCTTTAGTTTATATTGCTTTTTCAAACCTTCTGATTTTTCTAGCTTGAATGTAAATTTTTTGTTTGTAATATGGCACTTAAAATTAAAGTTGTTTTTCAGCTGGGCGCAGTGGCTCATGCCTGTAATCCTAGCACTTTGCAAGGCCGAGGTGGGTGGATCACCTAAGGTCAGGAGTTCAAGACCAGCCTGACCAATATGGTAAACCCTGTCTCTATTAAAAATACAAAAAACTTAGCCAGGTGTGGTGCTGTGCGCCTGTAGTCCTAGCAGCTTGGGAGGCTGAGACAGAATTGCCTGAACCCGGGAGGCAGAGGCTACAGTGCCACGTGAACCGAGATTGCACTACTGCACTCCAGCCTGGGCAACAGAGTAGGACTCCATCTCAAAAAAAAAAAAAAAAAAAGTTATTTTTCTTTTCTTCCATTACCCACACTGGAGCACAGCAGTGTGATCACAGCTCACTGCAGCCTCACCCACCTGGGCGCAAGTAATCCTCCCACCTCAGCCTTCCAAGTAACTAGGACTATAGATGCACACCACCATGCCTGGTTAATTTTTGTATTTTTTGTAGAGATGAGGTTTGCCATGTTGCCCAAGCTGGTCTCAAACTCCTGACCTCAAGTGATCTTCCCGCCGCAGCCTCCAAAAATGCTGGGATTACAGGTGTGAGCTGCTGTACCAGTCCTTAAAAGTTACTTTTCAAAAAGTTGATGATTCAGATCATTGAAGATGCTCTCATGCCAAAGAAAAGGTAGTTCTAAGAAGTTCATGGAATCTTACAAACACCTTTACAGCTCAACAGAACTGCAAAAATGAGTAGTATTTTGTTTTGTTT
The DNA here is from genome assembly GCF_000951035.1 of Colobus angolensis palliatus. NCBI lineage: Eukaryota > Metazoa > Chordata > Mammalia > Primates > Cercopithecidae > Colobus > Colobus angolensis. Next base: position 10,868,785 of record NW_012118710.1, on the reverse strand, counting down.
CTCTGTTCTGTACCTTACAGATATTGTGGTTACATTTTATCCACAAAAGAATACATGATTTAAAAGTAAGATCGATTCCTAAAAATTGGACCTGAAAAATTTACAGATAGAGTGGACAGATGTGTAGAATTCATCCCAGCATGAGTTGCTGGGATAGTACTGGTGCTTCTTCACAGGGAAAGAAACCTGGCTACCCAGACTACGAAGGCAAAGGGGAGAATGGCCTATAACTCATATCAGGTGAACATTCTCATTTCAGACAATTTTTGCTGACCCTGGTCGTGAAATTTCCTTAACTGGGTTCTATCTTTTACTTTTTATCCCAGGCTTTTAGCAAGGGTCATGGGAAAATGGGGAAAATGGCCATTTCCACATTTCTGGTCTATCACGTTTGAAGATATCGCCTAACAAACATTACTCAGGGTCCCTTGCATAAAAACCTCCATGATAAATTTCTTCTAAACATTTTTACCCAAAAAGCTGGATTCTCCTGTAAAACTGTTACCTATTCTCTATATATTATAATTATGGAATTCATTATCATTTCTACTCTTACCTACATGATTAGGTCACCAAAAGCTAATTATATAGCTAATTCATGGTAGTTAATTTTATTTATTTCTCTTAAGTCATGACTTACAAAATTGTGTTTCTATGTATACCATCTTATTACCTCCATTTATTTAAGTTACATACTACTTCACATTTCCTTTGAAGTGTATATTAGTAGTAGTGGTATTTTGGAGACAGAGTCTCACTCTGCTGCCCAGGCTGGAGTGCAGTGGTGTAATTATGGCTCACTGCAGCCTCAACCTTCCAGGCTCAAGCTGTTCACCCACTTCAGCCTCCCCAGTAGCTGGGACAACAGGTGTTTGCCACCATGCTTGGCTAATTTATTTTTTTTGTAATTTCCTGTTTCTTGTAGAGATCGAGTCTTACTATGTTGCCTAGGCTGGGCTTGAACTCCTGGACACAAGCAATCCTCTCACCTCCTCCTCCCAAAATGTTGGGATTATAGGCATGAGCTACCATGCCCAGCCATGAGTGTACATTATAAATAAATATCAATAATGTACTTTCACATATGAAAGGCTATAAAAGTATGCAAATATATTAAGGCAACATCTGTTAAGAGATAAAGTGATACTCTGTTGCTCATAACTCAAAATAATATATATATTTATATATATTTGATATATACATCAAAAACTTATATATATATTTGATATATATATATATATCAAAAACTTGATACATTCATCATTTGTTCCCAGAGTCATTACTGGGAACAAATATAACAAATATATTGCAAATTTATTTATTTATTTATTTATTTATTTATTCTTTTGAGACGGAGTCTCACTCTGTCGCCAGGCTGGAATGCAGTGGCGCGATCTCGGCTCACTACAACCTCTGCCTCCCGGGTTCAAGCCATTCTCCTGCCTCAGCCTGTTGAGTAGCTGGGACTACAGGCATGCGCTACCATGCCCAACTAATTTTTGTATTTTTAGTAGAGACAAGGTTTCATGTTGACCATGTTGACCAGGATGGCCTCGATCTCTTGACCTCATGATCCGCACCCCCCAGCCTCCCAAAGTGCTGGGATTACAGGTGTGAGCCATTGCACCCGGCCTCAAAAGAACAGTATAAACCCTATGTGTTCATATAAGCAGTAGCGCCTATTCCTAATTGTTGCATTTTATTGTATATGTGTTTCATTAGGGAATGTCTGAAAGATGTCCAAATTTTTATTTCAGTAGCTTAGTTTTGCCACTAAACTTCAGTTTTATAAATGTGTGCTGACTTAACTTGAAAGTATTAAAATTATTGTATTGATTTTTGCTTGGAAATGAAATTCATAAGCAGAATTATCACTGAAATTTACATGCAAGAGAAATTGATACAGATGATTTGAAAACTTATGGAAAGATTGAAGGTTGCCAAAATCTTTCTCTTTCTAACTTTACTACCTTTGTGTACATTTACACTCTAATCACAGGTATTTATAGGGCTTAATTTTAACCAAAAGGAAGAAAACTAGGATAGAAATGGCTCTTGAGAGGAATGGAAAGTCTTCTATGATTTCTCGCTGACATTGCCTAGATACTCTGCATTTATGAGCGAGCATGCATGTATATCATCAAATTTAACCTTCACAACAATTTCATATATATTATCAGATTTAATCCTCATAATAGTTTGCTGTCCTAGTTTTTAGTTTAGAAAACCGAGCCTCCTATAAGCTAAGAAGTTACTTGTCCAAAATCACAACTTTAGATAATGGTAGACTTAGATTAAATCCATATTTGCTGGCTCTACATTCCATATTCTTCCCATGTAATTGAACAAGGTTTTGGAATAAAGTTGAAATCCACAAAAGGAATAGGGCAGTGACTTGACTTCCTAATAAAAATATTAAATGTGGCAGAAAGTATGGATGTCAATGGAATGTAAGCTCTGGGCCTCCTCAAAAACTTGATATACTCATCGTTTGTTCCCAGAGTCATTACTGACTAACTGTGTGCTTTGATCATTATATTTGCTTTCTGATACTAATTATATTAATTCTTGCTGATAGAAATCTTCACTCCTTCATACCCCACCTCTGTTTGATTCTTAATCTCATACATAAGAAGTTTTTATTCAAAGTCTCATTTTTCTTTCCAGGACAAGTATATTGTAAGAATTAATTAATACTCTTAGAACCATTCAAGCAGTTGGTTCTAATTGAGTATTTTTCTCCCCAGTTAGCACAGCACCCTGTCAGAGCCCTCAAAGTCAGACAAAGAAGGATGAAAGATGTTTTGGTGCTTAATAAAGAACTGCTGATTGACTGTTTGAAAAACAAATGCCGCACATCTGCAATCCCAGTGCTTTGGGAAGCCAAGGCAGGAGGATTGCTTGATCCTAGGAGTTTGAGACCAGCCTGGGCAACATGATGAAACCTAATCTCTACAAAAAAAAATAGAGCCAGGCATGAACCTGTAGTTCCAGCTACTTGGGAGACTGAGGCGGGAGGATCACTTGAAACTGAGAGGCGGAGGTTACACTGAGCTGAGAATGTGCCATTGCACTTTACGCTAGGGTACAAGATTCTGTCTCCAAAAAAAGAACAACAGCTGTATGGTTTGGAGAGCCAGTGGCTGACAAACTGAAGGTCATGGCTAACAAAGCCTTCGTATCATTGAATCCCAAACATCTGTTTATATAAATAGCATCTTCTTGGAAAAAACATACAAATTCCGAGCCCTCATCCCATTATAGTTGGTAAGTCTAGGATGAGACCAGAAGGGGTCATTTTATTGAGATTTTCAGATGACTTTGAATTCATATTTAATATTTATTCTGGTTTGCCTGAGGTTGAGGGGTTCCCCAGAACATGGGACTTTCAATCTTAGGCAAACTGGAATAGTTGGTCACTCAGATTTCAGTGCAGGTGGTTAAGGTTTACACTTTCAAAAATACGGTAGTGATCTAGATTTGGTTCTAGGAGTTTGGTTCAATTCAGGGCTAACAAAAAAATCTATTTAGGACCACTTGGGGATTAGCGATTCTCAAAAGTTAGTCCTTGAATCACTTCCTGAATACCTATAGTTGAAGTACAGATATCTGCATTTTAACAAGATTCACAGGAAAATTAATGTTTGATGACTATTGTCATCAAGTCTCAGAATCAGAACTCAGCTTCCAACCAAATGAAATTACTAAACTAACCTCTCTGAGTGAGGCTGAGAGCAAGAAGTTTTGTATAATGATTTTTGAGCTAAGATACAGAGTCTACTATCATAATCCTGTTTCCCACCATAAGAATTAAGGGGTGTGTGTGTGTGTGTGTGTGTGTGTGTGTGTGTGTGTGTGTTTTGCTTTTCTGAAGTGAATGACATCGTTTTTGGAATGAAAAAGTCTTGCCCCACCCTGTAACTGTATCTCTGCCTTTGAGACAATTTAGCCCTGGAATCAAACCTGGGGGGGAGGATATCAAATTATGATGCTATTAAAGAAAACGCTGACAAATTTCTAAATTCCTCTCCTCTATTCCCTGCTGCATACAGCTTCCTTCTTCCTATATATAAATACTATATCTGCTCTAGAAACATGAACAATAATGTAAATATTGAACAGAGTGGGAAGGAATTTTAACTTTATTGATGAGTAGTAGTATTACCCCTCTGGACTGATGCAGATGAGCTCACCATAAAGACAAAGTGAGTTCTTGTGGTCCTTAAGCCACAAGTTGGAGTCTGGATAGTAGGGATGGAAATGGGTTATTAGATCATCTGTTCACTTTCCTCTCCAAGCAGCAATTAAATTTATTTTCTTTGTCTCAGCTTACTCATTGCTCCAAGAGAGAGAGAGAAAAAAGGAAGCATTTCAGCTCCTCTTCATGGGGAATAAGACCAAACATAGAACACTTTTCTCTTAACATGTGTGGTGCTTGAGAGGAGAAAGAGGCAGGAAGGAAACACAGGAGAAATGTGGGAATTACAGCTAACCCAAGGATTACTTTGGCTGTCCCCTTCAGCTAATGTGAACATTCTGGCAGTCAGATGCAGCCCTGTGAGAAATATCTATTATACATCCTAAGTAGATGCTCCAACTGCTGTTTTTCACATGCAGCTTACTCCAAGATGAGTGTGATGCTATCACAGTGCAGGATAACAGAGATGTACCGCGAACCCAAGGCTCAAGATGGGAATGAGAAAACTTAATAACAAAAACACAAAAACAAAACAAGTCACATTATCCTTTTAGCCTTCAGGGATCACCTCCTTAAACCGTTTTTAAAAACCTCTCTGCACTTTATATCAGGTGCAGGAGAAGTAGACCGCATACATTATTTGTTATCTATCTTTGGAGGGATTTCTTTCCCTCTCCTGCACTTAATCATTCCCTTATCTGAATATTAACTCAGTGTAAAGCTCCCCAAATTTTCTAAGTTCTTGAAAGCGAGCAAAACCTATTGCAATGCTCTATATGTTTCCTACTAGATATGTTTCATGAAAGACTTCATTATGTCCACTTTCTTTCAAGTTTTTGTGTCAGCCCTGAATTGCTATAATTTCCAACATTCCCTGGAACATAACGAAAACCAGAGAATTGCTTTTTTTTCTGGGTTCATTTTTATTACATTCTTTTACATCTCTTACTTAACTACTTCTAATACCTTTGCTCTGAAACTCTGTGCATTTGAGGGTTGTTTTTTTTTTTTTTTCCTGTTATTTGGTGGACTGCAAGGGCACACAAAACTAGCTTATTTTTCCTAGTCAGGCGGTTTTGAGTAGAAGGTGATTGTGTTTTCCAGAGATAAGTATGTAAGTCTTTTCTCCTACCAGAGGAGGATTCTATTTTAGTAGTCTATTAAGTAGACAATAAGCACTGAGTTATGAGTTGATAAGTGGATCTGCTTACCACCTAGAAACATCAATTGAAACCACAGCTTATGGTTTCTTATTGCCTCTTTTTGGTTTCTCACTGTGTCTTTTTGGTTATTGTTATTTCATTTCCGACTTGGGCTTGGACTGTTCAGCTTGGCTGTGTTAATTTTTCAGAATCAATGACTTTAATAGTTACTTCCATGAGTTTTTCCTCCTGCATTTTATCTAAGCAATTCACTAACTATTCATAAGACCATCTTTGAAAGCCTGAGATAGATATCCAGGTAAATATCCATGGAAAAAATAAACACTCTGCAAATTTGCAAACAAATACAGCAATTGCCAAAGTATGGTTATCTTTTGCAGTCAGTACTGTGGTTTCCGTTTGAAAAAATAAAGTTTTCTTGTCAGTTTTGCTCCTAGGGCTATCTGATTCAGTGAGTAGTTGGTGAGGAAATAAATACAGATATAATAATCTGTGCTTGCTCAAAAATTTAAAAATTCTTTAGGAGGGGTCTGGGTGTGGTGGCTTATGCCTGTAATCCCAGCAATTTGGGAAGGAGAGGTGAGTGGATTACCTGAGGTCAGTTCTTGAGACCAGCCTGGCCAAAATGGTGAAACCCTGTCTCTACTAAAAGAATTAGCCGGGCTTGATGGCGCAAGCCTACAGTTCCAACTACTTGGGAGGCCGGGGCAGGAGAATCACTTGAACATGGCAGGCAGAGTTTGCAGTGAGCCAAGATCATGCCACTGCACTCCAGCCTGGACAATAGAGCGAGACCCTGTCTCAAAACCAAAACAAAACAACAACAACAACAACAAAAACCCTTTCGGAAGGATGAAACTCATTTCCTCTATCAGCATAGTGTCACCATATTAGAGAAGTAGTAAGGTCAAGTTTTAAGACAACTGAGGCTCAGGTGTCCTCGGCTGAAGGGAGAGAGAGGATACCATTCTTGAATAGGCTATGGGGCAGCAGTAATCCGCAAACTGGTCGGTTGCTTCTGGGTTGATGGTCTAAACCCGCAGTAATCATTTGCTTGTAGAGATGACCAAGTTATCAGTTATACTTATATCCACATTTTTTTCTTGTTTCAGGGGCTTACCACACTTCTCCAAATTTACTTTTAATTAATTTGCAATTTTAAATCATTCCGTTAAGATAAGAGGTTTTTATTAAATTTAGTACAACTCATGGTAGTTCCAACAGAAATCACTGAACTTGGCAGCTGAAAATAGTGACCAGGCTGACGACGTGCCTGAATTAAATAGGGAGATGCTATTTAGTCCTTAACAGAGACACACTTTCCACCCAGAAACTTGACAACTGGAGGAGAAAAACACAGAGGTGAAGAGAAAAGAAGACTATTCTGGAAATTAACAGATCTAAATTTTGGTTGTTCTTCAACTTGTTAGCTATGTGTCCAGAAATAAGCCTCTTAACCTCTCTATCCCTTGGTTTCTTCACTCACCACTCTAAATCTGATGAAACAGAGCAGTAAGAATTTGCTTGTTTCTTATAAAACTAAACATGCATTTACCATATGATTCAGCAGTTGCACTCTTGGACGTTTATCTCAGAGATGTAAAAACTTACACTCAGTAAAAACCTGTACATGAATATTCATAGCTGTTTTATTTGTAAAAGCCCAAGACTGGAAACAACACAAGTATCCTTAAATCAGTGACTAGTTAAACAAACTGTGGCACAGCTATACTATGACATACTATGAAGCAATAAAAAAGGAATGAGCTATCGATACAGACAAAACCATGGATGAATTTCAAGGGAATTATGGTAACTAAAAATAAGCCAATCACAAAAGATTTCATATGATGTGATTTGATTTATAAATATTCTTGAAATGACAAAAGTATAGAAATGGAGAACAGATGAGTAGTTTCGAGGGGTCAGAGAGTAGAGGACGGAGGGAGGCGTGTGTGTCCGTAAAAAAGGTTGCACCAGGGATCCTGGTGAGGAAGCTGTTCTGTACCCTCACTGCTGGTGTTCACGTGAATCTACATATGTGGTAATATTTGATGGAACCAAATACACACACAAACAGACACTACACATATGAGTGCATATAAGACTGGAGACTGTTATTTTGATGGATTCCATAAATGTCAAATCTTTGGTTATGATATCGAAGTGTAGTTTGGCAAGATGTTACTATTGGGGAAAATAGTAACATTGTACTATAGTCCTGTGAATTATGGATTCACAGGAAATTGTAAAAAAAAAAAATGCTTTGTCCTGTACATTTTTTTACAATTTCCTTTGAAGCCATAATTATTTCAAGATTAAAAAATTTGCAAAGGAAGAATTATAGAGACTCAGATTTTTTATTTTGAGATTTAATCTACCATATGAGAAAAATAAGCTTTAACTGACCACTCTTTCCTTCCTATCCAAAGCCTAGTCAGTGAGAAAATGTTGCAAGAGAAGGGGAATGAGGGGTACCTGAGACTCCAGGAGAGTAAATAACCTTTTTAAAAAGCAATACAAGCCAGCAGAAAAAGGAAGGATGGGACTCTGGAGCGATTCTGTGAAACTGTGGTTTTCAAAGTTCAGCATATATCAGATTCCCAGAGCGCTTGTTTAAACAGAAATTTCTGCCCTGCAACCCCAGAGTTTCTGATTCACTAGATCTGAGGGCGGCGGAGTGTAGTTCAAAAATCTGTATTTTTAGAAAGTTCCAGCATGATGTTGACTCCAGTGCTGATGCTGCTGATCAGACCACACTCTGGAAACCACTGCCATAGAACATCTGAGAGTCACAATTTGAAACTCTCTCAAGAAACTTCTAAGTAAAATGCAATGTAATAAATTCCTTAAGAATTCTCTGTATTTACAACTCTTTATTTGTGTAGTTTCCTTCCCCCTCAGTATGTTGGCTGGTAAAAATGTTCTTTTTGATTATTCATCTGTGTGGGCTCAAGAGTGTGTCACTGAGTTAATTTACAAAGCCTCTGATTGCATATCCATCACATTTGTAGAAAGTATTATCCCGGAAAAATCCATCAACACAACACATAAGCTCCAAAATGTACTGCACAATTGGCGTGCAATAGAGTAGTCAAAGAACCAATGAAATGCAAAAAGTTATCCATATGGAGACCTCAAAATAAATTAACACATTAAATCCTATGACATTGTATGAGATCCCATTAGGGTTTATTGTTACCGTTTTCTTTAATGTTTCTAAACTAGAAATGTTGTCCTGGCAGAGCAGTGTAATGCACATGCTTTGGCATCAAATGCCACCTTTTTTTTTTGAGACAAGATCTTGCTCAGTCACCCAGGCTGGAGTGAATGTGCAGTGGTGCGATCATAGCTCACTGTAGCCTCGAACTCCTGGGCTCAAGCAATCCTCCTACATCAGCCTCCTGAGTAGCTGGGATTACAGATCCCAGCTGCCCAGCTATTTTTAAACTACCACCATGCCCAGCTATTTAAAAAAATTTTTGTAGGGACAAGTCTTGCTGTGTTGCCCAGGCTGATCTTAAACTCTTAGGCTCAAAGAATCCTTCAGACTTGACGTCCCAAAGTGTTGGGATTACAAGTGTGAGCCTCCACATCAGGCATTGTTTCTATTTTAACTTTGCTACTTACAAGAAGTTTTAATTTGACCAACAACCAATGTAAGCTCTAGTTTCCCCATATGTAAAAAGAAGATAATGCCTAAATTGCAGGATTTATTGGGAGAATTAATAAGAACATGCCTAGGTTGGGCACAGTGACTCATGCCTATAATCCCAGTACTTTGGGAGGCCAAGGCAGGCAGATCATGAGGTCAGGAGTTCGAGACCAGCCTGACCAACATGGTGAAACCCTGTCTCTACTGAAAAAACAAAAATTAGGCAGGTGTGGTGATGGGCGCCTATAATCCCAGCTACTCAGGAGGCTGAGGCAGGAGAATCACTTGAATCCGAGAGGCAGAAGTTGCAGTGAGCCGAGATCATGCCATTGCACTTCAGCCTGGGCAACAGAGGAGACTCTGTCTCAAAAAGAAAAAATAAAAATAAAAATAAGAACACGCCTAAAATAATTAGTGTGATATCTGACACTTAAGTTCTCAAATAGTGGTGGTGAAGATGTGAAGGAGGATAGAGTTGACTGTGATTATTAATCATCTTATTTGTTGATCATATTAAAATGGCAAAAACCACAATTACTTTTGCACCAACCTAATATTTCAGCAGGTATCCTCTGAATCAGAAGTAAATAGCCATGATAATCTTACCATTAGTTATTTGACTGAGCAATTACAAGTCCCAGGCCCTTACTTTTTCATATTAATTTTTTTACAACCAGTCTATGGGATGCACACTGTTCTCATTTATCATATAAGGTAACTAAAACTTAAAGAGTTTAATCTATTGCTCAAGGTTATCCAGTGTATCGGTTTGCTAGGGCTCTGTAACAAAGTACCACAAACTGGGTGGCTCAAACAACAGAGATGCATTGTTTCACAGTTCTGGAGTCAAAAAGTCCAAAATCATGGTGTTGGCAGGGTCGGCTCCTTCTGAGGGATACAAGGGAAAGATTGTTCTGGGTCCTTCTCCTTGGCTTGTAGATGGCTGTCTTCTCCCTGTGTCTCACCATGTCATTGTTCCCCTAAGCATATCTGTCTCTGTGTACACATTTTTCCATTTTAAAAGGACATTAGTCATTGCCAGGCACGATGGCTCACACCTGCAATTCCGGTGCTTTGGGAGGCTGAGAGAGGCAGATCACTTGAGACCAGGAGTTCGAGACTGGCCTGGCCAACATAGTGAAACCTATCTCTGCTAAAAAATACAAAAATTAGCTAGGTATGGTTGTGCATGCCTATAGCTCCACCTATTTCTACTCAGGAGGCTGAGGCATGAGAATTGCTTGAACCCAGGAGGCAGAGGTTGCACTGAGCTGAGATCGTGCCACTGCACTCCAGCCTGGGTGATAGAGTAAGACTCTGTCTCAAAAGAAAAAAAAAAAAAGGACATTAGTCACTGGATTAAAGCCCACATTATGGAACTCATTTTAACTTGATGACCCCTGTAAAGACCCAATCTCTAAATTATGTCACATTCTGAGGTGCTGAGAGTTAACACTCCAACATATCTTTATTGAGAGGGACAGAATTCAAATCCATAGCACACAGTCTGAGAATGAAGTCTGAGATATGAACCAGACTTCATACGCAATGCTGCGGACTGAACTTTTGTATCCCTGTGAAATTCGTATCTTGAAGGCCTAATATCTACTGTGATGGTATTTGAGATGGGGCATCTGTGAGGCTTTAATAGATTTAGATGAGGTCAGGAGAGTGAAGCCCTTGTGATGGAATTAGCACCCTTATAAGAAGAAAAGAAGGCCAAAGCCTCCTCTCTCTCTGCCATGTGAGAATGCAACAGGGAGTGGCCATCTACATACCAAGAAATGGGCCCTTATCATACCCCAAATCTTCCTGCACATTGATCTTGGATTTCTCAGGTTTTGGAACTGCAGGAATTTGATGTTCATTGTTTAAACCCCTCAGTCTATGGTATTTTGTTATAGCTGCCTGAGTTGACTAAGACAGGCAATATATGACATTGCTGTTTGGCCCAGGACTTTTAGGAAATGTGGATCCCATTGGTAGTGCTCAGCAATCAAATTTATTTGATCCTCATGTTCAGCAGACATGTTGTTTTTTCTTCATGTATTGCCAACTCTTTTATATGATACATAAAACATATTGAAAAACGTAGACTTGCTATCTTTATATTCCACATGTTGGCAGAATCTTTCCAAGAAAAGTGATTTTCAAATCATTCCTTGAGAGCATTGAGGCTGAGAAGTGGTCTTTGCATATTTATATTTAGAAATTCTTGAATCCAAAATCTAAATATTGAGTCTTGGTAGAAGAGAAAAACAGTCATAATTTATGTAAAATAGTTGTTTCTAGGTGATGAACTGAAGCAGGGACTACATTTAAGAGGTAGAATGGTATTGTCAAAGTCAGTGTACAATCAGGCAATTAAAGAGATTATTTTATCCAAACTATTGCAGTTAACGAGGAATGTCTCAAAAGAAAGGGAAGCAGGATTTTATAGATATAAGAGAACAAAAAGTTTAAGGGATTTCTTAACCACCACTGTTTTCTAGAAGCATAGGGATTAGGTCACATTCAACATCGTGTCTCCACTTCTACTTAAGATTAATAAACATTGTGGGATGCTGAACAACGTAGAGGTGATCATCAGAAACCTGAGTAAGACTGAGCAGGGTCTAAGAAATAGTCTCTCACTCCAGCCTGGGCGACAGAGCGAGACTCCGTCTCAAAAAAAAAGAATTCTTGTTGGTATTGTTGTCGTAACATCCTTAAAACAACTGTTGAGAAGTGGTGGCAAAGGCCAGTTGTTTCAAAGTAATGGAGATCAGGATCCTTAAAAGAAGTATTTAAAATGAAAAACATTAATTTCAAAGATTATGTTAAAGACCAGAGTTTAACCCTGAGCATACCAGTCCAGCAAGTTCCAAAAGGTCGGTGGGGAAAATCTTTTAGTTACACAGGACCATTCACTGATTTTCTTGAAGCTAGGATGTCAATGTTCTTGATGATGTTCAGTCTTGGTTAGCTTTCCTCTAAGAGAATGAAGGACCTGAGCTTTTCACCAGAATTTGTTAGTGGCTCAGACACTGGTTTGTGCAGGGGAAAGTCTGGCCTCAGTGTAATCTGCTGCAGTGGTGAGTTCTTCAAAGTTTGAATCAAGTAGTTGGACTTTGGCTGGCAGAATTTCTTCAAAAAGGGCTAGCTGCTAGACAACCTAGAGTTCCAACAGGAATCTGGGTAATCAGATGTTATTTTTCAGTGACACCAAGTGAGGGAAAGAGAGAAAAATTGGAAACATTAGTTTGTAGGATTGTAGCCAGATATTGAAGCAAACTGGAAGGCTTCACAGTTTGGTACGGATTAACAATTTGGGTAAGATAACAGGATCCAGTTTAATTTTTAGGAAGGTATCCAAACTGCTTTTTCCACAGAGGAGAGGAAGTCATTTAAATCATTCCAGACCAGTCAGAATTTGCATATGCATCAGTTACCTGCAATTTATAAAACTCTATAATGTGGCTAAGAGAAAATTATGTCTACAGTCTGATAAACAGGAAGGAGCAGCTTGCTGTAGTTTTCCACTGAAACAAACCATTTCTCTCTATAGTTAGCCCTTTTTTGATCAAAAATAATCCCAAAGAAAGATTATTCTTGATCACAAGATAAGGCTAATACCATCAGATTTGGCCTGATTATTTACATTGTTGTCTTAAAGATGAGAATTCACTACATAGGGCTTCTTATATTTGCTTTGCTGGAAGTTTTCATAAAGAATCTCAAATTGGATTTTTAAAAGCCACTTGAGGTTAGGAAGCTATATCAAGAACTCACCAACAGACTTACCTACAGTATCTATAAATTTTGGTAAGTTATCATAGATACCTGTCTTTTAGAGGTCCCCAAAATATCTCGGGTTTTCTGGGCCTGCTAGGAAGTATCCTTCACCTGTAAATTTGGGCACCTCATTAGCCAGGAATGAGGTCAGTTCTCCCAAGAGGGCTTTAAATGAGCATACCTGATGTCTCCAATATTTCATGCAAACAAGGAAGAGTTTATTGAACCTATGCAAATAACTAAGTTTTGAAATATAATAAGAATACTCAGTAAGAATTTCTGAATTTTCTAACAGTCAAACACGAAGAAAAAAATACCATTGACAAATGTTTTGTTTATATTTACAAAGCATGGACTCCTGAATTGTTATGAGTTTCAGTTAGCTTAAGAGAAAATAGAAAGGGGTTTCCTACAATGAAAAAAATCAACCATTAAAATATCAACAATATTCCAAACAAAAGCCACAGTCATCCCTCATCAGTTCCTTCAGTCCTGTGTAATTCTTGCTCTACTTCCTCTTGGCTTAACAGCTTCATGCATACATCTGCCTCTCCAACCAGGGCTGTGGAAATCCTGACTCAGACTGCTGGTACGGTCTCAAGGTTGTGTAAGTGATGGCATCAGAAGCTTCTGGCCCAAATGAAAAGTACCTGGCATAGAGCTTTTCCATGGGACTCTGAGATAATCCTTTGTTGAGACAAAGCACTCCAGCTAGATTTGCAGGAGCTTTTAGAGAAGCACCACAAAGCAAAAATCTATTTGTAAATGACAAAAGACTTAAAAATGATTTTGAAAAATCATTTTCAAACATGAAAGATCTAAGGAGTATTTATCACAAGAATTCCCATTTGAAAAATACTGGCTGATAGGCACAGAAAAACAAAGAGAGCATGTTCTCACTTACATGAGGAATTTTAAAATAATCACACTCAAAGAAGCAGATAGAATGGCAGTTACAGAGGATGGGGGTGGATGGAATGGGGAGGTGATGGTCAAAGGCTATAAAATCTTTGTTAGGAGGAATCTGGTTTCTTTTCGCTTTTTGAGTTCTATTGCACAGTGTGGAAGTATAGTTAATAATAAAGTATTGTACATTTCAAAACTGGGAAGAGTAAATTTCAAATGTTCTCACACAAAAAATGACTAGTATTTGGAGTGATGGATATGTTAACTGGCTCAATTTAATTATTCCACATGGTAGGCATAAATCATATTATCACTTTGTACTCCATATACTTATAATATCATAAATTGTCAATTCACAGTTTTTTTTTTTTTTATAAAAGGAAAGCACTGGCTTAGAAAAAGCTAATTTCAAATTAAAGAATAAAAGTTTTTACCAAGTTAACATTTTAAAAATAACTGAAACTTATGACTCATGCAGTGCTCTCTAATAGCAGGACAAAGTGACATTGGGACTCAAAGAAAAACACATTATGGACATCAAAGCCTTTGATGACTCTCTAGGAATTTCCCATGCAGTAAACAATTTCTGAAATATTTATACTGATAACATTCTGCCCATACAGATTTATGCTAGGAAAGGTTAAGCATCTCTTCTGAGTTGACAATGACTCCCATGCAATTTGTCAATAGTAACATACCAAATAAACCTAATTCTTTGCAGCAACTTTCTTTCATAAGGTGAAATAACAAATCTTTTGTGATTTTCAGAGGCCCTCTGGAAGATACCAAAGACAGTTTCGGATGCAACAGATGTCACTTAGGAATCAGTTTTGGGCGGGAAAATATCAAAGATTGTCAGGAGATTGGGACACTTGACTAGGATATGGCCATGAGTTACCGATAAACAATACTTTGCTACCTTAACTAAAGTGACAGCAAAAAGAGTGGAAAAGTAGGCACAGGCAGTAACATGATTGTAAAGAATCTTAGCTTTTTCAAAAGGGAGAAGACTTTACTAAATAAGCAAGGATGTGATAAGCTCAACACAAAATACAGGAAGTTATTCTAAGACATAGAATCTTTGCCTTCCAGGCAGATTACTCAGAAGGTAAAGAAAAAATATGAAGAGTAGACCAAGAAGTTAAGAAAATGTTGTGTTTTTAAACAGAGATAAAATTAAATTCTACTTTGCATCAGTATGATATTTCACACCGAAGATCTTTCTGAAATCTTATAAATGAATTCATCAAGCCTCAGCCAGCACTGACCACAGCAAATTTTGTTTCCTACAAGCGTTTTACAACTTTCTACGTCTATCAACTTTTGTCCTACACATTAACAACTAACTATATGACTTCAGAATAAAAAAACTCTATTTTAACAACAACATGTCCTACAAACTTTGCATACAAAATTGCATCTCTCTGCCATTATTATGCCTTGTGGAATCTCATTCGTGTATATTGATTATAATTTTTAAATAGAAATAGTAACATCTGTTGCACAAAGAAAAAAGGGAAAAGGATAACTGTGATCTTTCTGTCATACATAAGCTTTTTGTAACACACTAGTGGAACTCATGAATACACATCTCACGACTTTTAATAGCCATGCATATTCTTTACAGCACGACTTATGCAAAGTGGCAAAAATGAACACATTTATTAACAAAACAATGTACGTGCTTCTCTATAGCATATAGAAACAAAAGGCAAAACGTATATAAACGTAGCATTATGCTTGGTTACCAATATTTCACTTTCCTCTCTTGCATAGAAATTACACAAATATCAAATGAATATTCATTAATTAATTCAATTTAGCTTCAATCCAAGGTTTCAGGTTACCAAATATCTTGGAAATTGTCTTCAAGCTGATATTCTCCAAAATATTACTACCATTGTAAGTTTGTTAGGATAGTGACTCAATTTGCTTAAACACAAATTTTTGTTTTTATTATATTAAACATTCAGTAGAAGTAATGCTAGATTATTTGGTTGGTAAATCTATTTAAGTTTAGGAAGAACATTCACAAGTAGAATAGAAGCATGCTTGTGTTATATTTAACACTAAAAACTCAGAGAAAACATAGCTATTTTTACTAAATCAACCTTATTAATTATTTGATTATCAAAATAATAATTATTGTTAATGTTTGCCCAACATTTACCTAGATTTTGTGAACTTGAATTATTGTTTCTGAGTTATGTTCCTACAAGATACATCTTTTTTTACCTACGTTAAAAGTATTTAAGGCTCAATTTCCTTAACTTCTGGGAATTTGGGAAATATTTGGTTTATATAAATGTTTATTTATTTCTAAGCCAATTAGAATAGAGCTTCTTTTAAGAGATTCTCTAACCTAATTTAGTGACACCATCCTGAGGTAGGTAAATATTTTATTTTTATTTTTTTCAGAGATGGGCTAGATTAGAACTCCTGCCTTCGGACTCCTGAGTAGCTAAGGTTGCAACTTCCATAGTAGCTGAAATTGTAGGTGCATGCCGCCATACCTGGCCTACAGGGAAATATTACATACTCTAACAGTGAGTGGTGATGTCCTTTCTGAATTACAGACATGTAGACATTAAAGCAGAGATAGCAAGAATTTAGTTTCAATTCTAACATTTAAGCCATGGGTCAAGAGTGGACACAGAATAACAAAACTTACTGTTTTATATCAAAGAGCTGTTCTCTTCTCATGATTCTTGATTTGAGCTCAAAACAAACAGAAAAGAGTAGCAAACCAAATTCTCTGTTGTCTTTCACCCGTAAGAGACAAGATCTCTAAAAGTCAATAATCCCCTTTTCAGAGATGATCAAGTGGTCAGACCACAAAACCAAAGCCAGTGCCAGAAATCAAGTGAGTACTAAAAATATATTTATAAAAATCACATCTTTGCCTTACTACCAATAGACAAGGGTCCATATCACAGGACCAGGAGTTAGACTCATTCATAGTTCCTTGGACCAGGAATGGAGCACAAAGGGCCCAAAGAAGCCTTATTACCTGGGTGGAGTAAACAAAGATCCTAGTGCAGGAGCCAGTGTATCCAAGTCATGGCACCAAACTATCAAATACAAGATGCACCAGGTCATTAAAGGGAAGATTTTATTCAAACCATTGCAAAATGGAGAACATTGATTTATGGTGAATATCTCGAAGAAAAGGAAGGGGGCCTGGGGTTCTATAAAGCCAGGAAAACAAGGGAGTCATCCAGAAGTCTTATAAAAGTCATGAAGAAGGGTGGAGATGGGTCTTATCTCAGAATATGGGAGGGCAGTGTGGGCCTTTGCATTTGTTGTTTGCCAGACACTAAAGGGTAGAGAGGTTTCTTAATCTTTACTCTTTTCCAGAAGCACAGGGCTCAGGTAAGATTGAATATTTTTCATGCCTTTCATCCTCTCTGTCTGATCTCTTTCAAACCATCTTTTTTGTTGAGGCTATATGAAATGTTTACTGTTTTACCTTCCAATCAACTCCATAAAAACAGTTGATCTAAAACATCTAGCTAAGTTCCACTGCATTTTAGTCATTCATTACAGAACATCATTCCAGGGAGGGTTTATTCTCTCTGTCTAAACAAGCAATGAAGGGAAATCTTTTGGAAGTGGCCTAGCATTTGATGGGAAGCAAGGACAAGGTCTACATTAGTGGATCACAGACTTTTTGCCGCTGAGATCCACCATCCAAAATGCATTCATTATTATCTTTGCATGTGTTTATTTAGCTGCAACAATAGTTTAATGATTTTCATAACACAAAACTTCACAATGTGTGATGACACTGATATCTTCTAGTCTATTCCCCGCGGTTCTATTTCATTTTTTTATAGCTTATAGTGACTCATTAAAATTGATTTCCACGAATGCAATGCAACACACAGTTTGAAGTCCACTGGATAATATTTTAAAACTATTATTATAAAATGAATTTGGTAACCTTTTCAAAATTTTACTAGTATCATTTCTGTGGTTTTTAAGAATACAAACATTTTGCGTTCTAGTCTTTTTTTCACATAAGTATATAGCAGATTCCTATAAATATTTTAATAGATCAGCAGTTTCCAGTGCCATGTTTGGGTGATGATATTTTACCAGAGATAGTCTGTAATGAAAAATTGAGAGAAATGATGACAATGTAATTCACAAACATGTATACTTAGTTATTTATAATACATTTGCGGACATGTATATTTAGTTATTTATTCAACAAATATTCAGTGCCTTTTATATCTTAAGAAGAGTTCATGATAATTAGAGGCAAACAAGAAAGGCAAAGTTCCTGCTTAGATGAAATTTATATTCTAGTATAAAAATTGCCATATTTATTATTATTATTATTATTATTATTATCATACTTAAAGTTCTGGGATACGGGTGCAGAACGTGCAGGTTTGTTACATAGGTATACACGTGCCATGGTGGTTTGCTGTACTCATCAACCCACCATCTACATTAGGTATTTCTCCTAATGTTATCCCTCCCCTAGCCCCCAACCCCATGATAGGCCCCAGTGTGTGATGTTCCCCTCCATGTGTCCATGTGTTCTCACTGTTCAACTCCCACTTATGAGTAAGAACACGCAGTGTTTGTTTTTCTGTTCCTGTGTTAGTTTGCTGAGAATAATAGCTTTCAGCTTCATCCACATCCCTGCAAAGGACACAAACTCATCCTTTTTTAATGGTTGCATAGTATTCTGTGGTGTATATGTGGCACATTTTCTTTATCCAGTCTACCATTGATGGGTTTTTGGATTGGATCCAAGTATTTGCTATTGTGAATACTGCTACAATAAACATACATGTGCATATGTCTTTATAGTAGAGTGATTTATAATTCTTTGGGTATATACCCAGTAATGGGATTGCTGGGTCAAATGGGATTTCTCATTCTAGATCCTTGAGGAATTGCCACACTGTCTCCCACAATGGTTGAACTAATTTACACTGCCACCAACAGTGTAAAAGCATTCCTATTTCCCCACATCCTCTCCAGCATCTGTTGTTTCCTGACTTTTTAATGATCGCCATTCTAACTGGTGCGAGACGGTATCTCATTGTGGTTTTGAGTTGCATTTCTCTAATGACCAGTGATGATGAGCTTTTTTTCATATGTTTGTTAGCCGCATAAATATCTTCTTTTGAGAAGTATCTGTTCATGTCCTTTGTCCACTTTTTGATGGGTTTTTTTTTTTCTTGTAAATTTGTTTAAGTTCCTTGTAGATCCTGAATATTAGCCCTTTATCAGATGGATAGATTGCAAAAGGTTGCCTGTTCACTCTGATGATAGTTTCTTTTGCTGTGCAGAAGCTCTTTAGTTTAATTAGATCCCATTCATCAATTATGGCTTTTGTTCCCATTGCCTTTGGTGTTTTAGTCATGAAGTTTTGCCCATGTGTATGTCCTGAATGGTACTGCCTCGGTTTTCTTCTAGGGTTTTTCTGGTTTTAGGTCCTATGTTTGTCTTTAATCCATCTTGAGTTAATTTTTGTATAAGGTGTAAGGAAGGGGTCCAGTTTCAGTTTTCTGCATATGGCTAGCCAGTTTTCCCAACACCATTTATTAAATAGGGAATCTTTTCCCCATTGCTTGTTTTTGACAGGTTTGTCAAAAATTGGATAGTTGTAGCTGTGTGGCATTATTTCTGAGGCCTCTGTTCTGTTACATTGGTCTATATATCTGTTTTGATAACAGTACCATGCTGTTTTGGTTACTGTAGCCTTGTAGTATAGTTTGAAGTCAGGTAGTGTGTTGTCTCCAGCTTTGTTCTTTTTGTTTAGTATTGTCTTGGCTATGCAGGCTCTTTTTTGGTTCCATATGCAACTTAAAGCAGTTTTTTCTAATTCTGTGAAGAAAGTCAGTGGTAGCTTGATGGGGATAGCATTGAATCTACAAATTACTTTGGGCAGTATGGCCATTTTCACAACATTGATTCTTCCTATCCATGACCATGGTATGTTTTTTCATTTGTTTGTGTCCTCTCTTATTTCCTTGAGCAGTGGTTTGTAGTTCTCCTTAAAGAGGTCCTTCACATCCCTTGTGAGTTGTATTCCTAGGTATTTTATTCTCTTTGTAGCCATTGTGAACGGGAGTTCACTCATGATTTGCTTCTCTGTCTATTATTGGTGTATAGGAATGCTTGTGATTTTTGCATATTGATTTTGTATCCTGAAACTTTGTTGAAGTTGCTTATTAGCTTAAGGAGATTTTGGGCTGGGACAATGGGGTTTTCTAAATATACAATCATATCATCTGTAAACAGAGACAATTTGACTTCCTCTCTTCCAATTTGAATATACTTTATTTCTTTCTCTTGTCTGATTGCCCTGGCCAGACCTTCCAATACTATGTTGAATAGGAGTGGTGACAGAGACCATCCTTGTCTTGTGCCAGTTTTCAAAGGGAATGCTTCCAGTTTTTGCCTTTTCAGTATGATATTGCCTGGGGGTTTGCCATAAATGGCTCTTATTATCTTGGGATACATTCCATAAAGAGCTAGTTTATTGAGAGCTTTTAGCATGAAGGAGTGTTGAATTTTATCAAAGGCCTTTTCTGTACCTATTGAGACAATCATGTGGTTTTTGTCATTGGTTCTGTTTATGTGATGGATTATGTTTATTGATTTGTGTATGTTGATCCAGCCTTGCATCCCAGGGATGAAGCCAACTTGATCATGGTGGATAAGCTTTTTGATGTGCTGCTGAATTTGGTTTGCCAGTATTTTATTCAGGATTTTTGCATCAATGTTCATCAGGGATATTGGCCTGACATTTTCTTTTTTTGTTTTGTCTCTGCCAGGTTTTGATATCAGGATGATGCTGGCATCATAAAATGAGTTAGGGAGGAGTCCCTCTTTTCCTATCATTTGGAATAGTTTCAGAAGAATTGGTACCAGCTCCTCTTTGTACCTCCGGTAGAAATCGGCTGTGAATCTGTCTGGTCTTGGGCTTTTTGATTGGTAGGCTATTAATTACTGCCTCAGTTTCAGAACTTGTTATTGGTATATTCAGGGATTCGACTTCTTCCTGGTTTAGTCTTGGGAGGGTGTATGTGTCTAGGAGTTTATCAATTTCTTGTAGATTTTCTAGTTTATTTGCGTAAAGGTGTTTATAGTATTCTCTGATGGTAGTTTGTATTTCTGTGGGATCGGTGGTGATATCCCATTTATCATTTTTTATTGTGTCTATTTGATTCATCTCTCTTTTCTTCTTTATTAGTCTGGCTAGCGGTCTTTTTTTTCTTTTCTTTTCTTTTTTTTTTTGTCTTTTCAAAAAACCAACCCATGGTTTCACTGATTTTTTTTAAAGGGTTTTTCATGTCTCTATCTCCTTCAGTTCTGCTCTGATCTTAGTTATTTCTTGTCTTCTGATAGGTTTTGAATTTGTTTACTCTTGCTTCACTAGTTCTTTTCATTGCAATGTTAGGGTGTTGATTTTACATCTTTCCCACTTTCTCCTGTGGGCATTTAGTGCTGTAAATTTTCCTCTACACACTGCTTTAACTGTGTCCCAGAGATTCTGGTATGTTGTGTCTTTGTTCTCATTGGTTTCAAAGAACTTATTTATTTCTTCCTTCATTTCATTATTTACCCAGTAGTTATTCAGGAGCAGGTTTTTCAGGTTCCATGTAGTTGTGCAGCTTTGAGTGAGTTTCTTAACCCTGAGCTCTAATTTGATTGCACTGTGGTCAAAAAGACTGTTATGATTCCCATTCTTTTTTGTTTGCTGGGCAGTGTTTTACTTCCAATTATGTGGTCAGTTTTAGAATAAGTGCGATGTGGTCCTGAGAAGAATGTATATTCTGTTGATTTGGGGTGTAGAGTTCTGTAGATGTCTATTAAGTCCACTTGGTCCAGAGCTGAGTTCAATGGAATATCCTTGTTAATTTTCTGTCTTGTTGATCTGTCTAATGTTGACAGTGGGATATTAAAGTCTCTCACTATTATTGTGTGGGAGTCTAAGTCTCTTTGTAGGTATCTAAGAACTTGCTTTATGAATCTGAGTGCTCCTTGTATCGGGAATCTGGTTGCTCCTTATACTGGATGCATATATGTTTAGGATAGTTAACTTTTCTTGTTGCATTGATCTCTTTACCATTATGTAATGCCCTTCCTTGTCTTTTTTGATCTCTGTTGATTTAAAGTCTCTTTTATCAGAGACTAGGATTGCAACCCCTGCTTTTTCTTGCTTTCCATATCTTGGTAAATGTTCCTCCATCCCTTTGTTTCAAGCCTGTGTGCGTCTTTGCCCATGAGATGTGTCTCCTGAATACAGCACAACAATGGGTCTTGACTGTTTCTCCAATTTGCCAGTCTGTGTCTTTAATTGGGGCATTTAGCCCAGTTACATTTAAGATTAATATTGTTATATGTGAATTTGATCCTATCACTATGATGTGAGCTGGTTATTTTGTCCATTAGTTGATGCAATTTCTTCATGGTGTCAATGGTCTTTACAATTTGGTATGTTTTTGTGGTGGCTGTTACCAGTTTTTCCTTTCCATATTTAGTGCTTCCTTCATGAGCTCTTGTAACGCAGGCCTAGTGGTGGCAAACCTCTCAGCATTTGCGTGTCTGTAAAGGATTCTATTTCTCCTTCACTTAGGAAGCTTAGTTTGGCTGGATATGTAATTCTGGGCCAAAAATTCTTTTCTTTAAGAATGTTGAATATTGGCCCCACTCTCTTCTGTCTTGTAGGGTTTCTGCAGAGAATTCCGCTGTTAGTCTTGGACTTTTTTGAAGAAATGGGCTTCTCTTTGTGGGCAACGTGACCTTTCTCTCTGACTGCCCTTAACATTTTTTCCTTTATTTCAACCTTGGTGAATCTGACGATTATGTGTCTTGAGGTTTCTCTTCTTGAGAATTATCTTTGTGGTGTTCTCTGTATTTCCTGAATTTGAATGTTGGCCTCTCTTGCTAGGTTGGGAAAGTTCTCCTGGATAATATCCTGAAGAGTGTTTTCCAACTTGGTTCCATTCTCCACGTCACTTTCAGGTACACCAATCAAACGTAGATTTGGTCTTTTCACATAGTCCCATATTTCTTGGAGGCTTTGTTTGTTCCTTTTCATTCTTTTTTCTCTAATCTTGTCTTCATACTTTATTTCATTAAGTTAATCTTCAGCCTCTGATATTCTTTCTTCTGCTTGATCTATTTAGCTGTTGATACTTGTATATGCTTCATGAAGTTCTCATGCAGTGTTTTTCAGCTCCATCAGGTCTTTTATGTTTTTCTTTAAAGTGGTTATTCTAGTAAGCAATTCCTCCAACCTTTTTTCTAGGTTCTTACCTTCCTTGCATTGGGAGGAGTTTGTTATTACCCCCTTCTGAAACCTAATTCTCCATCCAGTTTTGTTCCCTTGCTGGTGAGGAGTTTGTGATCCTTTGTAGTAGAAGAGATGTTCTGGTTTTTGGAATTTTCAGCCTTTTGTGCTGATTTATCCTCATCTATGTGGATTTACCTACCTTTGGTCTTTGATGCTGGTGACCGTTGGATGGGGTTTTTGTGTGGACATCCTTTTTGTTGATATTGATGCTATTCCTTTCTGTTTGTTAGTTTTCCTTCTAATAGTCAGGCCCCTCTGCTGCAGGTCTGCTGGAGTTTGCTGGAGGTCCACTCGAGACCCTGTTTGCCTGGATGTCACCAGCAGAGGCTGCAGAACAGCAGAGATTGCTGCCTGTTCCTTCCTCTGGAAACTTTGTCCCAGAGGGACACCCGCCAGATGCCAGCTGGAACTCTCTTGTATGAGGTGTCTGTCGACCCCTGCTAGGAGGTTTCTCCAAGTCAGGAGGCACAGGGATCAGGGAACCACTTCAGGAGGTTAGCAGAGTTCGAGCACTGTGCTAGGAGATCTGCTGCTCTCTTCAGAGCCAGCAGGAAGGAATGTTTAAGTCTGCTGAAGCTGCACCCACAGCTGCCCCTTCCGCCAGGTGCTCTGTCCCAGGGAGATAGGAGTTTTATCTATAGGCCCCTGACTGGGGCTGCGGCCTTTCTTTCAGAGATGCCCTACCAGAGAGGAGGAATCTAGAGAGGCAGTCTGACTACAGTGTCTTTGCCAAGCTGCAGTGGGCTCTGTCAAGTTCAAACTTCCTGATGGCTTTATTTACACTGTGAGGGGAAAACTGCCTATTCAAGCCTCAGCAATAGTGGACGCCCCTCCCCCCAACCAAGCTAGAGTGTCCCAGTTGGACTTCAGACTGCTGTGCTGGCAGCGAGAATTTCAAGCCAGTGGACCTTACTTGCTGGGCTCCATCGGAGTGGGATCCACTGAGCTAGACCACTTGGCTTCCTGACTTCAGCCCTCTTTCTAGGGGAGTGAATGGCTCTTTCTTGCTGGCATTCCAGGTGCCAGTGGGGTATGAAAAAAAGACTCCTGCAGCTAGTTTGTTGTCTGCCCATATGGTCACCCAGTTTTGTGCTTCAAGCCATGTTTCTTTTACTGAAAAATATAGAACTTTTCCTTCTCGCATTCAACTTCTTGAGAGGATCTCTTCAGTAATGTGTGCATGTACATAGTTCACATCAAATATATTGTATATAACGTGTATCAGAGTGTTAAGGTATTCTTCTTTACATATAGTGTTAGCAGCTGGTGATTTTTTTTCCTTCAAAAATAAATTTGGAAACTTGTCAGTTCATAATTTTTTAAGTATTATTTTATGATCTCATGAAATCTGAAAGCCTAGAATACACTAGATAACTCTTGATTTCCACTCCCACCCTGCTATGAAGTGATAATTCACATCTGGCTATAACTTCATAAAAGGGGCAGGACGACCCATTTCATAAAAGACCACTATTGACTTGAAGACCTGTGTCTCTTGTCTCACTTCTAAAAGTGATTTAAAACTCAGTAACTCATTCTGAAATCCACTGTAT
The DNA here is from genome assembly GCF_000951035.1 of Colobus angolensis palliatus. Taxonomy (NCBI): domain Eukaryota; kingdom Metazoa; phylum Chordata; class Mammalia; order Primates; family Cercopithecidae; genus Colobus; species Colobus angolensis. Next base: position 10,844,211 of record NW_012118710.1, on the reverse strand, counting down.
AAGAAATGGTAATGTTTAGGGTCATTTAAAAGAAAGATTAGTTTAATAAATTTTGGCACCCTCTTTAACACATAAAACCATGACATGTGCTAAGTATAACCATATTTTGTGCAGAATGTGATTCAAAAGACTGATTTAATAGCTATAGTCCAAGAAGTGTTGAAAACTCTTGCCCAGTTTATGGTTTCCAATATAGGACACATATCCACAGAATAAGAAACTCAAGAATTAAACTGATGACTGTGTCAACCTCTGGAGAAACTCTTTTTTAAGACACAAAGCCAAATTTTCACCTTCATTTATGCACACTCATCTCCTGAAGGCTTCCTTATGCATTTACGTGTGAAGGAAGGGGAGGATTTGACTCAATCTCGTTGTCTGTCATCTTTCTTCCTCTCCCATTCTGAAATAGCTTTTCACAGTTGGGGAAAAAATAAAGATTTGACCTTCCCACAGTGAATGATAACAGCTGATCTTTATATAGTGTTTATTATATGACAGAGATCATTTCATGCACTTTGCAACTAAGAACTCATTTATTCCTTACAACACTGTAAGTACTATTATCCCCATTGTATAGACAAGAAAAATGAGCTTCTGTATTAGTCCATTTTCACACTGCTATAAAGAACTTCCTAAGACTGGGTAATGTACAGAGGAAAGAGGTTTAACTGACTCACAGTTCCGCATGGCTAGGGAGGCCTCAGGAAACTTACAATCATGTGGAAGAGAAAGCAGGCATGTCTTACATGGTGGCAGGTCAGAGAGAGAGAGAGCTTGTGAAGGAGGAAATGTCAAACACCAATCAGATCTTTTGAGAACTCATTCACTATCATAAGGACTGCACAGGCAAAACCACCCCCATATCCAATCACCTCCCACTAGGTTCCCTCTCTCCACACATGGAGATTATGGGGATTACAATTCCAGATGAGATTTGGATGTGGGCACAGCCAGAACATATCAGGTACAAACAAGTAGTGGAGTTAAAAATCAAACATGGACCATCTAGCTCTGTAGTCCAGGCCGTTAACCACTACATTCTATAACCTCTTGAGAGAGGAAAACTTAGATTGGGCAATATTAGCATCCAATTGCCAGTGCAAAAGGAAAGGGAAGTCAGCACACCAGCTTGTTAGTTACCCAAGATCAATAAGAGACCTGCAAATACTGAGCTCCAGGTTATAGTCTTGGTAAATCCAAGTGATTTCTCTCATGAATCCAAATCCCTGCCAGTAACGCAGATATTCTAACTTGAGACTTACCGTCCAGACTGAAAATTCCAAATGAGAAAAACCAAGTAAGTTTGAGTTTCTGCAGTTACAAAGTGCTATGGTTTGAATGTCCCTATCAAAACTCAGGTTGAAATAAAATTGTCATTGTAATGGTATTTATGAGATGGGGCCTTTAAAAGGCAATTAGGCCATGAGGGCTCTGACTTCATAAATACATTGATGTCATTATTGCAGGAGTGAATTAGTTATCACAGGAGTGGGTTAGTTGTCATGGGAGAGGTTTCCTGATAAAAGGATAAATTCCACCCCCTTCCACTCCATCTTCAGTGCTCACTTCATCCTTCTACCTTCTGCCATGGGATCATCATCCCCAGATGCCAGCATGATGTTCTTGGACTTCCCAGCCCCACAACCATGAGCCAAATAACTTTTCTTCTTTATAAATTACCCAATTGGTGGTATTCTGTTATAGCAGCAGAAAACAGACAAGACATAAAGGAAGGCAGATAATTACCCTCTCCCAACAGTTCATGTTACCCCCAAAATATTGTTTTAATCAGTGCAAGACTACCAAACTGTAGGTGTCTGACCTTCAGGGAAATATAAATAGAGACGGTAAATGAATTCAACCTTTCTTTTCCCTATACTCTCATTTCTGTCAAATATAAAACCCTGTGGGTTTTATTCTTGTTCCAGTTTACATAATCACATTCCAAATTACTTATGTGGACTTTTAGGAGGGCCTTTTTTTTTCACACCTCTCTCCTTTTCTCATCAGCCTCTACAGTCAGCTTTATACAAGAGTTATATTTCATTCATTTCATTTTCTTTTCTTTCTATTTCATAAGTTCTGGGACTTGGCTGTCAACCGAATCTTGATCTTGGTAATTAAATTGTTCATAAGCTCCAAACATGTTGTAACTCATGTCATATTCATGTACATTTTTCTGCCCCAACTTGATAAAATGAGTGATACTGGGACACCATTGTCATACACACCTCCAGACCTGGGTGTGTCCACTTCAAATGCCTGAACTTGTTCAAATAGAAATGGGATTACTAAAACAACTATATATCCTCACCATGCTGGTTTTAGTAGGAAGGATGCATCAAGGTTAAAGCTCTCCAGTGAAAAGCATGGGGCTGGAAGAAGGAAGTCTCTCTAAGGCAGAAGTCCTTTGGAAAAACTGAAGATGACATCCTAGATAATTTTGAAGTTATATGTAGCAATGGAAGTTTCTCTCATTAATTTAGCAAAGAGTCATAGACAAAATATGCAACTTTAGAGCAAGTACTAGGCTGTGCCAATAAATCCACCCTTCACCTCCACACAAGGTCAGTCCATAGAACAAAATACCAAAGGCCTTTGTGCTCAGGTCTTTTGCTCCTGACATTCTCCCTTCATCCTTTCCCCATCCCCTTTTTTAGTGTACTGTAGATGATTATGTCTTAATTTCTTTTTTTTTTTTTTTTTTTTTTTTTTTTTTTTTTTTTTTTTTGAGACGGAGTCTGGCTCTGTCGCCCAGGCTGGAGTGCGGTGGCCGGATCTCAGCTCACTGCAAGCTCCGCCTTCCGGGTTTACGTCGTTCTCCTGCCTCAGCCTCCGGAGTAGCTGGGACTACAGGCGCCCGCCACCCCGCCCGGCTAGTTTTTTGTATTTTTTAGTAGAGACGGGGTTTCACTGTGTTAGCCAGGATGGTCTCGATCTCCTGACCTCGTGATCCGCCCGTCTCGGCCTCCCAAAGTGCTGGGATTACAGGCTTGAGCCACCGCGCCCAGCTGGCCTTAGATTCATGAAAAAAAAGTTGCAAAGAGAGTACAGAGAGTTCCTGTATACCTGTCTTCTAGCTTACACTAATGTGGAAAACTTACATGAATGTGGTACAGTTGTCCAAAAAACAAATTCACATTGGTATCATTCTATTCACTGAACTTCAGACTTTACTCATATTTCATCAGTTTTTTCATTATTATCCTTTTTCTTTTCCCAGATCTAATTCAGAATAACATGTGTGTTACTACATGATGGTTTAAAATGTTTATAAAAACAAGACCTCTACCTATGCTCCCGTTAGTGTGTGTGTGTGTGTGTGTGTGTGTGTGTTGGTGTTTGTATATCTTTATTTACTAATAAAACTAGAAGGGCTGTGAATTCAATATGAAGACTTTTCTTACTAGCCTTTTAAGATAGACATTGCTGACACATGGACAGGGATTGAATTAGTACAAATATTAAATGTCATTAAGCCTTCTTTTTTGAGTTCTGACTGCACATCAACTTCACCTGAAGAATGTTTGTAAAATACACATGCTTGTTCCCCACCCAAAATCTATTGAATCAGAATCTCTAGGGAGTGAGGACCAACAGTTGTGCTTTTACCACCTCCACTCCCCTCCTAGTACTGGACGGTAAAGGCCAGAAAAGATTACCTTAGGCATTCTCATTTCAGAAGCTAAAAGAGACATTCAATTTTCTCTCTCCTAATTTGGGACTTATAGCTGAGTGTTAATATATGCATGTAATACTTTGTGATGAATGTTAAATGTGTTTTAATAGTGTTCCCTTGCAGAAAATTCTTTCCTTTGCTGGTATTATTAAGCCTATCTTGCATTGGGATTCATGCCCCCAGGCTCACAGTTCTCTGAGCCGTATTTGCATACACTGTCCTCAGTGAACCTGGGCTTTGGAGCCAGATCGCCTTGAATTCAAACCCTAGCTCTGCCACTTAAAGACTCAAGAAACTTACATAACCTTTTGTAATTGTTCGCTATCTGTGATAAATGAAAAGTATTATTAATTATTACTAACCTGCAAGATTGTTGTGAGCATAAACCAACTGATGTGTGGAAGGTTTGGGACACAGTGTTCTTCACCAAATAAGGGTAACCGTGAAATCTTAGAAAAAGAGACGATTCATATAAATCACAAATTTTGAAAATGCATTTTAAATCCTCTATTTGTCCCAGTTTCTTGTACAGACAGGACTGCTTGCCACTAAGAATTTCCAATACAACCTCCAATTAAATAGTTTTTTGATGTACAGTGAGTGAAGAAGAAGTCCAGCTTATTTGCATTTGCAGAGTCAGGAGACCCCCAAAAAATGCTGAAGGTGTGAAAGCAAGAATCAGAATTGTCAGGATTCTCTGTAAAGTACTAGCGGTTTCGTAGATGCTTTGCAGCTGTGGAACTGTAAACACTCAACCGCAGACACCTCATTTTATATCTCTTCTATGAGGTATATTTCCCTTGTGAAAACGTGTGAGTATTTTTAAAATTCACTCTACAAAATAACAGTCAATGTTATCAAATATGCACTTATATGCCCTTGATTATAAAACCCATTACAAAGTTTATTACCTTAAGTTTAATAGAAAACAATTTCGAAAAATGGGAAAAAATGTATCTGTCACAGGGAAGTAGTTAGAGGTTCTCAGTGAGGAGATTTCTTGTCGGAATAATTTGTTTTATTTTGGTTATACATTTTTTGTTTTCTTTCGAATGTTGAGAAAGTTAAGAATATATTAATACATGGACAGGTTAGAAAGTATGCAAATAATAGGTTGGTCAAATCCTGCAGATGACAAATCATGAGAGTTTGCCAAGCTAGGGGTCCTGGTCACTCATACCATTCCTTTATCTAACTCTTCCTCCTCACCCAGTCCCATAATAAAAAATATTAAGCTAACACGTGATACCTTTTTCTAGGCCACTTGTTAATGGGTCCTCTTAACCGGCTACATATGAAGTAAGATTCCCATGGGCAGAAATCTTTATCTGATCTGTTCATGGACATACTCCAAGTGTCCTCTAGCTTTTGGCACACAGTAGATGTTTGGTAAATATGTACTGAATGAATAAGTGAATGAACGACAGACACTGTGCTCCACATTGTCAATATATCATCTCATTTAATCATTATACCATCCCTATGCCATCACCTATTTGCTATTATTAGCTCCATGGTACAGACAATAATCAGGATAGATCAGGAAACTAACCAAGGTTCCACAGCCAGTACCTAGATGGCAGGAGGCCCCAAAACCTATATACTAAGCAGTATGGCACACTGCCTTCTTGTCTGGCGTTCTTGGGACAAGCGTGTGTGAGCGATAAGGTAAGTCCAGGAAAGCATGGGGCACTGGGAGAATGTAGAAGTAGGGATGATGGAATCTCATTCCCACAGTGAGAGCCCCCCATCCTGCTCCCATTGTCAGACTCACACTTTTTGTCATCTCTTTTCCTTCTGTCTTGCTACGTTTGCCTTGTCTTCTTCCTCAATAGTTTCCCAAAGACTAAACGACTAACCATCAAAGAAGAGAATATTCGTGAAGTCACCAGTTACTTTTCTGCTCAATTAGCTATATATAGATTAACTTTAAAAAAAAAAATATTTTCCCCATACACCCACTCACGTAACTGTGAAGTTTCAGAAAAATTTCGAGATTATTGTGGGTGGGCCTCATATAAATCCCAACACTGTCAATTCTCCCAGCAGCTTTTTCTTAATTCGTCATCACTGTAGAAATCTAAGTCAGCACTCAGTGAAATCTAAAAATCCAAAAGATTTATTTCAAATTTCAAACCTCCTCCCTAATGTTCTGAGGCTGTGTCAACACAGGTAGAGAGAAGGGGAGAGCTGAGGGTATTTAAGAATCGCATAATGTGAGAAACTGAGGAGACCCAAGGGATCTTTTAGCCCTACCCCCTCATTTACACATAAGGAAATGGAATCTGAGGCCAACAGCAAACTTGCCTACCTGCTATCTGGGAAGTTCTATTAATAACACACTGTCATGGGGGAAAAAATTCATATGGGTAATAAAAGTTTGTTATTTTCAAAGATTAACATTCTTTATTAATAACCACTTTTTTGAAACTGACACAACCACAGAAAAACTCCTATATAAGCACAATTTGTCTAATAAATTGTATGATTGTTTATTGGGTATCTGTTTATTTTCTTAATTTTTAATTGTCTGTCAATCCTACTTGATTTAAGGTAGTCACATAAATATACAAATGTAAAGAGTTAATATAACTAATTGAATTCATTTGAGGGTAAAAAACTTAAATGTTCTTTCTAAAAAAGGAAAGAAAACATTAAAGCCAGAGATAAGATTAGCACAAAAAATGTGCATTATCAAAGTCTAGAGGGAGGTCTAAATGTAAATCAAGCTTTCTAGTAAGCAAAAACAAAAGAGAAAACCTGGTTAACTCCAAGATTCAGAATTGCTGTGATATAAAAAAAAAAAAAAAAAAAAAAAAAAAAAAAAAAAAAACTAGCTGTCAGGACACTGCATAACAGTCGATGATAAAAAGACTGGAGGAACATTTCTTGTTTGTATAACAAGGGTTTATGATTTGCAATGCATTGTGGTAAAACAGAAGTCATAAGCTGAATGCTATTGTCACTGAACTTATAATTTAGTTAGAAAAGACATAGAAAACTAATTGTGTCATGAATGAAAAAGAAATTAGTGCAATTTAGTTAAAAAAGACATAAAAAACTAATTGTGGCATTTAGCTTATAATTTAGTTAGAAGAGACATAAAAAGCTAACCGTGGTATGAATGAAAAAGAAATTACTGCTCTAATAGTGGTTCCAATACTGTGAGGCCACAGGAAAACAAAAGGATTCTGAAAGATAGGGTTTGGAAAGATTTCGTGGAGGAAGTGGCATATCAACAGGGACTTGAGGGCTACCTAGATACGCAAAGAAATAGTTCAATGGAAATACAAGATGAAAGAATTGGGTGGCAAAGGAACAAACTCACTTGTTGATAGATTGTCAAAAAGTACAGTGTCTGCACTACTATGTGACAATGACAATTTTTTTTTCCCTTTGTCATCTAAAATTGCTATCAGGCTGGGTGCAGTGACTCACGCCTGTAATCTAAGCACTGTGGGAGGCCAAGGCAGGAGGATTACTTGTGTCCAGGAGTTTAAGACAACCTGGGAAATATAGTGACACCTCTCTACAGAAAAGTTTTTAAATTATCTAAGCATAGTGGTGTACACCTATAGTCCCAGCTACTCAGGAGGCTGAGGTAGAAAGATCTCTTTATCCCAGGAGATGGTGGCTGCAGTGAGCCAAGATTGTACCACTGCACTCCAGCCTGGGCAACAGAGAGAGATCCTATCTAAAAAAGAATTAATTAATAAAAATAAAATAATATTGCTGTCAGTAAAGACTGACTAGTCTGTGTGATATTTATCATAGCTATATTTCATAACTCCAGTGACCTTTTTAAATAAAAAGTAAGGTCCAGTTGACCCTCCCTGTCTGTAGGTTCTGCATACATTCAACCAACCATAGGTCAAAAATATTCAGAAAAAAAAAATTTTAAATACAATAAAAACTAATCTAGGCTGGGTACAATCACTCATGCCTGTAATCCCTGCAATTTGGGAGGCTGTGGCTAGAGGATCACTTGAGCTCAGAAGTTTTAGGTCAGCTTGGCAACACAGTGAGAACCTGTGTCTACTAAAAGTTTAAAAAGTTGGCTGCGTTGGGTGGCATGCACCTGCAGTCTCAGCTACTGGAGAGGCTGAGGTGGGAGGATCGCTTGATCCTAGGAGGTGGAGGCTATAGTGAGCCATGATGGCACCACTGCACTCCAGCCTGGGCGACAGAGTGAGAACCTTTCTTTAAAAAAATAATAAAAATAAAAAACCAACACAGTGTAACAACTATTTAGATAGCATTTATGTTATATTAGGTATTACAGGTAATCGAGAGATGATATAAAATATAGGAAAGAATGTATGTAGCTTATAGGCAAATACTACACCATTTTACATCAGGTACTTGAGTATCTGCAGATTTTGGTATCCTTGGGGAGTCCCGGAACCAATACTTTGAGGATACTAAGAGATGATTGTCCACTAAAAATGTCTCACCATAAAGGAAACATTTTATCTCTTCTGTGTAAGTCTGTGACCTTTTGGGTGGAATCTGAACAATGTGTAGAAGATAGTTTCCCAACAGTGTGCGCTGATGTGTAGGAGTAGAAAATGATTCTTGGGTTTTCATATAAAAACATTCTTATGAAACATGAAGCTAACAACCAAAAAGATTAATCCCACCAGTGAGACACAAGGAATGCTCATTTTTTGGAAGTGAAGCTACTTCCTCATCCCTAAGGCAGCACATACACTTTTTCAATAATCCTTTATTCAACAACATCCAAGAACATTAATATCTAACAGCTTAGCCTAAATTTCTTGAAAGAACCAAGCCCATTGTGTTGTCTCCTGACTTGATTTTCCCAAACTGTCATGGATTTTCTAAGGAAGATGAGTTCCTTAGTTCTGGGAAAACACCATTGAGGAAGGATGCTTCAGAAGAGGAAGGGATGCAAGCCAGGGCAGATAAAAGTAACAATAAATATTAAGATTAAGTGCTATCTAAGAGGTACAAAAAGTAAGTGTTTCACCTCAATAGAATTCTTATTGTTAAAAATATAGTGTATCTAGGCTGGGCACGGTGGTTCATGCCTTTAATCCCAGCACTATGGGAGACTGAAATGGGTGGATCATCTGAGGTTGGGAGTTCGAGACCAGAATGACCAACATGGAGAAACCTCATGTCTACTAAAAATATAAAATTAGCCTGGCATGGTCGTGCATGCCTGTAATCCTAGCTACTTGGGAGGCTGAGGAAGGTGAATTGCTTGAATCCAGGAGACGGAGGTTGCGGTGAGTTGAGATCGCACCATTACATTTCAGCCTGGGCAACAAGAGCAAAACTCCATCTCAAAAAAAAAAAATATATATATATATATATATATAGTGTATCTACAGATTTGAAGACTATCAAAGCATTATATTCTAACCCCAAACTAGGAAAAGAATAATGGTTCTTAAGAAGAAATTCTTTC
>NW_012118710.1:10790864-10834840 GCF_000951035.1 Colobus angolensis palliatus | reverse complement strand
AAAAAAAAAAAAAAGAAAGAAATTATTTCCATCCATTATACACTGTAATGTAAAATGATGTGTCCCAGACAATGGTCTGTAAACCACATATTGTAATTCCATTGTAAAAGATAGTGCAGTGTGAACAAGGCTACAATGGCCAAAAATCCACTACTCTTTGGAAAAATGTGCCTTCTAATTCTACGGAAGCTAAGGCAGTTGGCGCAAGTCACCTTTTCTCCCTGGCTTCACTGTAGTCGTACCTTTCAAAATGAACTCTCTCATTTGCCAAATACAAAGAAGAGAATAGTGTTTTCTCAGAGTACCACAGGATATTAAACATAATTAAAAATAAAAGTAAGATTCCATTTGAATCTAGAAGAAAATTCACCCAAACTTCTTGTTCCAAATGAAGGTACAGTGCAGATTTTATCGCAGTCATTACCATAAGCAGTCAAGAATTCCCTGAATCCCTGTTGGACGGAATTACATCAGGTACATGTGTTGTGATGTTTTCTGTTTTGAGTTCTGTTTGTTTTTTATTTATTGATAATTCAGATAATCTCAGTTTCAAGAATTTGTTTTTTACTCTCCTAAAATGAAGCTGACGTTCATCTCTTCCTTATGTTATGCCTATCTTTATGCACCAATTTCATAGAAAACCATCATGCATTTTCCCATGGAATTTTGTGTGACAGTTTAAGATCAGCATTTACTGTAATGGGCAGACTTAAAATGGTCCCCGTGATCCCTGACTCCTGGAGTTCACTCTCCTTGAATGTGAGCAGGACCTTTGACTAGAGAATACAGCAGAGTTGGCCAGTTATATGTGATTCCATGGTTATCTTATATAAGATTGGAGTGCATGTCTTGCTAGAGTCTTTTACTTCCTCATTGGTTTTGAGGCAACAAGTGGCCATACTGGGGAACCCCACATGGCAAAGAACTGCAGGTGATCTCTAGGAATTGAGGGTAGCCTCCAGCTGAGCCACCAAAGAAGTGAATTCTGCCAACAATCTTCAGAAAGCACAGCCTTCCCCAGTTAAGCCTCAAATGAGACTGCAGCCCTAGTCAGTACCTTGATTACAGCTTTGTGAGACCCTAAGTAAAGGAACAAGCATAACTGAGTCAGGATTCCTAAGCCACATAACCTGTGAGATAATAAATGTGTGTTTTAAGTGGCTGTATTTGTTGTACAGAAATAAAATGAACATATTTACTAAAAAAGTTTTTAGCTGTTGTGAGTCCTGGTAATTGGATTTGTTTTCCAGTGATATCCATGGACACTGTGTCAATAGTGATGATTGATACTGATTTGTTTTACTCATATTTATTCAGGATCCGAGTATTAAAAATGAATTCAGACTTTCAACATGCTGATCACCTCTGCCCTTCTCCCTATTAGCATGTGTATGTGTGTGTGTGTGTGTCCATGTGTCCATACATGAGTGAATGGATGTGTTTTTAAGCTGAATCATGACACAGGAGGTTGTTTATAAAGGGTTTTTGGAAAACAAAAGCATTGTCTCTATGAGGCAGTTTCTTAGAAGCCAGCCCTCAATAGTGTCTCAGTGTTTCCCAAGGGATTTCCTCCTGCAATTTTTCCACACATTATGCACTAGATTTTAGTTTGTGATACTCAGGATTAGTCAACAAGCCAAGTCTTTTCGTGTTCTATGGTTTGACCAGCCCTGTGCAAGTCTCCAGGGAAGCACAAAGGATGGGTCAATCAGAGTCCCATCCCTTGAAGCACAGTGATGCTTTAATAGAGCATCACTTAAAGGACAGGGATACATTACCCATTTGGTGAAATAATCTAGAAGGCCTGGAAACGAACTTAGCTCACAAGATCATATTCATTAGCCAATTTACTTCAGAAACCTTTAAAAAATCACTTTACCTCATCTGTACATTCCTCCTTCCCTCTCTTCCTCTCTCCCTCCCTCCTTCTTTCCTTCCCTACCTTCTTTCCTTCCTTCCCCATATTGTTATTAAATATGCTCATTATTAGAATAGTATGAAAGACACTGAGGCATTTTTACATATCTTGTGGAATGCTCCTTATTTTTATCTCTTCCTGTAGATTTCTTAATTATCAAAATAATCTAAAAAGATTCTATTTGGAAACAAAGTGAAGGAGGGTAAAGTGGTGTTTTTAAATAGGCTGATCAGTGCTAGAGATAATAGAATAGTTTTAAATTCTAGCAATTATAGATCAAGGCTCCATATACTATCTCTAAAAAGTCTGTGAACCCCTGGGAAATGTGAACATTTCCCATTACATCCTGCCAATGATTCTTATTAACCTATTGGTGACGTCTTTCCCAGAGATGAAGCTTTGATCTGCTTGTCATCTCACATTCTGTCTCACGACAGTCTAGAGCTTCCAGGTCCATGGGGAACAAGGATGGGGCAGCAGCTTCCCTGTGCCAGGACTGACTGGGAAATTCTGGAATTCTATGACCAGGTACCTGGGAAGGGAGAAGAGCTCTCTGAATTAAAGCTAGTGTGGGAGCTTTTAAAGTGAAACTGTCATGGAGAAAGTGAAGGAGTTTGCTTTGTGCAATCATCATGCCATAGTCTGACAAGCCAATGGAAAGAGAAAGAAGGAATTTTCTCTGAAGACATCAAATAATTAGTTGAGTCATGAATGCAAGCAGGTAGGCGGAAAACAGATATTTGTAGAGAACTTATTTTTCTCCTAATGAAGTTTTTGAACAACAACAACAAAATGGACCTTTTGCCTGAGAAGCAATTTAGCAACCATTGCTTCAATAGCATGAGAACCAAATGTGACTAGAGTGCTTGTCCTCTGTCCCCTCATAAATGGTTAGTATTGAGGCCTTATAAAGAAATAGAACATCTGCTTTTTATACATAAATACCTACACATAACCATCTGCAAATAACTTACGAATACCCATCATAAACCCAAAATCCATCTTTATGTTAAATGCCACTGTGATTCTGAGCATTTTAATATGCTGTGAAGGCATCAGAGTAAAACAGAAACAAGGTTATATCTAAATAGGAATGCTAACTGCTCTGCTTGGTATGCCCAGTAAATTAAAGTAATGAGACATTTTGCTAAATTCGTATGTTAGCAATGTGTCATGTGGAGTCAAGAAGGATCAGAAATAAAAAATAATAATTGTCCAAGCCATCAAGAAGGGATCAGAAGCAGGCTTTGATCATAGGCTCTGAGTGGAGTTGCTGTGGAACTGTAAATTACATAGAATACAGGTGACATCACCACAGATTCCTGTTTATGTATTTAACTTGTAACTTCTCATTCTGACATCACAGGAATATTTTTCCTTACTTAACAAAGTGAAATAAAAAGTAAATAAGTTCTTCAATATTGACACATAACCAAATCAGAGGACAACACAAATTTACATGACTACTTGTGAGGCAAAAGAAGGAAAATTCAAAATTTTACCTTCTAAAGGTGGACATTGTTTAAAGCACATTTTAATAAGTGTTACAGAGTGATGTTTCCATGTCACCTTTAAATACCCCTTACTGTTTCTTTGGGCTTATTGATTTCAACATGAAGGTCCAAGTTAACTTTGCTAGAGGTGATTTGCACAGGCTCATATGCATCTCTTCCTCATATTCAGAGACCCCACATTAGTAGCTTTAAATTGGCCATGTTGAGAGCATTGACACCACAGAAATTGGCAAAAACTAGAAATCGAGTAACACATGCTACCAATCTTTTTTTTTTCTTTTCCCCCTTCTTGGAAAAGTATAATTCAGTTGTTAAATATTTATCAATGTAATGTAGATCCTTGTTTAAAATATTCTAATCCCCACCAGTGGTTTTATTTTCCTTCTGCCTCTCTTCTGCTGCCCCTAAATTAAAGTAGGTCTTTTTATTTGGGGCTAAGACCAGTTCCATCAAAATATAAAATAGATGAAAAATGTTTTGGGGTCTATTTGCCCTCTTTTCCTAGACTTTTTCTGGTTCTCCTCTTGTCAAAACCTCACTTTTTTCCTTTACCCTTTCAGCCCTGCTTCAGCCCTAGCTCTTCCTAAACCAGAGAATTTTCCAAAAACAGTGTGAATATATATGCCATAGGCTGGAATAGTCTTCCCAAAAATTAGTCATTAGAAAAGTAGAGCTAAAGATAAAGAAGATATAAGTTTTATATGAAACCCTATAGAGATAGGAGTTCCTTCAAGTATTTTCAAACTTGATTAACAACAGAGTAAATTATTGAAGAATGATTTAAGAGATGGAAGTATGAGAACTTGGGGCTGATACAAAGATGTGGGGATTCAGAGACGAGGGGCAGGCACAGAAGAGGAGAAGAGACTGAGTATTTGTCACCACGGAAATTCCTGGACGAGTTGCGTAAATTTTTTTTTATAAGAAAACACTCCTTTTTCTTCTACACAAAAATTTTTTTCAAGTGAGTTGTTAAGTTCATTGTGAGTCATGCATTCCTTTGTTCAAATGTGGACAAGTGGTCCTTATTTTGTTGGAATTTTACACTGGCAGATCAATGGTACAACATGGTGACCCCCCACACCAAAGACACACAGGTGTACTTAAAGGCTGATCTTCTACAGTACGCATCTATGGACTGGCTTTGGGGTGTGTTCCCAAACACTCAGAGCCACCCTGAGCTGGGGAACTGGTTAGTACAAGTCTCTTTATATGTCCCTTACTCTACAATCATGCACCTGGGGTCATGCAAACATCCTGAAACCAACCCAAGCTCTAGGAGTCAGAAAAGGCCCTGAATGCATCTTCAATACAGGATCTGTGCACACAGCATGGCCTCCTTCTAGAAAACCAGTGGAGCTCAGAGGCAGTCCAGACAAAAGCCTTATTTTAAGGGCTGATGGAATAGGCTGTGTTTCCCCAACAGTCTGCCTTGGTGAGTAAACACCAACCATTCATTCATTTATTTACTCACTCAGGTTAGAGCTTTGTGCTTTCAAGTTTCTAATATTAAATTTCTTTTTATCTTTTATGGAATAGGGACTATCTTAATCAGCTCAAAATACCATAGACTGAGGATTAAACAAAGACATTTATTTCCCACCATTCTGGAGGCTGGAAGTCCAAGGTCAGGGTGCCAGCGTGCATGGCCGGGGTTCTGGTGAGAACTTTCTTCTTGGCTTGCAGAACTTCTCCCTGTTTTCTCACTTGGCAGAGAGAGAGAGTGAGCCCTGGAGTCATGGGGCCCAACCCTCATGAGTTTATCTAAACTTAATTACTTCCCAAAGACCCCACCTCCAAATATCAACACATTGGGAGTTAGGACTTCAACCCATGAATTGGTAGAAGGGCAGGAGGTGGACACAAACATTCCATCCATAATTCTAGCTGGTAATATCATTGTTAGAATCAGTTGCCTTGCCAGTCTCAGAAAGCAGGACACCGAGATGCAAAGACATGTACATTTCCATTTGAGGCAGGTGTCAGGAGGCGACTGAGAGGACACTGAGTTTAGAAGACTGGATCAGACTTTGAGAGGGAATCTGGGTTGCTGGATGCAAGAGGCTAGTAAGGGGTGATGAGAGTTCTTCACATAAATCAACCTATAACTCACCCAGCCTCTGTGTCCCAGGGGCCTATATATTATTGATCAAAATGTCAGTAGACCTTTTGGGTTGTGTTTCAAAGAGTAACCATTATCTTAGAGAGTCATAGCAAAATATGAGTGGTTTCCAGTAAAATAAATTAGTTTCCTTTATCCCAGCTAGAAACACCTATTGGGACTTTTATCAAATTATTTGGGAGAAGAAGGAGGTTGAAAGCAAACTTCCAATTGAAAAGAAGCATATTTATTGAAGTTCAGAGGGCTGGAGAGTTGTTTTTTGATTGACAAAATAATGAACTTGCTGATAGAGTCCAAAATTAGTTGGCTGAATTTGTGTTCATTTCTCCATAAATTTGCCAAAGTTAGAAGAGAAAATCCATAGAGGCCAAATGAAGAACCATTTGATTAAGCGTGTTATCAGCCTGGTTGTGGCCAAATTCCACCCTCATATATTCATGCACACATTCTTTGCTATGAGTTGCATATGTGCTTTGTGGTTGTGGGCAGATTTAGGTTTGTTTTTCTTTCTGAGTCTTTTCTGGTCCAAAAGCTCATCATTTAAAGTTTTTGGAAGCAATTTAGAAATGCTATTAGATTCCCAACCCCCTCCCAAGTTTTGGAATACTTGCAGTTATTTTTTTCTGGCACAAAAACAATCAAAAAGGAATAAAATGTCAGGATATCTTCCAAAGAGAGACATAAAGGTAATATTTTACTTATACCACGATTTGTTTATTCTTATTTGTTGTTACCAGAAAAGTTATGTAATTTTTTTTAAGTGAAAGACAGATGATTTTAGGGGATAGCAAACCTAAAATAAGAAGTGTTGCTATGTAATTACAGAGAATAGTTGCTTTTGTTCTGCCTGTGTTTAATTAAAGCACCATTTGAGAGATTTAAGAATCAGGTGGTACCGTTGAGTCATTGGATACATTTTTTTTAAGCAGCATCTTGAAATGTGATATAAATTGATTTTAAATTTTAAATTCCTAATCATACACTTCCTCTAAATTGGTAATCATGAGAGCATTTCTTTTTAAGTAGTTTGTGATAATTTGGGAATTTGAAAGAAACTTTAAAGGTGATGTTTTAAAGTTACAGAAGTGTGTTGGATGTGTTGACTAGTAACTTTAAACATATTTATATTGGTATTTTTCTAGCACTTGAAAAGTAATCATGTTTTATAGCCAAAGTCATCTCCTGTCCATAGCACAATGCATAGTCATAACTGCTAGTTTTATGAGTGAAAATTAATTATTGCTTCTGCAAAACTTAGGAGTTAATGTCTTTACGTGCTTTTTCACAAGCATTCCTTACACTGGAACACCACATGCCTACAATTTGAACACATGGCTAGGGGGAAAAAAGAAGAAAAAGAAAATCAATCCTAAGCCAGAAATCCGAATAAAGACAATGACTTCAGGTCATTTTTGTAATCATCTTTGGTGCTTCAGTGACTAAAAAACACATGCAGAGTGCAAGAGCACCTTGCTGAATGCTACACTCTACTCTCCTCCTTGTGCAGTTACGTTAGGTGCAGCTCCAAAGCCTCCATAACTGTTGTCTCTACTCTCCACTCAAAACAATGCATGTGCAACTTCCCCTTGTGGCTGGCTTCATACTCAACATACTGATGCTTTGTGTGAAAAGCTTTCATTAAAATTGAGTTTAGGGTAAGTACGGGATAGGTGGAGAAAAGATTTTCTTCTCTCTAATGGTTCTCCAGGGCACACTGTTTAGCCTTCAGGAGACCCAGGAATAGATATGAGCAAAATGTTTTTACATGTGAACTGTTCTTTAATCCCTTTTTTGCTTTTTCGGTCCTTGAACTTCATTCCCTTTCTTTTCATTAACATTTACAACACACACTTTACAGGGAAAGAAAGTGAAAGATGTGTAATGATTCTGCCTGCTACATCTGACTGTGTTCCATTTCTCACATTCTATCCTCATATTTTTCCAGCCACCTGAGTCTTCAGACAGTTTTACCATCTTCCCTATTTTAACCCCAATTTAAACATCCACAGGAAGCCAAACAAAACATGCCCATCTGCTCCAGATGTGTCAAATCAAATTCTCCTATTTTAATTTTTTTCCAGACAAACCCTCCAACAAATGTATAAACAGGTTGCTTTTTAGAAGAAGTAAAGATTAATGTCTCTGTGGAAAAAAAAATTCCCATGCATTTTGGAAAGTCTGGCTGTTTTCCCCTTCCAAAAACATCATGTAAACTAAATGCATAGCTTGATTCTCCCATGTACCAGAAGGGGAGCAGCATCTTTGAGCTCTCTTCCTGAATCCTCTGCTTGGTCTGGGCGTATCCTGTGAATGAGAAGAGAATCTACCCCATAGCCAGATGCTTGCATTTGGCCACAGTTCATTTCCGGGCAGCCTGGAAGAGAGCATCCCACAACATTGAGCAGAGGCGGCCAAGATACTGTCAGGTGATCAGGACAGCTCCAGCCCCTGTGTTGCTGTGGAGCCTCCTTCCTCTCCAAGGAATTTGTCACATGGGACTGCATAATTCAGTTGTCCATTCAGTCAACAATGATTTACTAACAACCTACTTTGTGTTAGGCACCGTTCCAGGGTCTGAGCATTCAGCAGTGAGCAAAATAACACAAAATCCTTGCTCTCATGAACCTGGAGATAGACAGTGAGAATATACGGCAACAGGCAACATGGTAGGTGGGGATGAGTGCTCTGAATTAAAATCAGGCAGGACACAGGGATGGAGAGTGACCTGGACAGGAGAGTGTCGGGAGCTCAGAAGTGTGTTAGCTACAGTGGTCAGGGAAGCCTAACAAGTGAGAGGACATTAAGGCAGGGAGCTGAGGGAACGGAGAGAGTGGCTGAAAGGGCAAAATCTCTGGAACTCAGACATTCTTGGTAGGTTGAGTGTCCACAAGAGTCCCAATTAACTACAGGAGGGTGAGCAAGGGGAGAGTAGAGGGAGGTAAGGTTAGAAAAATAACTGTACGTCAAATTATGGAGTAGTGAGCTTCTCAAACTCCAGTGTCTGCGCAAATCCCCCAGGGATCTTGTGAAACTACAGGCCTTGATTTAGAAGATCTGGGACAGGCCCAGGGTCTGCATTCCTACCACACCCCCAGATGATGCCCCTGCCTCTACAGCTCCCCAGACCATGCTTTGAGTAACAGAGATGAAGGCCCTTCTTGCCCACAGTACAAATTCTGCTATTTCTGTCCTGTTAATTTGAGTTGGTATGCAACAACTGTACATATTTATGGGATAAGAGTGATATTTCGATACATGTACACAGTGTGTAATGATCAAATCAGGGTAGTTAGCGTATCCTTCACTGTGAACATTTATCATTTTTTCATGTTGTGAACATTCAAAATCCTCTCTTCTAGCATTCTGAAAAGATACACCAGAGTATTGTTAACCATATTCACCCTACAGTACCACAAAACACTAGAATTCATTCACCCTAGCTAGCTGTAACTTTGTATCTGTTAACCAAACTCTTTGCATCTTTCAATCTCCCATACGCCTCCCTGCCTCTGATGACTACAGGTCTATCTCTGGTTCTCTGAGTTCAATTTATTTTAGCTTCTACATATGAGTGAGAACAGGTAGTATTTATCTTTCTCTGCCTGGCTTATTTTAGTTAACATGATGTCCTTCAAGCTGATCCATGTTTGCTGCAAATGGCAGAATTTCATTCCTTTTTACAGCTGAATAGTATTCCGTTGTGGATGCGTACCACATTTTCTTTATCCATCCATCTACTGATGGACACTTAGGTTAAAGGTATTCTGCTTTTACTGTGAGTGAAGTGAAAATTCTTTGAGGCTTTTCTTTTTATGAGACAGGATCTCATTCTGTCACCCAGGCTGGAGTGCAATGGCACAGTCATAGCCCATTGCAACCTCCACACGCTGGGCGCAAATGATCCTTCTGCCTGAGCCTACTGAGTAGCTGGGACTACAGGTGCCACCACCACGCCCTGCTAGTGTTATATTTTGTGTAGAGAAGGGTTCTCACTGTGTTGACCAGGCTGCTTTGGATGCTTTTCAATAGAGGGAAAGTAGGATCAGACTCGTTTTTAGGGAGCCCCTCTGGCAAGGGAGGAAGTAGGAGACCTCCTGGGAGATAACTAGAGTAGTCTGGGTGAGATATTTCAGTGCCAGGATCTAGGGTACTTGCAGGTGGGACAACCACTTCAAGTGAATGCCACTTCAAGTGAATGTGAGGATCAGCTCTACCCATGTGGAAACATAAGTAAGGTTGTTACCTGTGGCCTTGCGGAAGCCTACAAGTCAAAGGCCTTTTGATGGTTGGTGAAAATCATATCTGATATGCATAATTCCTCATCTGCCTCATTCCTGAATTTAATTTCTATCCATGACACACATATTACTATTGAATTAAACGTGAAGTCATTGCCTCCTGCCATTATAATGTATGCACGCTATTGCAGAGGAAATGCTTTTTATCCACCTCCCAAATAAGTAACCATAACTTGAGCTTGCATTACAAAATGACACACTAAACTAAAAGGGTATTCATTTAATATTTTCAAACATGATTTTGGTGTCTTTATATTTAGGTAAAGATATTTTATTGTAAGTTCATCTCAGGACAAGATACTTCACTTGGTATAAAAATTAACATCCAATCTGCAGCCTGTCATTGTAGTGTGGTAGTCTTGTTCACTTTGAATTTCCTAGCTAAGTTATTTACCTAAACAATCATTGTATATGTTTCAAAATATTTAAATTTTTCCCTTCCCTCTGATTTTATAATTTTCTTGATACACCTTCCCAAATATCTTTAAATTTCACTGATCTAATGGTTCTTAACCAGGGGTGATTTTGCCCCCCACCAAGGGATATTTAACAATATCTGCTGACATTTTTGACTATCGGGAGTTGAGGGTTGCTACTGGTATGTAGTTGGCAGAGGCCAGGGATGGTTAAACATTCTGCATACCTGGGAGGGCCTCCCATAACAGAGGATCGTTCATTCCAAAATGTCAGTAGTGCCACATTTGAGAAACCCTGGCCTTCTGGTGACCCCTTCAACTGTAGCCTTCAACTACAGAAAATGAAATTCACCAAAGATTCCCACAGCCATGCTCTGAAATCCTTCACAGTTTGCACTGAGCCATGCTTCCCTCAGGCTGCTCCAACAAAGGGGATTGCTCTGAAGGCCAGCTTTGGCTCCTGGATTCTCCAACATCCATGCCAAACCTTTCTTATACAGCACAGTAGCCTCAGACATTTCCAGCTAACCTTCCTTCCTTCCTGCTCTCCTTCACTAGGTTCGGACTAGCATCGCAGGCTGAAGGCCCTCCTAGCCTTTTCCAGCTAACTCCCAACTTTCTCTCAGGACATCTCTCCTATAAAATTATTGTACATTTAATCTCATTTAGAGTCTGTTTCTCAGAGATCCTAGATTAATATATCATGGCATTAAATCATTGAAAATAATGAATTGATGATCTTTCCTCATTGTAGTGATATGGAAAGCAAATATTCTGATAAACAGAACACAGAAATTGCTCAGAAATGAGAAACTGACTACTAAATTGTTAGTAAAAGCAACAGAATAAGTGAAAAATAGAGCTATTTTGAAAAAAAAAAAAAAGTTGAGAAACCCAACCCCAATCTTCAAAAAAAAAAAAAAAGGATAAAAGTCTTAGCTATTGTTCATGTGTATTATTTAAAACCCAATTCAGGCCTCAACTGAAACAACTACAATTAGGAACCAAAATTGTATCGCCTGCCTATTCACACTTTTGAAACCAGAGTGGTTCTGGACATGGTCATGAGGTTATCATTCGTAATTACAGTAGTAATTTCAGTTCTTGGGTTTCTAACCCAAATCTCGCTATCCTCAGGAAGCTTGTCAATATTTGCAGCTATACGCATTAGATGAGATCTACCCATTGCCTTTGGTCAGGAATAGTCCTGTGTATGGACACATCACCACAGACCACTCAGAGTCCCCCTTTCCCTTCACTGGCTCGCTCTGCCTCCCTTCCTCCTTTACATGACCCTCGTCACTCTGGGTAGACTCTGCCCAGGCAACAGTTGACCTCTGTGGTTTGCCAAGACCCATCCTGCTTTCTGGCAATAGATGAATCCCTCCAAAGATGGGCATGTCCCCAGCCACCCACCACTGTGCAGGTGGCAGCTGATGTCTATTGTCCTGCAACTCACATATCCTGATCTCTGCTCTGTTATGAACTCTACCCAGAGAAATATTCAGATCTTATTCCTGATTCATAAGAGATTGTGTTTGCCTTGGATTTAACCAGGTCTGATGACTTTCAGGATTTATTAGGTTGATGAATAAAGGGAAATTCTCTCCTTTAAACTAACACAATGATCTCTCTGAATCAGATTCTCCCTAATCCAGCCACCAATATTAGAGAAACCCCGGAGACGCCGCTACTTGAGGGCTGGCCTACCGCAGAGCTGGCATTTATGTTGTGATGATACATATTCTTGAAAAAACCCCAAAAGAGATCCTGGCATTTTCCTAGTGCCTTTATGTGCCATACCGAGTGCAAACTGCTTTTTATGTACTAACTCATTTAATTCCTGCAAGAGTCCTGAGGCATGGGTATTTCTTATTCCCACTTTACTGACAAGGATACTGAGGCTCAAAAAGTTGTTTTTGTGGTTGTTTTGGTTTTTGGTTCTTTTTTTTTTTTTTTTTTTGAGACAGAGTCTTACTCTGTACAGCAGTGTGATCTTGGCTCACTGCAACCTCCGACTCTCTGGTTCAAGAAATTCTCCTGCCTCAGCCTCCCAAGTAGCTGGGATTACAGACACGTGCCACATGTCCAGATAATTTTTATATTTTTTGTGGAGAAGGGGTTTCACCATGTTGGCCAGAATGGTCTCGAT
Organism: Colobus angolensis palliatus; assembly: GCF_000951035.1. Classification (NCBI taxonomy): domain Eukaryota; kingdom Metazoa; phylum Chordata; class Mammalia; order Primates; family Cercopithecidae; genus Colobus; species Colobus angolensis. Next base: position 10,822,420 of record NW_012118710.1, on the reverse strand, counting down.
CTCCTGATCTCGTGATCCACCCACCTCGGCCTCCCAAAGTGCTGGGATTAGAGGCATGAGCCACCATGCCCGGCCAAGGCTCAGAAAGTTTAAATGACTTGCCCAATATCACAATGTTAGTAAGTGGTAGAGTTATAATTTGGATTATATTTAAATTGGAAAAGTCTGTGATATTTCTAGATGATATTCTAGGTAATGCTAGTTTCCAGCGGGCACTCACAGTTACCCGGGTCTGTTAGGTTTGAGTCTGCTATGGTTTTGTGACTGATGTATAAGGTAACACAATTAAGGAACTCTCCACTGAAAGGCCAAGTCTCCACTCAGGCACGTAGGTAGCTGGCAGTCCTCCTTGATTCTGCCAGCCAGAGCCAGCTTATTGAAAGCAAAAGCAGTCTATTAGGACAGTGCCCAGACTTCTAACTTCACCACGGAGGCTAGGAACCAAGTCAATATCATCAGTTATTACTTTCCATCAACCTCCATCATTTACATGCAGTAGGTGCTCAGTAAATGCTGATAAATTTCTTGTATGAATAATAAACGAATGAACAAACAAAAGCATTTGTCTGTAAAAGTCACAGAGTTTTAGAATAGAATGTAAGTGTGAAGCTCGACAGATTCAAACTTCTGCAATATCCCCACCAAGTGGTTATCTAAATTCCATTTGACTTCCCTTGGCAAGGAATACGCACACACACTTTCTAAGGGAGTCTTTCCACTTCATATGACTCTGGCTGTTCAGAAGGAATCACTAATCAAATGAGATCTTTGAAAAAAAGTCGAGAAACTGGAAATAAGTAGGAATTGCTTTACCTGATGCTTATCAGCTTACAGGCTTTACTGCTCCAAAAATTTTGTTCGATTTGAAAACATTATGCTAAGTGAAATAAGCCACACACAAAAGGGCAATTATTGTGTGATTCCATTTATATGAGGTACCTAGAATAGGCAAATTCATAGAGACAGAAAGTAGAATGGAGATTGCCAGGGGCCATAGAGGGAGAGTAGGATGTTATTGCTGAATGTGTTTGGGGTTTCAGTATGTGGTGAAAAATTCTGGATACACATGTTATGCTGGTTGCATGTCAATGTGGGTGTCCTTCATGACACTGAATTAGGTTTCTTTTTTTTCAGATAAACCATGAATCACATTTTATTTTATTTTGTCCTTTCAACTTCTATTTTACATTCAGGTGGCACATGTGCAGGTTTGTTACATGGGTAAAGTGCATGTTACTGGGGTTTGGTGTACAAATTATTTTGTTACCCAAGTAGTGAGTGAGCATAGTACCCAAGAGGTAATCTTTCCTTTTTTTTTTTTTTTTTTTTTGCGGTAGAGTCTTGCTCTGTTACTCAGGCTGGGGTGCAGTGGCTCCATCTCAGCTCACTGCAACCTCCGCCTCCTGAGTTCAAGTGATTCCCTATGCCTCAGTCTCCTGAGTAGCTGGGATTACAGGCACCTGCCACCACATGCAGCTAATTTTTGTATTTTTAGTAGAGATGGGGTTTCACCATGTTCGCCAGACTGATCTCGAACTCCTGACCTCAGGTGATCTGCCTGCCTCAGCGTCCCAAAGTGCTGGGATTACAGCCATGAGCCAAGGCATCTGTCTGGTAATTTTTCTTCCTCATCCTGCTCCCAACCTTCATCCTCAAGTAGCCTCCCTCCAACAGCATCTATCGTTCCCTTCATTGTCCCTATGTGTACTTAGTGTTTAGCTCCCACTTATAAGTGAGAACACGCAGTATTTGGTTCTCTGTACTTGCATTAATTCGCTTAGAATCATGGCCCCTCCAGCTGCATCTATGTTGAACAATTAAAAATGGTTAAGATGAGCTAAGTGAGGTGGCATGCATCTGTAGTACCAGCTACTCAGGAGGCTGAGGCAGGAGGATCACTTGAGCCCAGGAGTTCAAAGCCAGCTTGGGCAACATAGTGAGACCCCCATCTCTTTTAAAAATATTTCAGATGGTAAACTTTATGCTATATGTATTTTACCACAATAAAAAATTGGTTGAAGAGGAGTACACATAAACACAACAAATAAGTGTTTAACTCATAAATTTCAGATACACAGTAAAAGAATGTATATGAGAATCGGTCAAGGATATTCTGAGGCTTTAAGCTGCAAGTCAAGAAAAACAACTGCCTTTCTGGAAACTTACACCACTCACAGAGTCTATTGGACTATGAATTTGATGGTACAACTTTTAACTTGACAGTGTGGAGATCAAGGGTAGAGGAATGTAAAAAGCTTTGAAAAGTTTGAGAATGGAGTTTGCTCAGCTGGACACAGGGCATCACAAACACATGTGGTGCATTTGTACCTTTGGTGGACAAAGTATCACCCACAACGTACAGGCGCTTCCCTGGCTGGACAATAGGTCTCTCTCCATCCCCTCTCTGTTTCAAGAGAAGCCATTTTACTTAGGACCTTCCACTCTGAATATGAAGGGTATATAATTTCCCTCTCAAATCCAGACTCCTCTAGTTGGATGGCTGGGAGCCAACAGAAGGGATGTATGCATTCTTCATTAGGCCAGATTTACTGTCCGCCTTCCGTACGTGGTTCAGCATGCTCTCTGTCCAGCTGTGGCTCCTGCCTCCATAACATGCCATCAGCTTTCCGGTTCAGAGAGAGCTAATTTTCCCTAATTGCTTCCAACGAGAGGTGGGAGGCAGGAGGGTGTGTGCCTCATTCAGGGTCTTTGGTCTCCTCATCAGCCTCACCAAGCCATGAGAGCCTCACCAAGCCTTTCACATTCAAGGTCTTCTTTCCATTATTTGGATAAAAAAGTTTTGTCTCATAACTTGGGATTTAAGAATCTTCAACAGGTTGCTCAACCCTTAAAGATATGACCCACCTGGACTTTAATAGAATTATTTAAGCACTTTATTTGGTCTTATGATTTTAAAAGGAATCATAATTCCTACTTATTTGAGAACTTTAATTCCTATATAAGAATAATTTATTCTCATTCATACTTGTAAAAAAAATTGTATCCATTGTTTTAGAAAAGGGGAAAATAGAGGAAAGTTTAAAAAAGAAAACTAAAAGGCATTTGGTGTTGCTTAGAAGTACATGTTTTGTAATATGTATATGTGGCTTTGATCATAAATAATGCATCAAAGACATATAATACCAATTTCTGTTTTTTTTTCTGAAATCTTAAAATTGAGTCCTAGAAGAAATACTAGGCTAAAGGGCGTGTGAATTTCTAAGTTTCCTGGTGCGTAATTCCAAATTGTTATTCCAATTTCCGGCATGCCATACTACATCTTTATTAGCATTGAGGATTATCTTCTTGGTTAATAAAATCAAAAATAGCATTTTGCTGTTTGATTTTTCATTACTTTGATAATTAATAATATTTAAAGATGTTTAGGCTCTTTTCTTTTTCATTTACTCACCTTTACTGAAAACCTTTAGGAGACAAGAGTCTCTCAAATTTTTTCTACTGAGATTAATGCATTACTGACATGACTTCTAACATATAAACTAGTTGACATCAAGAGAATTAGTCTATTACACCGCTTGTTACCTGGGGCAAGGTAGTATCCAGTTCATTAGCGTGAAGGTCAAGTAAGTGTTTTGTTTGTTTAAAGGGGAACATGGGTAGGAGTTATCCCAAAGTTAGAATGCAATGAAACCCAACTATATAGTAAAATATATTTGGGGCTCAACTCTGTTAGCCATCAAAGGTAGTACAAGGCATCAGAAGATGAAGAGCGTTTTGAAAGAAAGAAGGGGCATGTCAGATTAAGGGGTAGAGGAACATCAAGATAATTTTTTTTTCTATTAGAGATTCTCTATTAGGGTTTCTATTAGAGTTTCTCTAATGGGGGTAGAAGAACAACAAGATATTTTTTTTTCTATTAGCATTTCTCCATTAGAGATTTTCACCTGCAAGCAGTTGGCTTTCCAGTCACCTGGCATTTCATTCTACTTTTTGGAATGGCTTGAGCTGAAATAAATCAGGCTCTGTTGACGATGCATCCATTGGGGTTTCCCCAAGTGGATGCTTGGAAAAAATTCCATCACAGAATATCTATGTCTTGTCTTTTTGGGGGCTAGGAGATCTCCCAAATTTTTCTCTGCTGTTCTTGTTTGATAAAGGATGTGTGGAGGACCTGGTGCTTCAGAGTTTCAGTTTGACGTAAAGGTACTAGTTCTGGAGAGTCTCTTGGGCCACTTTATGTTAACAAAGACTCTCTTGATCAGTCTTTAGTTAAGCTCCTCTGAGCTCTCTCCTTGACCAAGCTTCAATCTTGGGCTTTTGTGTCAGTCCTTGTGGAGTCCAGTTTTAGCAAGAATCTTGCAAAGTCAGTTTAGAGAGACTACCCCACCTTTTATATCTGATAAATTTCTTCAATCCCCTCTTGTAATGTATAAGCCCTTGACCTGTCTTGAGTAGAAATCTCCTACCCTTCATGTCTCCTCCTAGTCATTTTCCATCCACTAACCTCACACTCTGCTCTTTGACTCTAAATCTTCATTTGTCCTTGTTGTCTGCAATGTTGAGGCCAATCTCTTTCCCCTACCATAATACCTCTATTGAAATAGTCCTTTACAAAGTCTTCCTTGCCATTTTCACATGTACCAGAATAATATAATGCTTGCTTGCCTGCCTTCCTGCCTTCCTTCCTTCCTTCCTTCTTTTCTTCCTTCCCTCCCTCCCTCCTTCCTTCCTTCTTTCCTTCCTTCTTTCTTTTCTTCCTTTGGCAGAATCTTACTCTGTCACCAGACTTGCTTCCTTCCTTCCTTGCTTCCTTCCTTCCTTCCTTCCTTCCTTCTTTCTTTCCTTCCTTTGGCAGAATCTTACTCTGTCACCAGACTTCCTTCCTTCCTTCCTTCCTTCCTTCCTTCCTTCCTTCCTTCCTTCTTTCTTTCCTTCCTTTGGCAGAATCTTGCTCTGTCACCTAGGCTACAGTGCAGTGGTGTAATCAAGGCTGACGGCAGCCTCGACCTCTCAGGCTCAAGCGATCCTCCCAGCTCAACCTCCCAAGTAGCTAGGACTATAGGCACATACCAGCATGCTTGGCCAAATTTTGTTTGTTTGTAGAGATAAAGTTTCACTATGTTGCCCAGGCTGGTCTCAAACTGCTGGCCTCAAGCAATCCTCCTACCTCAAGGTTCCAAATCCAAAAGTACTGGGATTACAGGCATGAGCCACTGTACCTAGCCCCATATTTTTTTCTTTAACAATGCCCAGAGCATATGCTGAGTTTCCCCACACTCTCTGGGGCAGAATGGAATATTACACAACTGGCCGGGGAAAGAATGCCCTTGGTTTTTCCATTGCACTCGAAGCACTTCCACAAATAGCCCATTTGTCCTCCTTGCAATTAAATTAGAAAAACTGTCTCCAAGCTTGGTTTGACCTATCTGTAGCTCTTTGAAAAATAGTTTGGATATTTGTCCACTCCAAATCTCATGGTGAAGTTTAACCCCTACAGTTATAGGTGGGGCTTAACAGGAGGTGTGTTGGTCATGGGGGCGGATCCATTATAGATGGCTTGGTGCCATTCTGGTGGACGTATCTGTAACTTGGTCTTTCCTTATTCTCTGTGTACCTAAATCTTGGTCAGGTTCTGTCCAGAAATCAATATAAAACATACAACCTTGAGGCATTATAAAATCAGGCATTCTAAACTGGAAAGGGCCTTCGATTATTTAGGCCCCAAATGCATCACCTGTTTTACAGATGAGCAACTTGAAGTTCAGAGAGGTTGAACTTCCTCCAGGTCATCTGCTGCACTGGTGATAGAGGCAGGACTAAGCACTCTCGGTGCAGCGTTCCTTCTCTGAGTCATGTTGACTGCTATATGCTCATACACAGTCATAAACTAAAAATCTCAGACAAGTCAAAAGCATACAATTACAGGACCAGAAGGCTCCTCAGTGATTATCTGGGAGTCCAGGCGTCCAGGGGACTTGGCCAAGTTTTTGCAGCTATTGATGGTAGACCAACTATGGAAATATACTTCTCTTTACTTTCAGTCCAGTGCTCTTTTCCCTGTAGTACTCTGTGCAATACCAAAGGGCATGGATCTCCAGGATTGGCTGAGGTTAGCAATTACTATGGTATTTTTAGTCATGTCTACTTAGGGTAGGGGGTGCTGATTTTTGTTTCATGTGTGTTCTTGAGACTTTTTGATGAGGTTCCGTATGCCTCACTCTAGGTGGTGTTTTTATTAGTACCATGTTGTCTTCCTATAAAAAGTTTTTATGGTGAACAGAAAGCTGTCTGGATTATTGCAATGCTTGTAGGCAGGAGGGAACATGGTGTGTGGCTTCTGAACAAACTCTGGCTGCTCTTTAAGTTCAATGAAGTGAAAAAAAAAAAGGCAAGTTAATTGACTACAGACATATTCAGGAGAGCTCTCAACTGAGCCATAAGATCTTTTGGAATGTGGGTGTTTACAAGGTAGCTATAAGCACTCTCATAAGTACTGCACCTATGAATCATGGACTTTCATTGTACATAGCTTTCCACTGCGTGCTTCTTGAGGATACTGTTCAGCCCATCAGTAATTTTTAAAGATCCTTTAGCAAGTTATACAGAGGAATGCAAATGTGAATAAACAAGGTACCTCTACCTACTGATGGCACCTTTGATATTTACATTGGCCTGTTGAGTTTTGTCAGCCGGATGTTGCTACAAAACACATCATCTGAAAATTAAGTAGCTAGAAATAATGAGTATTTGTGGTTGTTCACAAACCTATGGGTCAGCTGGGTGGTGCTGCGGATCTGAACCAGGTGTGGCTGATCTTGATTGGGTTCTTTCCTGCTGCAGAAAGCAGCCAGAAAGGTAGGTGGGGGCTGGTGGTCAGGAATGGCCTCACTCCTATATTCTCCCATTGGCTGGCTGTCAGCCAGGGCTGCAGTGATGACTGGTAAAATAGTTTGGATATTTGTCCACTCTAAATCTCATGATGAAACTTGATCCCTACAGTTATAGGTGGGGCTTAATAGGAGGTGTGTGGGTCGTGGGGGTGGACCCATTATAGATGGCTTGGTGCCATTCTGGCAGGATCCAGTAAGTTCTCACTCTTCGTTCCTGTGAGATCTAGCTGTAAAAAAGAACCTGGCAGCTTCCTCTCCTGTCTTTCTTCCTTTCTTTCTGGCCATATGATGCCTGCTACCCTTCACCTTCCACCATGAGTAAAATTTTCCTGGCCGGGCACGGTGGCTCATGCTTATAATCCTAACACTTTGGGAAGCCGAGGCAGGTGGATCACCTGAGGCAGGAGTTCGGGAGCAGCTGGGCCAAACTGGTGAAACCCCGTCTCTACTAAAAATACAAAAATTAGTTGGGCATGGTGGTGGGCACCTGTAATCCTAGCTACTCAGGAAGCTGAGGCAGGAGAATCACTTGAACCCGGGAGGTGGAGGTTGCAGTGAGCCGAGATTACACCACTTTACTCCAGCCTGAGCAACAGAGCGAGACTCTGTCTCAAACAAAACAAAAACAAAAACAAACAAACAAAACTCCATGCTTCTTGTACAGCCTGTAGAACTGTGAGCCAAATAAACTTATTTTCCTTGTAAATTGCCCAGCTGCAGGTATTCCTTCGTAACAATGCAGATGAACCTAAGACAACGGGTCTTTGTGTTCTCCTTCATCTATCATACTACACGAGGTTTGTTTACATGGTAGAGACAAGGTTCAGAGAGAAACGGTTGAAACCAGCATAGCTTCTTGAGACATAATGCCACTTATGCCACATGCTATTGGCCAGAGCAAGTCACAGAACATCTGGATTCGAGAGGAGGAAAATGGATTCCACACCTCGATGGAGGAGATGCAAAGTCATATCATTTGGGACGTGGATACAGGGAGGGGTGCAATTTGGGATGCTTTTGTAATTAACCTACCACAGGCTTAAGGAGGCTTTTAGGATTTACCTTCTGCTCTGATGAGTTTCAACCACCATGGCTTAGAAAACATTTCTTAAAGCTCAGTCATCTTTCATGTTCTCCAAAGGGACTAAGTTTTGTTCCATGGTCAGTCTTTTCCAGGTGTTCTTGGACCTTATACAAAACCCAAGTTTGGAATTGCAGCACCTGGATTTATTCATCAAGCATTCACCAGTTCCTGGTTCTATGTATGTGTACACAAAACTCAGAACAGGGCATTCCTCTGGATAAGGAAGAAAGATAGAGTCAGTCAGAAAAGAAGCTTTTTGTCTAAGAATACAATCCACTGTACTACCACCAGACTTGATTCCCTTTCAATGTCAAGAGTGACACATTCCTTTTATGTGTTGCTTAATTTGCTTGCTTTTAAGCAGTTCCTTGTTTCTGGAGTGTCTTTTTTGATTACATTGAGATGCCACACCAACTGATCATGTCTAAGAGCTGACAATTTCTGAAGGAAATAAACTGTTCAAAATTAACTACCCTCTCACTATATACATAGCATGCCCGTGGTACATATTTTCCAGCTGACTTGTGCTAATATACTAGTGATTAGAACCAAGACTAAGAAAAAAGTCCATTGCCATTTTCAGACAATGTGGGTAGAGCTGAATGATTGATTCCAAATACTTATTTTGTGTAAAGCAAGATAGATAGGTGAGAGAGAGAGAGAGAATAGAGAGATGGATAATCACAAACTGCCATTTAGAGAAAATCATTACTACTATCAATGATAAGAGTGATTAGCAAGTTTATGGATAGCATGATGGGTAGCAATTTCTGTACAGATGTGGCTGGTTTTCTCTAAGTGTTTTAATTCTCAGAATTGTTTCATGACTGTTTTGGAGAAAATTGTTGAGGCATGGAAAGAATTTCATAACTGAGATAGATATTGTAGCTTAGGAAGTGTAAAATTTAACAAACCTGTAGAAAAGGAAGACTTAGGTTTTGACTTTAGAAGCCCATTCCACTTACAAGATTCCATTTTTTGTTTATTCAATTTGGAAAGCACACTTTCTTATATAATCAATAAGAAGATTTTGTTCGTTTGTTTGTTTTGAGACGGAGTCTCACTATGTCGCCCAGGCTGGAGTGCACTGGTGCGATCTGGGCTCACTGCAAGCTCCGCCTCCCGGGTTCACGCCATTCTCCCGCCTCAACCTCCTAGTAGCTGGGACTACAGGCGCCCGCCACCTCGCCCGGCTAAGTTTTTTGTATTTTTAGTAGAGACGGGGTTTCACCGTGTTAGCCAAGATGGTCTTGATCTCCTGACCTCGTGATCCACCCTCCTTGGCCTCCCAAAGTGCTGGGATTACAGGCTTGAGCCACCGCGCCCGGCCAATAAGAAGATTTTTATGGTATTCTCGAGTGTAGTGTGATTCCAGGTCCCATAATTCCTTTGCACTCAAAAAAGGAACTTTGTTACATCTTGCCACTCATGCTCACTCTTCAGTGGGCAAGGTGACTTTGCCATACTGTCACCATCTTTGAGCCACTGCCTGGTCCTTAAAAACTAGGATTCTTCATTTCCTTTTGCATTGTCAGCATGAGGAAGGGGAGGGGGAGGTAAAATTCTAGACAGCTGGACTGAAAACAATGGAAAAACCCTAGTAACAGCTTGAATCACTCACTAGCAAGAGGAAAATGTGACTCTCGTTTCTTTTCCTCTTTAGCTTTTGTTGATTTTTTTTCATAATGAGCTCAGAAAGAGGGAAAGATCAATATTCATGTTGAGTTGATATCTGTCATAGTGATATTTAGTGATTATAACTCTCCAATTCTCACTAGGACAAATATAACTATGCAAACAGGCTAACTGCACTTGCTGGCATGGTTCCTTTGGAAACTCCTGAATTTCTCTGAATTACAAACAGAAGGAGAGTTATAGATTATTTCTCTTTAATTTTCTGTCTCTTGACGAAATCTCAGATCACAAAAATTAAATCTTTCTTAACTGGTGATTTCTTATTCATCAATGACTCCTTAAAAGACATGCAGAAAGTAATGGTCCTCTAACCCTTCACCTTTGTAAGCTCTTGAATCCTGAAGGAATGGACTTTCTGATTTCTGTTCTCTCAGATTCTAAGGAGGAAAAGACTTCTCTCTTCCTCTCAAGTCTTCTCTCAAGTCTACCTATTGCTGTCCTACAGAGCAAGGACCCCACTTGTTCTCCAGCTCCTCAGGAATAGGATTCTTGGTTGCCTAACTCTAAAATAGGACCTCACAAGGTTATTGTCAAGGACAAATGAGGGCAATGTTAACATATTAAAAAAAAAAACTAGTCAGAGATTGCTTGATTTTCAAACTTGATAGTATGATTTTGAAGTTACATAATCAAAATTATAGTTGTATTTAAAATTTTAAGTTCAGTTTACAAACCTTCTTAACCTATCTGTAAGTCAAGTAAATTTTAAAAATCCTTCTTAAGAGAAGCTTGATTAATGATTTCTCAGTTTCTAATGTAGTTAAACATTTTTAAACACTTAAAGCTTGATTTGTAAATTTAATACATTTAATTTTCTTTTAAGTACTTTAGCTTGTCTAACGTAACAAATGAGATACTCATGAATATTTGAATAGCTCAATTAGATACTTATAAATATGAAATATAATTATTAAGTTCTTTTAAATTTCTCAATGTGCATGTAAACTTGTAAGGATTTCAGGTCAAAACCATAAGTTTAAATCATTTACTTGATTTAACATTTTAAATTGGAAGCACAATTCTAATTTGCTGTCATTTTAATTGGCCAAAATATCTTAAAATTACAAGTATATAAAATATCAGGGCCAGGCACAGTCGCTCATGCCTGTAATCTCAGTGCTTTGGGAGGTGAAGCCAGGATTATCACTTAAAACCAGGAGTTGAAGCTCAGCCTGAGCAACACAGCAAGACCCTTTCTCTACAAAAAATACATAAATAAGCCAGAGGTGGTGGCACACACCTGTAGTCCTAGCTATTTGGGAGGCTAAGGCAGAAGGATACCTTAAGCCCAGGAGTTTGGGGCTGCAGTGAGCTGTGATCACACCATTGAACTCCAGCCTGGGTGATACATCAAAACTCTGTGTCTATAAAATAATAAAATAAAAATATGACTATTTAATGCAATATTATTTGATACTATGGGTTTCATTTCATATAGTTAAATGAAATAATTATATATACAATATATACATATATAGAGAGAGAGAGAGAGAGTTTAAATATATAATTTCTTCTTAATGCTCAATCTTATCAGAGCTGAAAGATGGTTACCCATGAAGGAATTAATGACACCATTTCACATATGATTGCAGTTACCATCCCTTGTAATTGCTGGGCTAGCTCCCTCAGCTTGCTGAGATTTTTTTGAGGCTCAGAGGACTTTTTTTTTGAGACAGTCTCGCTATGTTGCCTAAGCTAGAGTACAGTGGCTAGATCTCAGCTCACTGCAACCTCTGCCTCCCAGGTTCAAGGGATTCTCCTGCCTCAGCCTTCCTCTCAAGTAGCTAGGACTATAGGTGCACACCACCACTCCCAGCTAATTTTTTTGTATTTTTAGTAGAGACGGGGTTTCACCATGTTGGCCAGGCTGGTCTTGAGCTCCTGACCTCAAGTGATCCACTGGCCTCTGCCTCCCATAGTGCTGGGATTATTGTTATCCACTCTTGATACTATTTGGCATGTGATTTAAAACAAGCAACAGTTGAAAATATAAACTAGAAAATGAGCATATCTGTTCATTGTTGCTAAAGGCTTGATACCAGCACCCGTTACAGGAGTTTATAGCGTATCTTTTCAGACAGAGGCCTCTTCATTCTGGGTTTAGAGGTGTTGGTATTCTCTGTTGCAAGATGTTATTCAATCAATTCAATCCTGGGTTTTCAGCATCAGCAACATTACATGTACACTTATAGGAAGAAGACCAGAGTAGGAACACTTTCATTTCTTCCCCCAACCGTCTACAAAAAAAAAAAAAAAATGAAGATTACCTGAAATTTTTACTTTATACTATAATCTTAAAACTATTTATTTTAGTAACATCTATGTAACCCAGATCAAGAAAACCAAGTAAAAATTAGCCTATTCCATCCTTTCAAAGGGCTTTTTTATTCCAAAAGATTGGATAAAATTAGTTACTCCCTTTATCCTGAATTTTACTACAAATATTACATTTGCAAATGTCCCATCTGACTGTGATAAATGCCAGTGACTTTAACTCTGTGGCTGGTGATATGAAGAAAACCATATGTGGTAGATTCTAAATATATAACCACAAAAGCCAAACCCATGATTGGGAACATCTCAGCAACTATTATTGATTACTACAGTTGAAGGGGTTGAATCAGTTTGCATGGCAATTCTCCTCCTCCTCTTCTTCCTCCCATACCCACTCCTCCTCTTTCTTATTTTTCTCTCTTGCTCTCTTTCTCTCTCTCTGTTCTCCATTCATTCTTTCTTCATAATTGGTAGTACCAGTAGCAGCAACCAGAAAAATATTTGAGAACTTTAAACTAAATGCTTAACTAACAAGGCAATGAATAGAAGGTGTGACATTGAACGAGGAGTAAAAGACAATGTATTCCACTATATTGAGAGACATTTATGAAGTATATTGAGTTACACAGACACTAACAAACATTCAGAAACAATACAATAGAGACAGTGTAAAAGGCTAACAATGGGCCGGGCTCGGTGGCTCACGCCTGTAGTCCCAGAACTTTGGGAGGCCGAGGCAGGCAGATCACGAGGTCAGGAGTTCAAGACCAACCTGACCAATATGGTGAAACCCCGTCTCTACTAAAAATACAAAAATTAGCCAGGTGTGGTGGCACACACCTGTAATCCCAGCTACTCAGGAGGCTGAGGCAGGAGAATTGCTTGAACCCAGGAGGCCGAGTTTGCAGTGAGCTGAGATCATGCGACTGCACTCCAGCCTGGGCAACAGAGCAAGACTACATCTAAAATTAAATTAAATTAAATTAAAGCTAAAAATGGCCCCCAAAAGATATCAGGTTAAATCCTTGGAACCTGTGATTGTTCCCTTACATGGCAGAATATCTGATTAAGGATCCTTAGAGGAGGAGAGTAACCTAAATTACGAATGTGGTAAATGCAATCACATGGATTCTTCTAAGAGAGACAGGGGGTGTTTTGAGATAGATACACAGAGAAGGCAATGCAAAAATGGAGCAGAAGGGGTTATAGCTACAAGGAATGCCAAGGACCACCAGAGCTGTGAGAGGCAAGGAACAGATTCCTCCTTGGAGCCACCGGAGGAAGTAGGCCATGCTGACACCTTGATTTTTGGACTTCTGGCCCCCAGATCAGAGAATACATTTCTGTTGTGTTAAGCCAGCAAGTTTGTAGCCATTTAGCAGCCACAGAATACTAATATGGACAATGACTTCTGAGAAAGTAAAAATATTATTTTGAGAAAATAACAACGTTCCTTGTTTGATTTTTAGGAAAAGCCATTTTATTTTAATTTTTCTCAATTTTGAATTTGGTTTTTTACATTGAGGTTCCCTTTATTTTTGAATCTTTCTTTTTTCTTTTCTTTTTTTGAGATGGAGTTTCACTCTGTCGCCCAGGCTGGAGTGCAATGGTGCCATCTCAGCTCACTGCAACCTCTGCCTCCCGGGTTCAAGCAATTCTCTTGCCTCAGCCACTCAAGTAGCTGGGATTACAGGCACCTGCCATCATGCCCAGCTAATTTTTGTAGTTTTGTAGAGATGGGGGTGTCACCATGTTGGCCCAGCTGGTCTTGAACTCCTGACCTCAGGTTATCGGCCCACCTCGGCCTCCCAAAGTGCTGGGATTACAGGCATGAGCTACAGTGCACAGCCTATTTCTGACTATTTCTTGACATCCATCCATGCTGGAGGAACACCCTCATGTGCCTGTCAAGCCCCAATCCCACTCTAGAAATTCAGATTCCCTTTTCTGACTCTGTAGGATGCCTGTCCACAAAGGTCTCATAAATCCCCAAGTCCACATTTTCCCCAAGTCCTGCCCCTGCTGGTCACCTTTCCTTTCCAACTCACACGGAGCAGGTGTCCGAAACAATGGGTTTTGTGCACAAAACACATTTTAGTCAACTGTTGTATAAATATTCTAAAGTAGCAATTAAGATTTTAAACATGTGCTCTGGCTGGCCATGGTGGTCAGATTGCAAACAGCTGGCAATCTTATTTCAGCAGTAGACTAGAATCTGGTCATAATTTATCCAAGGGAAAAAAACTTGTCATTAAATTCTCTCCAAGGGTCCTAAAAATTTAGTTTATCGACACCCACCTTGTCCATTACTGTTATTAAATAGTTTTTTAATTGTCTGGATTCCAGCCCTGTGTAGAATCAAATATATTAGAACTTAGTCTTATTACTTGGTCTGAATTGGAAACATTTCCAATGCCTACCAGTTGCACACATCATTATCCACTCATAATTAGTTGTTTAATCTGAAAAGAGCAAGTTCTGCTCCATCACCTAACATCTGTTCACTTTTACTCTTAGCTCTATTCAACCAAATCCAATTATTGTCAGGAGAGGCTCTGGCAGACTTGTATCATTTACAAATGGTTTCTATTTCTTTGTAGATTCCTAATTCTTTGTTCTCATAGCTGCTACATTCTCTGATAAAAATAACATTATGCAATTATTTTTCGGAACTTGTGCTTGTTTTCAAAATAACAAGAATAAGAACTAAAGATTTATTTGTCTGAAGTCACACAGTGCCTCAAAACATATCTCAAACACTAAAAATATTAACATCCCCAAACTAACACCTACCTATAAAAACTCTAGCAATTCTGAGAGAAACGGATTATTTACAATCCTCTCTCTGCTGTTACTGTTAAATATCATATTAACTCCCAGTTATACTGAAACCATTTTAAATGTTATATTACTTTGACCTTGGTTGTGAAAATAAAGTGTCCAGTGTAATTATTTAGGGATAGTATAGTTCCTAATTAGGACAACATTTTCAGCAAAGATGGTTAAAATTTGATAAGCTTTTAAATTTCTGTGTAATTTCTCCAAATAATGTAATGATCTCTTTTAAAAAATATAAAAATTTCCATAGTGAAATATGCATGTCAGAATAAAGGAAAACTTTATTATGGATCTGAATTTTGCTCCATTGCAACACATCTAGAAAATCTGGGGTACTGGCAGAGTGAACGCACAGAAGAGATTCTGGTGAAACTGAAAGTGTATTGGTAGGGAAATTGCTTTACAATAATCTCTACTACTTGCTTTTCATGTAGGGGTTTGGGAATGAGTCTCTTATTTCTACAACTTTCTAGTTAACAACTGAAAAGACCTAACATCTTATAATAGGATTATACTCTCTGGTAGAATTTTCATGATACAATTCATTTAAATTATGTTCTTTGCATATTCTGATGAAAACATTTCCTATGATGGCATTATGCTCTTTGTATCTCCAGGGAAGTCAACTGACTGGAAAGAATTTTAAAGAGACTTGGGCCGGGTGCAGTGGCTCACGCCTGTAATCCCAGCACTTTGGGAGGCCGAGGCAGGTGGATCACCAGGTCAGGAGTTAGAGACCCGCCTGGCCAACATGGTAAAACCTTGTCTCTACTAAAGATACAAAAAATTAGCCAGGCGGGGTGGCAGGAGAATACTCAGGAGGCCGAGGTTGCAGGGAGCTGAGATCATGCCATTGCACTCCAGCCTGGGTGACAGGGCAAGACTCCATCTCAAAAGAGAGACTTGATGGTTTTCTCTTGAAAAAATAGTCTCTTAGCCATTTTCCACGGCCATGAGTACATGTACATTGAAATTAGTGATACTGAATTTATTATTGGCAAGATATGTAAATAAGATTTACTGTAGATTACCAGCACATTAATTACCTCCCAGACAAAACATGTGCACATTTTCTGGCTGAGAGGTACAGTCATTGAAGTTTTGTAAACAGGAACATAACATATTGAAACCATATCTATCTATATGCCAGTGTGTGCTCTTACATATTAATTTCTGTTGTGAAAGAGGAATTAATAGGAAAAAGAAAAGCAAGGAAGAAACATTCAAAACTTCCTTAATGGCCAGGCATGGTGGTTCATGCCTGTAACCCCAGCACTTTGGGAGGCTGAGAGGGGTGGATCACCTGAGGTCAGGAGCTCGAGACCAGCTGAGGTCAGGAGTTCCAGACCATCCTGGCCAACCTGGTGAAACCTTGTCTGTACTAAAAATACAAAAATTAGCTGGACATGGTGGCAGGTGCTGGTAATCCCAACTACTTGGGAGGCTGACGCAGGAGAATCACTTAAACCTGGGAGGTGGAGGTTGCAGTGAGCCGAGATCGTGCCATGGCACTCCAGCCTGGGCGACAAGAGCAAAATTCCGTCTCAAAAAAAAAAAAAAAAAGCTTCCTTAAAAACAAAAAAAGCCTATGTTGCCATTATTTTGGCTATTGATTTTTTTCTAGTACAAAATATATACATATTTAATATATAACCTTGGAAAATACACGAAAGAAAATAACAAAACACTCAAAGTCCTGCTATCTAAAAATAAACAGTTTGCTTCTAGAGTTATTTTTATTCATATTTTTAAAACATATTTATGGGCTGGGAGTGGTGGTTCATGACTGTAATCCCAACACTTTGGGAGGCCAAGGCGGGAAGATCACAAGGTCAAGAGATCGAAACCATCCTGGCCAACATGATGAAACCCCGTCTCTACTAAAAATACAAAAATTAGCTGGGCATGGTGGCGCACACCTGTAGTCCCAACTACTCCAGAGGCTGAGGCAGGAGAATTGCTTGAACCCAGAAGGCAGAGGTTGCAGTGAGCCAAGATCACACCACTTGCACTCCAGCCTGGTGATGGAATGAGACTCCGTCTCAAACAAATAAACAAACAAAAACATATTTATAATCATAGTGAGTATTCCATTTCTGTGTCCTGCCTTTTTGTATTTATCTAAAATTTAATTTAAAAATTTTTAGATTTCCCTGTAAAATTCTTTGGAGAACCAAACCAAGTTCGTAGTGATCTATTGAGTAATCTATTGAAATAGCTTGGCATTACATAAAAGCAATCCCTTCAGGTCTGAGTAAAACCATAAATAGAATTTTCCTTTTGGCATTTCCTTCATTTTAGACTCATTTAAATAGTAGGTTTATCAATGCAGTTTATTCTGAGCAGAGGGATGACATAATGTATAATCAGTTATTCAAGTCAAAATGCCAGGAAAGTATATGAATAGGTAGCAACAAAGTATTAGGTTGAAAAGAAAATGCTTGGCTGGCTTTTAGATGGCTTGCCCTTTAGTTGCTACTTTCCTTGGACCCTTTCCAGGGTCTCCAAGCATGAAGGACCCATCTCTCAGGAAGAAGTCCTTGCCCAGGGCTGTTTATCTTAGTTGAGTACAGCCAAGTACAAAACGGAGCGAAGTTGGGTCTTGATCTCCTGTTGGGTGCCACTGTCTCTGCTTTCTTTTATGGCTAACAAGCCTATCAAAGACTATCACAAGCCACATTTCACTTGATAGCATGGGTAGTGGAAGACAGCATCCAAAGCCAGTCAATCCAAAATCATGGCTGCAAAAACATCTGCAAGGATAAGGTCTGGTGGACCTCAAGAACTGTCTCCCTCTAGGAATAATCATATAACGTTAGTATTTTGCAGTGAAAAACCATCCATTACACAAGCAGTAATATGCAATGTAATGAGAAGAATGCTTTACCAGCTGTACTACTAGAAGCGAATTAATTCATGATTTATTTTTAAGCGATTAAAACCCTTGGTTTATCTATAAGAACATCACTTAAATAAAATGTTTTAAAATATGTAATGCATATGCAATAGCATTAAAGTATTAAATAGCATCTTAAAGAGCAAAAGAAACTATTAAAACTAATTAAGTGGATTTATTGGCTAATTGGTGTTTCCACATGTAGTTATTTCTGCAATTATTATTCATTTGCTGATTTACATAGAGCTATTCTCTAAAGTTACTCTGGCATTAAATGAAGCTAGAAGATATCTCCAATTTGGAAAATCTATTAAGCAAAGCATTTTCAACTTAAAGTTGAGGTGATACTGAATCAAGTCCTGGCAGAATTGACTACAGACTCAGAGGGAGTATGTTTATTGCCTTTATTTCTTCCTATTTCTGTTTGAACTAATATGGCAAAGGTTTTCATCTTCCAAACTACATTTATCAAGTCTATAAAACATCATTTCAACTATAAAGCACAGATTAACTTTGGGAGGCTGAGGCAGGCAGATCACCTGAGGTCGGGAGTTCGAGACCAGCTTGACCAACATGGAGAAACTCTGTCTCTACTAAAAATACAAAATTAGCCAGTGTGGTGGCGAATGCCTATAATCCTAGCTACTTGGAAAGCTGAGGCAGGAGAATTGCTTGAACCCGGGAGGCGGAGGTTGCAGTGAGACGAGATTACACCATTGCAATCCAGCCTGGGCAAGAAGAGCAAAACTCCATCTCAAAAAAAAAAAAAAAGAAAGAAAGAAAGAAAGAAAAGAAAAAGAAAAAGGCTGGGCACAGTGGCTCATGCCTGTAATCCCAGCACTTCGGGAGGCCAAGGCAGGCAGATCATGAGGTCAAGCGATCAAGACCATTCTGACCAACACGGTGAAACTCCGTCTCTACTAAAAATATAAAAATTAGCTGCGCATGGTGGCTTGTGTCTGTAGTACCAGCTCCTCAGCAGGCTGAGGTGGGAGAATCACTGAACCAGGGAGTCAGAGGTTGCAGTGAGCCGAGATGGCACCACTGCACTCTAGCCTGGGGAGAGAGTGAGACTTTGTCTCAAAAAAAAAGCAAACATTACCAAATTCTTACCTAGCAGAGTTCCAACTGCTATAACTCTTAACATTTAAACAAGGGAAATCATCATTTGAGAATTGTATTTCCTTTTCATACAAACTAGTCTTCCATGGTAATAGATTGGCTGGATGTTTTTCCAGTATGTTTTCTAGATAAATAATCCTTGGAGCCATTGTTTCCCTAGGAATTACCAAAAAAATAAAAACAGAAAGCAAAAACACGTTTGCTTTCTGCTGGAACATATATCTCAGGCAGTGCTGAGGACTAAAGATAAATTTGACACCTATGGAGGAATACATTCTAAAAATAAGATTTTATATCTAATTTATTTGCATGTTGACTAGACTTATTTGTAAAGACACACACTCTAGAAAGTAACCTCAAAAGTACTCCCATAAAGCTCCTCATTTTGAAAGTCAAAGTAGAGCAATTCCTGGGCAGATGATAATGATACTACAGAGACATGTGAAGAAGAAAAAAAATAATAATAATTTAGCTCCCTGTATTAGTCTGTTCTCATGCTGCTAATGAAGACATACCCAAGACTGGGTAATTTATAAAGCAAAGAGAGTTAATGGACTCACAGTTCCACATGGCTGGGGAGGCCTCACAATCATGGTAAAAAGCAAAGGAGGAGCAAAGGCACATCTTACAGAGAGGCAGTCAAGAGGGCATGTGCAGAGGAACTACCCTTTATCAAATCATCAGATCTCATGAGACTCATTCACTACCACAAGAACGGCGTGGGAAAAACCCACCCCCATGATTCAATTACCTTCCGCTGGGTACCTCCTGTGACACATGTGAATTTGAGATGAGATTTGGGTGGGGACACAGCCAAACAGTATCACTCCCTAAGACTGTTACATTTCAGCAGTTAGATGAAGAGAGAAGGATAGGGTTCAGGTTGAATCATTTTGGATGGAGGAGAACATATAAGTAACTGAACAATAGGAGCACCACCTAGTGTAGAGACAACCTATCATAGGCATATACCTCACATGACTTCATTGTTCTCACCCACACCTTTTCCACCATCAGATTTCACCCAGAATCCTCCTGTACCATAGAACTTCAAGTAAGTACCAGCCCTGGGGTACTATTCAGAAAGCTGAAAAAATCCTGCAATATGAGATTGAACACTCTAAGATTGTTAACACTTTTTTCAATAAGGTTAGATAACTAAGATGACAAATAAAAATATTTAAAAATATTAATAAAGAGGAACTGATTCTCATAGAATTAGTATAGCTGAACTTTATCCTCTTAATTTATTTCATGAAGAGACATAGATAGGATTAATTTTGGCTTTCTACTATAACTGCTTCCATCAGGGAAAATAGATTAATTTTTAAAATATCACCAGAAACTTTGAGTTGTTTATCCAAGAACCTCTAAAGACACTTTACATTGCAGAGTAAGTCAATAACATGGGGAAATATAATGCTAGGGAACATGTGAAAAATAAAATTATGAGTTACAAACATTAAACATTATTTTGGTAGAAACAGATTGGTGGCTACAGTCGATTATTAAAGGATGCCATTAAGTTGTCAGGAATAACTGTCATAGTTTTCTGAAAATAGTCACTTCGTTGTAGCTTTAGATTTGAATAGCTAGAGCTATACACAAGAGAGATGCACATCAGGCCTTAGACACAGTTCCTTCAGGAAAATGATTCACTGGCTATTTAGGGGGCTGACAGCCAGTATATGTTATTTTCAAGTCACAAAGAAAGTTGCATGGTTGTATACTCTGCTTTAATTTACATCAATGGAAGATGAGCTGCGAAGCAGCTATTGATACAAAAGAGAAACCCATTGTAGGAAACGAACATTTTCTGTAAGCTGCATCTACATTCTTCCTGATCAGAAAATAACATGGAAAATGACATACTTGTTCCTCCTTCACATTTGAAGAAAATGTTACAACTGCATAATGCCTCCACGATGCAATTCAGTATTTACACAATCTAAGCATTGAGTCTTGGCATACTTATTCTGTAACTATTTTCTAAGAATAACCAGAATAGACCGCATGGAATTTGGTATTAAAAGATATAAACAATGAAAATGGGGGGTACGGTCCTGTGCCTCAGTGAAGTTTAAAATTTAATTGAACTTCTAAATAAATGTTTAAAAATAGATCAGTTTCAAAAATACGAAAGATAGAATATTCATAGATCCCTGAAGAAACTTCTACAGTATCCCACAGTTCCACAGTCTCTGATTCAGGAAATTATATTAAAAGTTATATGCTGGCATTTTGGAATTTCATTTGGTATCAGCAGAATCAGAAACTTACCGGCAGACAGAAGCAATAAAATCACATCAGTGGTTGGTTACAAATGAAGTCATCCAGTTGACCCAGGGTATGCTTTGGCTAAATTTTGTTTTAGATTATCACTAAAATATAATTGCAATATTGGATAACTCTAATAGATCTCAAGGGCCCTCTATTAGTCCGTTTTCATGCTGCTGATAAAGACATACCCAAGACTGGGCAATTTACAAAAGAAAGAGGTTTATTGAAGTTACAGTTCCACATGGCTGGGGAGGCCTCACAATCGTGGTGGAAGTCAAGGAGGAGCAAATCACATCTTAGGTGGATGGCAGCAGACAAAAAGAGAGCTTGTGCAGAGAAACTCCTGTTTTGAAAATCATCAGATCTCGTGAGACTCATTTACTACCATGAGAACAGTGCAGGAAAGACTGGCCTCCATAATTCCATCACCTCCCATGGGTTCCTGCCACAACATGTAAGAATTGTGGAGTTACAATTCAACATGAGATTTGGGTGGGGACACAGCCAAACCAAATAAAGCCCACTTTGCAAAATATCAAAATAGAGGGGAAAAGTATAAGTAACTGAAGAGAAGGGTGCAGGGTGCTGCATACAAATATGCTGACTGGGGGGAGCGAATGTACCTACGTCCCAGTTTGCCTGGGATGGTCTTGTTTTACCCATTGTCTGACATTCTGTCCAATGTAGCATTCATCCTGAATATTTCATTTAGTGATGTGTTATTATTATTAGTTGCATTAAAACAAGCCAAGATGTATTGGGTAGACCTCCACGTTGTACTCCCAGTTTTGTCATGTTATGGCCTTAGGGGTGTAGAAATTCCCAGGTTTGCTTGAGGTGAAATCTGAAAGCTGAGAAATATAGCACAGCTCACAGGGAAGAAGTAGATAAAACAGTGTCCTCAGAGCAGCCAGGGAGTGCTAACCCATGATGATCTTCAGTGAGGCATTTGGTACTCCAGCCTGTTGTGCCTTAGTCCTGAGCCCCAGTCTGTGAGGTGCATATGGTCCTAGCTAATAGGACAGTGGGAAAAGTGAGAAATAATGAATGAGACTGTGTGTAAACTTATGTGTGGGAAACAGGTTGAGCTGTTCTGCCCTGTTGCATACAGAGAGTAGTCTGAATGCTATTGCCACAGTGGTTTTATTTTTATTGTGTGATGTAACCATATGCCAATTTTTTTCTTTGACTATTGAGTCACTCTTTACTTTATAATGCATCCATCTGGCAATAAATAAAAATTAGTAAACAGAAGTAACTGTTTAATGAAAATGAAGTATTTGAATTTCTATTTATCAAGGAAGAAAAGACGAACCTGTGACCAAGCGCGGGGGCCCACACCTGTAATCCCAGCACTTTCAGAGGCCGAGGAGGGCAAATCACCTGAGGTCAGGAGTTCAAGACCATCCTGGCCAACGTGGTAAAATCCTGTCTCTACTAAAAATACAAAAATTAGCTGGGTGTGGTGGCCAATGCCTATAATCGCAGCTACTTAGGAGGCTGAGGCAGGAGAGTCACTTGAACCCAGAAGGCAGAACTTGTAGTGAGCCGAGCTGAAATTGCACCATTGCACTCCAGCTTGGGGTAAAAAGAAGAGAAACTCAGCCTGAAAGAAAAGAAAAGAAAAGACAAACATGTAACTTATACAAAACACTTGTTGCCATTTACCATGGGGATATAATGAATTAACATTCAGAAGTCACACATATGCTGAAGAAGCATCAGGATCTACTTTAAAAGTTAAAAACATAAAAAAAAAAAAAAAACCGGAAAATAGAGTGTCTTAAAATGACTCCACACACACAACTGTAGAAGGTGGAGCTACAGAACATACTTGGAAGCATGACGTTTTATTTAGATCAGATGATTGCTCTTTGAAATTAAGTTAGCTCATTGGCAATTTCATGATTTCTTGTGCACATCCTACAATGAAATGACACCTGTTAAAGTGCCAGCACCGTTAGCAGAAGAACTTTTAAAACAGAGAGTGGGGCCAGTTTTATTTCAACGTCATCAGATGTTCCAAATAGAAAATCACTGCAGTTTATTCTTGTAATGATTTCGTTTTCTCATCCAATTCATAGGAAGAAACTACAGCTTTTTGAAGTTAATTCTGTTGAATGTATTATTCATACTATTTTAAATTCAGTTAATATGTAACCTGTATTTCTAGCATTTGTCTAATATTAACACAATTTTTGGTGGAGTACTGCATCATGAAGAAACCTAACCCTCTGAAATTTAAAGAAAAGAAATTTACTTGGAAATAGTTTTTATGTATGTATAATTCATACTTACATCCAAATAAGTTTTGATAGCATCCCAATTAAAATAAAAGCTGTAAGTTTCAAATTTTTGAAATATGTACATATACAGTTGGATGATCTGAACTGTAAAATGTTAGGAAGGTAATGTTGACTACAAAAAACATTCAGAATATCAGGATTCACTTTTTCTCTCTGCTGCCTTTCTTCGGTTGGATTTTAGAAACGTTTGAGAGTTTAATCTACTGTGCTTTTAAAATTCTTCTGAGTGTCCTACAATAGTACTGAAATTTTCATGACAGTCTTTTCATTTTTGGCTGAATATTGTTTTAAAATCATCTAGAAGTCTTTCATCAAAGTACCAATGAATGGAACAGTAAAAGCTAAAGATTTGAAAGCTTTTATCAAAATGCAATTTTTGCAAACAAATTATGAAAATAGGAAGGCATGGATATGTATCTGCAAAGGCAAGGGAGAAACTAAAGAATTGTAGAATAAAGCTCAAATATTATAAAATATGTAATCTGAAAACTCCAATTGTGTTTTGAAATATTCAGTTTGTGGAAATAATAGTTTGATGAAGTTTCAAGTTTTAATTGAATAAATGTATAGAGAACTGATAAAGTGAAATTGAAAAGACTTGGTAAAACATTCCAAAAAAAATCCTAAAGACAGTTTATTTGATTATTTTTGACTTTTAAATATTTGTTAATGAAAAGTATTCTTAGTAAAAAAATAAAATACTTGGGCTGAAATATTTAATATAAATAATTGAATTGAAATATTTTCCATTTAGCACAAGCTCTGAGCTTGTTAAGTACCTTGTACCTGTGGGAGAAGTTAGCCTTTAAAAGTTTAAATATTGGTCAGGTGTGGTTGGCTTACACCTGGAATCCCAGGCATGATTAATTTGGGAGGCT
The DNA here is from genome assembly GCF_000951035.1 of Colobus angolensis palliatus. NCBI lineage: Eukaryota > Metazoa > Chordata > Mammalia > Primates > Cercopithecidae > Colobus > Colobus angolensis. The sequence goes on along the minus strand of NW_012118710.1, from coordinate 10,798,196 downwards.
AAAGTGGGCAGATCACTTAAGGACAGGAGTTCAAGACCAGCCTGACCAACATGGAGAAATCCTGTCTCTACTAAAAATACAAAAATTAGCCGGGCATGGTAGCACACACCTGTAATCCTAGCTGCTAGGGAGGCTGAGAATCTCTTGAACCCAGGAGGCGGAGGTTGCAGTGAGCCGAGATCATGCCACTGCACTCCAGCTTGGGCGACACAGAGAGACTCTGTCTCCGATAAATACATAAATAAATAAATAAAAATAAAAGTTTAACTATTATTGATTAAAGATAAGAACGAATTAATTTTGTCACTAATTTTGTACATATTAACCATATCATGCCACTTTGAAGAAGATTGTAATCTATGAAAAATAGGTAATATTCAAATAAGACTATTTTTTAAATGCTTTCCTTAGAAAAACACTAGTGATATTTTATTAAAGACAGATAAAACTTTAAAAAATTGATTAAAGTACTTGCATTCTACCTATTTTAATATTCAGATTAATTTATGAAGAATTTTTGGTTTAGTGAATGAAGCTGTGTGTTATTTTACATTTTAGAAAAAACTCTAGCATAGCATACAATATTTTATAGGTACACTAATGTAATAAAACCAGAAAGTTGTTCACCAGATGAATTCTTAAAAAAAAAAATACAATCTTCATATTTAGTCTACTTTCTTACTCTCAAAAGTATCCTAATTAGTCTAGTGCTGAAGAGTTTCAAACTCATTTAAAGAGAAATACACAAATAAGTGACAGGAAGGATTGCCGTGTGTATCTTCCAGTCTGGGGTGATGTTTAAATTCCTTAGAGTTCACTTAGCTTTGTCTCTTCACCAGCCTTGGTTTGCCCCAGTGCTGTTCATCATTTTGACAAAAGTAGGTCTCACGGGATGCTCACCCAGTCACCTTTTTTTCGGGACAAACTTTATAGTCCTTGCACTTGCTGATTCTCTAAATACTGTGCTTTGGTCCAGGGGATATTATCTTAAGCCCATTTTTTGTAGTTAGTAAATAAGACTTCTTCCCAAAGTGACGTGCATGTTCAAGTTCTTGCATTGCCAATGTGTAATGGATAAAGACAAGTGTGTAGTAAAAAAATCATGAGGCAGTCTTTGGTTCTCATCCCAAGCCTGTTGGCTGTGTGATATTTGGCAAATTATTTTACTTCTCTGAGTCTCTTTTCTTTCCATTGTAAAATACAGAGAATGATAGTTAAGCGTATTTTTGTGGAAATGAACCAACATAATGTAGCTCAAGTCTCCTAGCAGAGTGCCTGTGTTCAATAAATATTAATAAAATGACCCTTAACTCCCCTCAGCAAGTTTAAAAACAGGAAGTTTCCATTTCACCATTTACTTTCCAATTCTTTGCTATAGATGGCCATAATGAGTCATGAGAGTGTGCATTTGTAAATGTCTGTCACCAATGTGAATTCACTTGAGATGACTCAAACCACATTCTATACTGGAAAAGGTGCATTTAACAGGCAAAAGAAAAGCCCAGGCCAGTTTCTTTCTGCATCAACCCTGGGCAAATCTCCTTAAGAAAAAATTCACAATCATGATTTATTCACAGGGAAAGAATTTAACTACTTGTTAGCATTCGAATGGGCCCTAAGGAAACTCACAACTTAATTAAATCAGAACTTTCTTCTTGAGTTTGATCCATTATAGTGAGTTACCAGCTGGGTATCAACTGCTTTCCCAGAAAGGCCCCACTGAAATTAATGGACTCAGGGCTTTGTTGAGTCTGGACACCAGAGAACTGGACAAATGACACTGTGGTTTATTAAAAAGTTATGACTGCAAATACATTATATGATGCTTTCTCCCTCTCTCTCCATTTAATTCTGAATCTGCCTCTCAAAAGCCTTGAATCTGTATTTTAAAGTTGACATAAATGTTAGGACGAGGTTACTTTTTCCAGTAATAGAGAAAGGAGGAGTGAAGTTGCTCCGTATTTTGTGATCTTGTTCATTTTCCGATGAATTTTTTTTTGCTGGGCCAAATATTAATGAATTGATTGATTGAAAATGCTACAAAAGAGGAGCCATTCATCAAAGAACCAAATCCAGTGATTCGTGGTCTGGGGTTTTATCACTTATATTTCTAGAGCATCCTTTTGCTTTTACAACTTAAATTGAATAGAAATTTTAATCCCTAGCAGGTTTTTGATAAGGGGCAGCTTTTGAGACATTAAAAAACATTGCTCTCACTTCCCAAATAAGGAGGTGGTCCAGATATCCTTACGCTTTGGGGAGCATTTACTAAGTGATGGTACTTCCCAGTGCACATTTTTGGTTTTGTTAAAGTATCTTAAGCCGCCCATGTGTAGTCAACTTCCCCTTATGGAATCCATTGATAAATCGTGGCAAAAGGAAACCACTCTATGGAAATAACATCTAAAGGAGACCCTCTTTATCCCAGAGAGGAAAACCAGAGAGCAGGGACAATCTGGCTAACAGAAAAGAACCACTCCTTGATGTAAATCAAAAGACTAGATGTAGCTAATTAGACATGGGAAAAGGGTGGTTCTCCTGAAAATCTGGGGCCTCAGGCATTTTCTGGAATGTGTACAGTCAGAACGTGCAAGTTAGTCAGCAAAGAGAAAACAAGCAGCCACACCTCTCCGAAATACTGAATAGTCATCCTTCCTTTGTGGTTCAGAGGTGTTTGTCTTAGAATGCTGCAACTTAAAACCAATTGATTTTAAGTAAAAATGGTAACTTTATATGTGAAAGTGTGGGGCTAGGGATTACCAAAACTAGCTGTGCCATTTTCCACCCTGTGAAAATGGCCCTATGGTTACCCAGGGGTGTGTGTGTGTGTGTGTGTATTTTTAATCTGTGAGATGAGGATGATCGACTAGTTGACTCCTCAAGAACAGTCTAGATTGCTACAGGCTTTGAGGGTAGGTTGGATGCACACACAGGTAGGTGTGGTAGAAGTGGTGGTGAAAGCAGTGAGCGTGGCTGCAGGGTACTCTTGCCACTCACTCATTTTTGTTACCTCTCAGAACCTGTCTCTCTGTCTCCATCTGACATGGCTCCCTAGATGGTCTCTAATATCATTAGAAACTTCAGTGCAAATTGTGCAACCTCTCCATCATTGATCACAAACCCTCCCCAGCCTCAGAACTTTTCACAGATAGATGAGGGTTATCAGGGCTGCTCAGCCTGTGAACCTTGACCACACTGGGTGAGGCCACATTTGTAATCTCTTCTGGAAAACGGGAACCACGCTGCACTCACCCACTCCCATTTCTTTCTAGGGTGTCTCTGTTTTTCTGCTTTTAACCTTGGGTTTGACTTTTTCCAGTGGGCATTTCTAACTAGGAAACTTGATGGTTTCTGCTTAGATGCTCTTATTCTCCAACTTAATAAACATCAATACATTTAGAATCCTTCACTTTCCAAGACTCTAACTGATTTGTGGCCACAGTAATCTTTAAAATTCACTAGACTTTCATCATTCCATTGTCTTTATTAAGGCATTCATATGAGCTGCCATGCATTGTTTAACTCTGCTCTTTCATATATCTGAATTTACTGATTGTTGTCTCCAAAACATGTTCTATCTTAGACACTATCTCATCCTCTTCTCTGCCAGATATTGATTATTCATACATTCTCTGATCCCAACCACCAGCTTTGCTCATTGTTATGTCTTTGTAGCTTTTCCTTCCCTTAAATACAAGAACAACCTATTATTTCCACAACTCAGCACTTTTTACTGGGTCTTTTACGTGTCTAAACCCAACAAGAGCATCAAAGCATGATGTTGGGCTTGGTGCCTCTCTTCCACCCTTCTTTCTGTTTTTAACTCCACATGTGTGCTGGACTGTTGCTTATGATCTTCCCTATGTAGCTACCACCACAAAAATGTGTCCCTGGCCTTTACAAATGAAGTGTTCAGATGCAAGCCATTCTCTTGTGGACATGGCAATAAAGACCAATTTAAAAAGTGGGAAAATTGGTGCTACAATGTCACTTTGTGGGAGAATGATGTCTGTAAAGTGGGAGCCTATGTCTTACAATATGCTGATGCCCTGGTTGAATAGACAACACTATTCGTTCCTTTCTCTATGGCCTGGGGAGAACTCTCTCCATCACACCTCACCAAAGGCAGCTTTGACGCATTTGACTGTGGTGCCTTGGGTCTCCCAGTTTTCAATTTTTATTTATTTTTTCTGATGGCTGCCTTCTTGACTGCTGATGTGTAGGTTATGAAGGAGTGAAGGAAGTGTCATCCGAAAATATGGCAGATTGGTATATTGAGTATTTCAAGTTGAAAACACTGGAGACAGTGTAGTTTCAGAAAGGGAAAGCTGGCTTGTCTCTTCCTGCATGTAGCACACCATAAAGATTCCTCTGGGAGGGCTACCCTCACCACACCAGGGCGAGAAAATAGCCCTAACTACCAGAGACTTGGAATTGGAGGCTACACTGGACCTGATATATACACTTAACAAAGTCACGCTTATCTGCCTGTGGTTTTACACCCACCACCCCAAATATCTCCTAGTGACTCCCCTAGAAAATGTACTGCCCTGGCCAGATTTTCTTTTTGCTCTCATTTCTTCTCAAATGTATCATTCATTGTCTAAAAATATAAAAACCCCTTTTCAGACTTCACTGTCTTGTGAAGATCTTCATGTACATGTGAAATTAATCAAATGTGTATACTTTTCTGTTGTTAATCTACCTGGGGTTGATTTGGTTTCTAGGTCCAGCTGAAGAGCCCACTAAGAGCTAAAAGGAGGATTGGGGGTGATCACTGGATCTCCTGCAGTTATACCCTATCATTTTCTTTTCTTTAAATACCGTTTCCAACAGCTTGAAGCTCAGCAGTATGATGGACTTCCTCTCTTATGCATAGATATTGTTGAATCATTTCTGTCTTCCAGAGAACTATGCTTCCTAAGTTCAGAATACATTATCACTTACTTTGTGTCTTTGTTCCCATGAAGCTTAAAAATCCCCCAAATTCTCCCTCCCACCCCCTGACACTCTTTTGCAAAAATATGCAATTTTCTACACACATTTCTGACAAAAAGGAAAAAAATGTTAAGTCCACCCTAGTTCTGTCCAGACAAGCACAGAGAGAGGCGTGTTAGATTTCCAGACAAATATTTTCCCCTAGATTTTGCTCAATGAACTTGATTCACTGCAGGGCTTTTTTCCCACACGCGCACGGCAGAGGTGGGCTGCCTCAGGAGTGGCCAGTGCCCGCTCTCTGCAGGGCACTGCTATGAATCACCATTTTCATGAATGGAAAGAATAGGAGGAAGGGAAAAAGGACAAGCAGCTTGTTGCTAATGCCCTCAAACAAGGCAAACATTTTGTGAATAATTTTTAGATAATATATGACGGGTTGGATCTTTGGTTTTGTTGTTTTGAATGGAATGCATAGAAAAAAGAACTTGTTTCAACAAAAGTTTGATCTGATATCCTATTCATGAGCTGATTCTTTCTCAAATATTTGGCAGCTCTTCCAGGGCACAGAAAAGGCACAGTGTTGAATCATGTCGCTTTCAAGCTCTGTATCAGTGGAAGGTACTGGAAGGGATTATCAATCCCACACAATACGCAAGGAAAGTAAGTGCCTACCTCATTTCTAAGGAAATTTAGGGTTCAGACGGACCTTGCCACAGACTTAGTGTCTTTATTGGAGGCCAAATAAATAAATAAGCCAACATAGATGCTGGGCAACTTACCATACAGCATGCTGAATTTCTTCACTGATGTCTGGTGACTGGTTTTATAGAACCCATTCAGTGAGAATGCAGGAAAAGTCTAAGAATTAGAAGGAACAAAGTAAAGGGAATGAGCACGGGAATAAAAGTAAATAATAGTCATGTCTATTCTTGATTTTGGGGACTGGCTAACTTCTGTCGCTTTAAACCACTTCATCTCAGTTGAAAGTCCAGGCTTCTCAGCTTGATGTCCAAGATTCTCCATGACACATATCTTCTTAAGCACTTCACTTCATGCCCCGACCAAGCTTGGACTTCTTCCCCCTCACATGCTTGCTGTTTCATATTTCGTGTTTTAGCTCATACTGTTCCTTCTACCTGGAACATCTTGGCTCACTCAACTAATTCTACCCATGGGAATTTAGCACAGGTGTCCTCCTCTCTGCATGGTCTTCCTAAATACCGCTTGGGTTCATTATTCCTCTTCCGTGTTCATAGATCACCCTGGCTATTACTCTGTGCTAGCACTTTCCTTTGTTCTACTATGTAGTATCAGTCTGGCACTCAGGGGAAATGACTATGCCATTCACTCATTCACTCATTCATTCATTCAACAAGATGTATTGGATTCTTTTTACATTCCAGGCACTGTTTTAGGGACTGAAGATAAGGTGGTGAACAAGACAAATAAGATTCCTGTTGTATAGGTGTATGCATTCTGGCGGAGGAGATAGATTAAAAGGGAAATCAATAAGCTAGCAAGTTAAGTGCTACCGATAAGATGAAAATATGTCCATGGGAAGAAGAGCATCTGCTGATTTAGACTGGATGATCAGGCAAAGCTATACCAAAGAGATGGCTGAAGCTGAGAGTTCAAATGCAAGAAGCAGTTCGTGAGGATCTGGGCACGGAATGTCTGAGTTGGAGGAAATGCAAGCACAAGGCCCTAGAAGAAGAATGAGGACTGTGAGCTCAAAAACCTAGAATAAGCCATGTGACTGGTTAAGAGCATGTCCCAGCAAAAGTCACACTTAGAAAATACAGGGCCTGAGGGTCACAGGAAAAGTTGTTTATTCTTTACCTGATGGGAAACCTTGGGACAGTTCTAAGCAGGGAGTTGGAAGACGTGATTTACGTTTTGCAGAAATCACTAGGGCTCTGCTTGCTGAATAGATTTTTTCTTTGCATCCCCTGAACCTAGCATAATGCCTGCCTCTGTTTCAGTAGGGCCCAGAGCCGTGCTGCTTTTCCACACAGGAAAATTGCCTTTTCCAAGGTACGTGGCTGCCCAGTAGAGAGGAAAGCTTAAAGTCATTTCAATTCAACACGCAGTACTGAGTCTCTCCTCTTGCTTCATTTTCTACTGGCCTGTGCCCAACTTTTTAAAACTTCCTAAAGTTGCAATTGCATCTGATTTCTTTTTGCTCTGTTTCATAGATAATCCATGCAGTGTTTGCTCAACCCGTTTACACTGTGATGTGTTGAGGAACCATCCCACGGCAAGGCCACAAGGTGGGGCAGTAATGAGTAATTGGAAGAAAACTGCGGTACCTTCTAAAGCTCAAATGTGACTTTCTAGAACATGATGTAGTGGAGCCCTACATTCATTCTTTGACTTTTTTCTTTTTTTTTTTTT